>NW_028318040.1:3058846-3377692 GCF_062004578.1 Staurois parvus | reverse complement strand
GTCCCACTAAATTCTCAGGGAGTGGTGAACAGGTAGCCGTCTTCTTCTGTTCTGCAGTTCTTATCCTTACTCCCCTCCTGGGGGAGTTTTGACTCGGCCTAAGCCGTGGTTGACTCCCAGGTTTGAGGTGTGCACTGACTCCCTGAGGTGAAGTGGCATCTTCCCTAGGCTGTTTGTAAGGGATGGTGGGGTCCTTCTGGATAGGACCAGATTTTCTCCTCGCCCCCCTTTTACTTGGTTGAGTGGAGCTAGCTGTGGTGGTGGGGTCCCTGGGTTGCTCCTTCACCAGGGCCCTCTGAAGTTTTCCGCCGGTTTTTGGCGCTTAGCTTCAGGCTTCCTGGGGCTCGGACAGACTCTCCTGACATGTCCGGTCCCTCCACAATTAAAGCAGGTCATTTGAATGATGGGACTAGTTGCTTGCGTTGGGGCAACTCCTGACAGGTTTTCAGAAACTGCTCTCGTCTCTCTTGCTAAACCCGATGGTCCCGCCATTAGTAAGGTCACCATCTCCATTAATTGGGACACCTGAGTCTTAAGGAGTTCAACTTCAGGGGTGTCACCTCCCACATTGACTACCCGGACCCCTACAACAGAGTCTGACTGTCTCTCTTTGTCATCCAACATGGCTTCCTCCTCTCTCACAGTCCGGATCAAGTCTGGATAGTTCAGGAGGCCACCATCTCGCCGAGTTCGTAATAGAATGGCAATAGGGTCTAGGGGCCTGGCTCCCCGTAGGACTTGTTGCGCCCGAACCTCATCTACTCTTTCAGGGCCTATTCCCCTTTTTAGCAGAATTTGGTGTATTATCTTGTCTAGACGTCCCATGTAACTGGAGAGTTTCTCCCCTTCATTTTGGTAGGTATGCTCTAGCTGATAGATGAGGTCTGAAGCCTTCTCAGTGCGCCCAAATACATCTTGTAAAATATCTAGATAGCCCTGAGCAGTGCAATCCTGTTTGCTAAGTTTTAGGTTGCGAATGGCCTCCAATGCAGGGCCCCTTAGGCTCTCCGTAATCCTCTGTTTCTTGTGGGCCTCAGGAATGTCCCATTCACTTAGTGCTTGCATGGCTTGGTCTAGCCACTCTTCAAAGCCATCCTCCCCAGTAGGTATTGGTTGCCTACCCGAGAAGAATCGGAGCTCCCGATACATCCCTGTGTATGGAGAGGGGTCTTTGCGGCATTTTAACATGAAGTCCCCCAATGCAGTGAGGAATTCCGGGCCTATGGTGGCTAGAGGTGTCTGGGACAGGGGTTCTTCCCTCTCAGGTTTTGCACAACTAGGCCCTGGGGTGTTCAACTGAAGTAACTGGAGCCTTGTCCCATCCTCTATTTGGATATTGGCTCCTTGGAAACTGTCAGGGATTCCCTTCCTCCACTCTAGCAGGGCATATGCCAGGGTGGTGTCTGAGGCGGGTATCACATCTATCACACACGTTTTCTTCCCCTCTGTGGGTAGTGCATTCACTATCTTGGTAATCTGTTCTTCGGTCCCCATTTCTCTGGGGAACTCGACCACTACACTCCGTTCTGGGCAAGCATTTTCCCTGCTGCACCACTTGGTCGCAGCTGCGACGTCCATCTTAGGAGTTGGTATAGGGCACTGCTTGAGTGGTTGTTGGGTGATTGAGCAGCAAGTAATCCCGGACGAGCCCCCACATGTAGCGATACCCCCGAAGGGGCTGCTTAAGTTTGTTCACTCCGCCACTCTTCCTTTCAACCCCAAGAACTGTCTCAGCCCACACTGGCACACCTGGCAATAGTGTAAGTGCAAGGACCAATGAAAAGCACACACTTTAAAATAAAACACAGAGATCAGCTTTACTGTAGACCTCTATGGGAAATAATAAACATTAACAACCAGTATATGTTAGGAGAATCAAGAGAACAACAAATACTGTGACGGAAAGCAATATAACTCACTTTTACACTCGGGCTGCTTTCAGGGGATTCCAACCATGAATAACCCCAAGAGCAGAGGCCAACACTTAAATGGCAACCTCAAAGTGGATTTAACTCCTCTTCATAAATTTGGCCCCATGATGTCCAAGCAGGAGGAGAGCAGAAGAATGACTCTCTGTTGTGTCAGACTTCTCCCTTCTCAACCCCGACACCATGACCCCAATAGGAAAACACTGTACCCAAATGATGCTTAATAGCTACTTTCAAGGTAAAGCTATTCCCTCACACACCATGCAATATAGAGGCCTGACTACGCATGCGCGTGCACGTATGGCACCAGTAACTTCAGTCTCTTTGTAACTGGATGAATGTTGGGATCTTCAGCTAGCCACTTTCGTTGGTGCACTTAAACTCCTTAAACACTTAAAGTGTAATTGTAATCCTGTGGCAGTATTTGTATAGCAAAGTGAACACGGTGTCTGTTCAGCAGGGCCATCTACACAACCCAGTGCCTGGTGAATATGAGCAAGGTATGATGTCTCTGTATGTGTGCAATGTTCCTGTCATCTGACAGTGGGAGAAATCCCTCTCACCAGATCCTGTGACAAAGGCCCAAACGATCGTCTTGGAAATGACAGGTTCCTCTGGTCACCTCACGATGAGCACTTCACACTGTCAGCGTAGGCACTGTACTGTAGACCACTTCTCTCAGTTTGGATGTTCCTTTGTCTGATGCAGATCACCAAGCATGCAGTGCACTGCCCATCAGCACTTCTTTGCCAGGTCCAATCTCTCTCCTGCCACATGCAATCTCCCTCTCCCTCAGGAGAAAACCCAAGATGGCCCCTTCACTCTGCTCTCTCTAAGCATGATGGCTTTCGTGGTTCTTTTTAAATTCTATCTCCATATTAGCCTATAAGGCCGTTTCTGTTCAAAACTCCATCGTCCACAATGCTTTGCAGCTGCACTTCCTGCTTGAAAGAGCCCTTGTCATTGGCTCCTTTAATGGCTCTCATAATTGGCTCTCTCTCTCTTACAGTCTGAGAGGAGAAAGGGGGGGCTGAAATCCCTCACTGCTTTGTCTGTGTCAGGGCAAGTGTCAGGTTACACAGGAGAGGCCAGTCAGCAGATCACAGCCATGAAACAGGATTAATCTCTCCTGCTACAGAAACAATCTCTGAGGGGGGAAAAAAAAACTGAAAAAAACACACACAAACAAATGTACACAGCAATAGTTATAAAACTAGGATTAGACTAGAGATATGACAGAGCAAAAGCAAAGACTGTGAGGGGTTTGGGACAACAGTCACAGAGGGGGTCATAAAATTGTTGGATAATGAGTGAGGAATCCCATGTCTAAATTAAGGCTGTTATCTTTTGTGTCAAATAGAAATATAATTCTTAGTTCAAAAGTTTTCCTTCACTGGATAGTTTTGAAATTTTCTTTAAGAACTAAGATATTGAGGTCTTCCATAGTGTGGTCCAGTTGTGTGAAATGGTGTCCCACAGGTGTGCAGAGGTCATTTTCTTTATGTTTCTTGCTGGTATGTCTGTGCAAATTCATCCTTGTTCGCAACTTCTGTCCTGTTTCGCCAAAGTAAGATCCTTTGCTACATTTTCTGCACTGGATAAGGCACACAATATTACTAGAGGTGCAGCTGTATGATCCGGTGATACTGAAGATTCCTTTTGAGTGTATGACACTTTTTGATGGATTAATTAATTGATTAATTTTATGGATCAATGAAACTAAAACTGGAATACTCAAACACACACGTCAACTTCCTAGACACCCCAGTATACATCAGGGATAACAAGCTGCACACCTCAATATACAGGAAACCCACTGACAGCTGCAACTACCTGCACAGTTCCAGCTTCCACCCCCCAACACACAAAACGTGCCATTATACACAGTCAGGCCATTAGATACCACCGAATATGTTCTGACCCAAGAGACAGAGATACACATCTCGGGACACTAGCAGACTCCTTCCATAAGAAAGGTTACAAGGACAAAACTATCAACACCAGCATAAACACAGCCTTGAGAACCTGAAGAGAAAATCTACTCCAATACAAAGAGAAAAAAACAAACAACCGTGTACCTCTAGTAACCACATACAACCCAGCACTAGAAGGAATAAGAAAAATAATCAAAGATTTACAACCCATCATAACAGAGGATGGAACTCTGAAAGAAATATTCCAGCAACCACCAATACTGGCCTTCAGACAACACCCCAACCTCAGAAATAAACTAATCAGTAGGAAACTTCCTTCTGATGATGATGTCACAAATAATGCAAGCAAACCCTGCAATAAAAAACGCTGCAAACTGTGCAACCAAATCAATCCATCGAAAAGTGTCACACAAGAGCCCTCAGTTATCTCAGCTTGGGGAAATAGGGAGGAGCCGCAGCAGGAAGCCGTAGCAGCATGGCTGGGGGGCTACTGGCACCGGCCTGCTAGAAGGCATATGAGGTGCTGTGCCCTAAGTGCGGAAACAGCTTACCCTTCCCTGGAGGAAGAGGACGCGGAGCCCGGGTGTCATCTGATCCAGAGCGGTGGAGGACGGTGGTGCAGCAAGGGAGCAGTGTCGGTGTGCTGGGGGAGCGGAGTGAGAGTCCGCTCCCATGTGAGTCTGGAGCTGGTGTGCTAGGGGAAGTGGTCGAGGAAGGAGAGAGAAGAAGAAAGGACATGGAGAGGTACGGAAGGACCCGCAGCTGCCCCGGATACTGCCTGAGGACTGGAGGACTGACGGTCACAGGTTAGAAGGGGAAGGGAGCAGAAGTAGTGGGACCGGAGCCTGGGGACATATGGTCAGTTCCCAAATTCATCTCGTATTCCACCGGGCATATAAAATAAAACATATACAAAAAGGTTGGTGCAGATGTCCTGGTGCAGGGTGATTAAGGGTTGCTGCAGACATTTTCCAGCACACTGGGTATATTTGTTTGAGAACTGTATTACCAATGTCTGTTGGTGCTGGTGGAAGTCTAAAGACTGATGTTTAGTTGCAGCTGATTCTTGTCAAGCACCATACAGCAGACCCACATCAAGCTTTTAAATGTAGATCTATACCAAAGTATATACAGCGTACCTGTAACAAGCTCTATACAGCTGACTGATGCCAAATGTTATACAGTGGATCCGCACCTTGCTCCAAACAGCAGACTCACACCAAATCTTATATAACAGACCTGTACTAAGATACAGTCATGGCCGAAATTGTTGGCACCCTTGATATTTTTCCTGAAAATCAAGTATTTCACACAAAAAAGGTATTGCATTAACACATGTTTTGCTATACACATGTTTATTCCCTTTGTATGTATTGGAACAAATATAAAACAGAGGCAGAAAAGCAAATATGACATAATGTCACACAAAACCCCAAAAATGGGCTGGACAAAAGTATTGGCACCCTTAACTTAATATTTGGTTGCACACCCTTTGGAAAACATAACTGAAATCAGTCGCTTCCTATAACCATCAATAAGCTTCTGACACCTCTCACCCGGAATTTTGGACCACTCTTCCTTTGCAAACAGCTCCAGGTCTCTCTTATTGGAAGGACACCTTTTCCCAACAGCAATTTTAAGATCTCTCCACAGGTGTTCAATGGGATTTAGATCTGGGCTCATTGCTGGCCACTTCAGAACTCTCCAGCGCTTCTTTGCCATCCATTTCTGAGTGCTTTTTGACGTATGTTTGGGGTCATTGTCCTGCTGGAAGACCCAGGATCTTGGACGCAAACCCAGCTTTCTGACACTGGGCCCTACAGTGCGACCCAAAATCCTTTGGTAATCCTCAGATTTCATGATGCCTTGCACACAGTCAAGGCACCCAGTGCCAGAGGCAGCAAAACAACCCCAAAACATCATTGAACCTCCACCATATTTTACCGTAGGTACTGTGTTTTGTTCTTTGTAGGCCTCATTCCATTTTCGGTAAACAGTAGAATGATGTGCTTTACCGAAAAGCTCTATCTTGGTCTCATCTGTCCACAAGACGTTTTCCCAGAAGGCTTTTGGCTTACTCAAGTACATTTTGGCAAACTGTAGTCTTGCTTTTTTATGTCTCTGTGTCAGCAGTGGGGTCCTCCTGGGTCTCCTGCCATAGCGTTTCATTTCATTTAAATGTCGACGGATAGTTCGCGCTGACACTGATGCTCCCTGAGCCTGCAGGACAGCTTGAATGTCTTTGGAACTTGTTTGGGGCTGCTTATCCACCATCCGGACTATTCTGCGTTGCAATCTTTCATCAATTTTCCTCATCCGTCCACGACCAGGGAGATTAGCTACAGTGCCATGGGTTGCAAACTTCTTGATAATGTTGCGCACTGTGGACAAAGGCAAATCTAGTTCTCTGGAGATGGACTTGTAACCTTGAGATTGTTGATATTTTGCCACAATTTTGGTTCTCAGGTCCTCAGACAGTTCTCGTCTCCTCTTTCTGTTGTCCATGCTTAGTGTGGCACAGACAGACACACAATGCAAAGGTTAAGTGAACGTCTCTCCTTTTTATCTGCTTTCAGGTGTGATTTCTATATTGCCCACACCTGTTACTTGCCCCAGGTGAGTTTACAGGAGCATCACATGCTTGTAACATTCTTATTTATCCGCAGTTGTGAAAGGGTGCCAATACTTTTGTCCAGCCCATTTTTGGAGGTTTGTGTGACATTATGTCGAATTTGCTTTCTTTCCTCCCTTTTTTTGTTTTGTCCCAATACACACAAAGGGAATAAACATGTGTATAGCAAAACATGTGTTAATGCAATACGTTTCGTGAGAAATACATGATTTCCTGGAGAAATATCAAGGGTGCCAACAATTTCGGCCATGACTGTATATTTAGCAGGCTTTTGTTAAATACAACGTAGCAGATGCACACTAAGCTCCAAAAAATAGACTCATATGGAAGTCTTAACAAGTGACCTGCACCAAGGTGGTGCAGATTTCCTGGTGCAGGGCGATTAAGGGTTGCTGCAGACATTTCCCAGCACACTGGGTACATTTGTTTGAGAACTGTATTACCAATGTCTGTCGGTGCTGGTGGAAGTCTAAAGACTGATATTCAGTTACAGCTGATTCTCGTCAAGCATCATACAGCAGATCCACACCAAGCTCTTAAATGCAGATTTATACCAAAGCATATACAGTGTGCCTGCAACAAGCTCTATACAGCTGATTGACACCAAACGTTATACAGCGGACCCACACATAGCTCCAAACAGCAGACTCACACCAAATGTTATACAGCAGACCTGTACTAAGCCATAAATAGCAGGCTCTTGTTAAATACAACGCAGCAGACCCGCACTAAGCTCCAAACAACAGATTCATATGGAAGTCCAAACAAGTGACTAGCAGCAAGGTCTATACAGTGGAATTCTGTCTAGTGTTACATAGTAGATCTGCACAAAACTTCAAATAGTAGACGCACATCAAATTGTATACAGCTTATCTGCATCAAGTTTTATATTGCTGACTTAATTCGAGTACTATACAGCAGACACGTATTAGCTGTATATAGCAGATTTACGCAAATTCAATAGAAGATCCAAGTTAGTCTTATATAGTAGACCTATATTATATATATATAGAAGGCCTACCCCAATCTGAAATAACAAATAAGTCATTAAACGGGAATCCTCTAAAGAAAATGAGAAGTAAACCAACGGGGGTGGCCCTAAAACACCCCAGGCAAGTGCAAACTCCCATACAATAAAAAAATATATGCCGGCACAGGGGAAAAAAAGTCCAGAATCGCAAAATCAAGACAACCAGGGCAAGGGCTTTATAAACATGAGAGGCGATCAATCAAGACTGTCACTTGGTAATATGGAGGAGGTCCAAGATAAAGGAAGCCCAATTTCAGAGAGGAGAGGGGAACAATGAAAAGTGGAACGGGAAGGGTCCTCAGAACATACCCTTTCAAAAAAGGATTTGATAGTAATGTTCACGAAATTGGAGATGGTTGTCAAGATGGAGATCGGGAACCTCCGAGGCGATCTGGGTCATGTACTGTCCCATTTGGAGGAGTCGGAGAAAAGAGTAGAGGAACACACACTAAAAATTGAGGGATTAGAAATGCAAATAGAAGGCGATTAGAAATGAGAGAAGTATTATTTAAAATGGAAGATCAGGAGAACCACAGTAGAAAGACTAATTTGAGGTTTAGAGGTATTCCAGAAGAAAAAGGACAAGAGGAAGACTTGCTGGGGAAAATGAAAAGAATTTGCAACCCAATTATGGGAAGACCGGAGACAGATTGTATAAAAATAGACAGAGTATATAGGGTCAGAAGGCCAAAGGGTATATCAGCAGAAAGACCCAGAGACGTGATAGCCAGATTTCAGGATATTGGAGATCGGGACCAGATTTGGAAAGGGTTGCTGGATTTTCCAGAAATAAAATTTGAAGATTCAGTCATACAAATTTATGCTGATGTATCCTCAGAGACATTAGCGAGAAGGAGAGCCCTTAAACCACTTCTAATTCATATGAGAGAGAAAAATGTCAGATATAGTTGGAGATTTATAGTTGGAAGAGAGGGAGGAGGGGAGGGTTGTGGAGGGGGGAAGGGGAGGGAGGTTGGGGGGGATGAAGGTGGGAGGAGATAGGGTAGAGAAGGGGTTTAGTAGTAATTATTTGTATTCAAGTGGAAAGGAATCAAAGGGAACAGATTAAAAAAAGAACAGAGGGTATGAATGAGATTAAGTTTATGACCTATAATGTGAAAGGGCTAAACTCACCCAGCATAAGACATAAGATATTGAGGGAGGTCCATCAATACTCAATAGATATAATATTCTTCCAAGAGACTCACTTAACTCGAAATATAAATGTGAAATTATATTCGAAGCATTATCAAACATGGATATATGTGGATTCACCTGCAAAGGGGGCAAAAGGAGTAGCAATTGGTTTTTCAGTAAAATTTGATTTCCAATTGGAGGATAGAATGGAAGATTTGGAAGGTCGATTCTTGTTTATCAGGGGAAAATTATTAGGAAAGGAATATACACTAACATATATTGCCCAAATAAAAACCCAGCTGGATTTTTGGAAGGGACATTAAGGAAACTCATGGAGTTTAAAAAGGGGAATCTGGTCATGGCAGGGGATTTTAATCTGTGTTTGGATCCCAGGTGGGATGTGTCATCTGGGGGGAGGAGAGAAGGAGAGAGTCTTAAATCTTTGAAGGGGGTATTGTACAGATATCAGTTGGTTGATGTGTGGAGGATAAACCATCCGAGGGAAAAAGATTACACCTTCTTCTCACATGCCCATGGTACATATTCAAGATTGGATTATATAATGGTAGAGCATAGACAGTTGCAGATAGTAAAATCTAAGATTGAAGTTATGTCATTATCAGATCATGCCCCAGTCACGATGAGGTTTCAAATGGGGAATGGAGAAGATAAAACATTATCTTGGAAATTGAATGATTCGCTTTTACAGGATCCTGAAGTGGAGAAGAGGATAAAAAGGGAAATTGAACAATTTTTTGAGATAAATGAGACTGAGGGAATGTCAGAGGCAATAGTGTGGGAGTCACATAAAGCTTACATCAGAGGAATATTGATTTACATAGGTATAGAGAAGAAGAAGGAAAGGGGAAAAAAATAAAACAGGCCATAGAAGAACTGCAAAAACTGGAACAAACTCACAAAAAGGAAAAGGGGATGGATAAATATCAGAAGATAATACAAAAAAAGGGATGAGTTGAAAGAACTGATGGAACAGGATTCTAGGAAGATATTTAATAGAATGGCTAAAGAAAGATATGAATGAGGGAATAAACCAGGAAAATATTTAATGAGAAGACTCAGGAATAAACAGGCGAGGAATTTTATTGAAAAAATTAGTGACAGGAAGGGAGAGAATTTGTTTAAAACATCTGACATTGCTAGGAGGTTTCATAATTACTATAGTGAACTTTATAATGTAAGAAAGGATAAGTATGGGGGAAGTGAAGAGGAGGAGGAGAAAAGAATACAGGACTATTTAAGTGAGGTGGAGCTCCCAAATATAGCAAAGGAAAAATTAGAAAATCTCGAAAGCCCGATCACCCCCAAGGAAATTAATGTTGCTATAAAAAATACGAAATTGGGTAAGAGTCCCGGGCCAGATGGGTATACAGTAAGATACCTGAAAAAATTTAAAGAGATATTGGTTCCCAAAATATGTAAATATATGAATGTGATAAGAGAGGTAGTAGAAATGAGGGAAGAATCCCTCAAGGCTTATATCTCCCTCATTTTGAAGGAGGGGAAGGATAGTTCTCAGTGTGCAAGCTATAGGCCGATTTCATTGCTAAACGTTGATACCAAATTATATGCAAAAGTACTGGCTGCAAGGTTGAAGGATCTAATGTCCGAATGGGTGCATTTAGATCAAGTGGGTTTTATACCAGGGAGAGAGGGGAGGGACATTGGCCTGAGATCTTTGATGTTGGTACAAAAAGCTAAAAAGGAAAAAACATCTGCGATCTTATTGTCGATCGATGCAGAAAAGGCATCTGACAGGGTCAACTGGGGGTTTATGTTTGACACACTTTAAAAATTGGGGCTGGGACCTAAAATGATAAATTTGGATAAAAGGATTATATAAGAACCCATCAGCGGCGGTAAAGGTAAATGGAACCTTATCCCAGTTTTTAAGGATGAATAATGGAACTAGGCATGGTTGCCCCTTCTCCCCCATGTTGTTTGTGTTGTCATTACAACCACTGTTGGAGAGGATCAGGAAAAGTAATGACATAAAAGGGTTAAAAATAGGAGATAGGGAACACAAAGTCGCTGCAGACGACATGCTGTTCTATGTGGTTAACCCTAGGACAACTTTGCCCAACTTAATGAAAGAACTAAAACAACATGGAGGAGTATCAAACTTGAAGATAAACCTGGTTAAATCAGAAATCCTAAATATCAATCTTGCAGTCACAGAAATGTAAAGATTACAAAATGTGTTCCCTTTTTCCTGGAGGAAGAATAAAATAGAATATCTTGGAATAAAATTAACGACTTCGGTAAAAAGCATATACCAAATAAACTATATTCCCCTGATAAATGAAATAAAAGACGAGCTGAAAAGACTAGTAAAAGGGGGGGCCTCATGGATTGGAAGAATTAATTTAGTCAAGATGGTGATACTCCCAAAAATTCTGTATAAGTTTCAGATGCTCCCGATATCTTTACCGGGAACTTTCTTTGTAATAATTAGAAAGATGATTACTAAGTTCATATGGGCAAATAAGAAGCCTAGGATTAGTTATAAAGTGTTATGCAGAGTAAAAGCAAATGGAGGACTGGGTTTACCGAATATAAAGATGTATTATACAGCTGTAATATTGTCACAGGTGATAGATTGGTTTTTTAATTCACAAGGTAAAAGTTGGGTAAAGATAGAAGGGGAATTAAGTAAATCACAATTAGATAAAATGATTTGGATCCCTCACGGGTTTCATACATTAGATGTAGAAACGAGTAGATTGACTAGGATAGTGTTGGATACATGGGACAGATTACACAATAAGGAAAAATGGGAATTTAATTCACTATTGATACCAAGTGGGAACAGATTTTTTTGCACCAGGAAATGTTAAAATAGGTGGAAGATGGATAAAGGATAAAAACGCATGCTTAAAAGATATAAAAGGGGGGAGATTATGCACGTTTCAGAATTTAAAAAAGAATAAGGATTTGTTTGTTACAATAGGTAAATGGAAGTATAACCAGCTGTCTCATTTTGTTGCAAATTTACCACAACCATTTAGGGATGTAGGAGAAATGAACCCGTTTGAAAAACTAATGAATGCTGAATTAAGCCCAAAACACATCACTTCTAGGATATATAAAATCCTTGTGGACTTAGATGATGTAGACCCCTCTGGATATTTAAGTAAATGGGAAAGGGAACTAGGAATAAAAATCAACCCTCAGCAAAGGGAAGGTATTTTTAACCTAACACGCAAGGTAATAAACATGCGCACAGTAGAGATGAACTACAAATGCTTGGCAAGATGGTATTTAACACCCAGTATAACCCATAAGCAGCAAGGGGAAAGCTCCCCATGGTGCTGAAAAGGTTGTGGAGAAAAGGGCAATATGGAGCACATCTGGTGGAGTTGCCCGAGGTTACAGGTTTATTGGAGGGAAATAGCATATTATATCAAGGAAATATGTGGGGTAGATATTCAAGGGGACATACTGAAATGCTTATTCTAGTATTCTGAGCCCATGGCGGAAGTAAATAGGAATAAAGTATTGTACCATTTAATCAGTGAAGCAAAGGGTTTGATACCAAAATTTTGGTTAGTGGCAGAGGTTCCGAGGTTGGTGGATTAGATAGATAGAGTGGAAGGCATTTTCAGAATGGAAGAACTGAGAAGTTTAGAAGAGGATAAGATGGGAATATTTAAAAGAACATGGAGTGTTTGGTTAAATTTTAAAACCGCAGAATCTTATACAGAACTAATTAAAGTAAAAGAGGTAGCCTAAGAAATCACGATGAGATTGGTCAGAATAACAAGTTATGGAGAAATGGATACAGATAGAGAAAGATAAGACAATGATGGGGGGATGGGCGGGGATGGGTGGGGGGTGGGACATGGAGGGGTTATAGAATGTATTTATTCATTGAGAGGAGAAAAGAAAAAAGTATATTTTGGAAGATGGAAAGTTTTAATGTTGTTTGTATAAGTATGAAATAAAAAGTAAAAAAAAAAAAGTGTCACACACTCAAAAGGGATCTTCAATATCACCAGATCATACAGCTGCACCTCCAGTAATGTTGTGTACCTTATCCAGTGCAGAAAACGTAGCAAATGATTTTACGTTGGCGAAACAGGACAGAATTTGCGAACAAGGATGAATTTGCAAGACATACCATCAAGGAACATAAAGAAGATGACTTCTGCACACCTGTGGAACACCATTCCACAACCGGACCACACAATGGAAGACCTCAACAGTTTTACGACCCCCTCTTTGACTATTGTCCCAACACCCCCCCCCCCCTCCACACACACATACACACAGTCTTTGCTTTTGCTCTGTCTTACCTCTAGTCTAATCCTAGTTTTATAACTGTGTACATTTGTTTGTGTGTGTTTTTTCAGTTGTTTTCCCCCTCAGAGATTGTTTCTTTTAACATTCTGCTAAAACTTTGTGAAGTAGTACTGCTTGGACATTGAAGAATGTGACATACCTTGATACCCTGAAAGCTTGTCCTGAAAATTGTATGCTAGTGCAAATAAAAAAAGTACGAACAGTACTCATTTGTTTCTGTCGCAAGTGCTCTAATACGGCTACTATCACCTCAAGCAAATTCTGAAAGCAAATCGGTTCAACAAAACTAAAAAAAAATATAAAAAAAAGACGAAACAACATTCTTCAATGATGAATGCTTCTGAAACTAAACAAAAATTTCTGGTGTGCATATGTCTTCTCATTAGAAAATAGCAAGGTGTGTCTTATCCGGAATGGCTAATCCTGAATTATGTGGTTTATTTACATGTATGTGTCACTAGTAATGTGGCTTATTATATGGTGTTTTTTAATATAGTTACATTATAAAACAACCTGGCTGGTTCGTTATAATATAAAACACCCTAGCACAGACCCTGGCTGTATTATCCCAGGTTCCATTACCTGTGAGGCACATGGCTGCCAGGCACACCAAGTTCACAGTCACTCAACTCAGAAGACAGACCCCTTTATAAAGGTACTGTAAATCCTGAGTCAGCAACTAGACTGAGCTCTCCAAAAAAGGTTGGAAGGGCAGTCTGTGGTATCTTTAGCCCTGTACTCACTGTGCCTTGGGTAAGTGAATACTTTCCTGCAGTACCAGTCAGCCTCTGTACTGTGTGCCTCCAGATCAGATCCTCTGTGGACTTCCTTCAACTGCATACAGGAGCTCTGAATGTGGGTCCCCTTGCTCTAGATGGAGCTGGGACCCAGATGGCTTCTTTTAATCTTCAGCTACATGCGCAGAGGGCACAGCCCTCATGCTGGGTCTACTCCCACAGGACAAGGACCCTGCTGTTCCATGACTCAGGCTATTTATACATACCTCAGCCCACTGCTGGCCATTCTTCCTGTGAGGGATTGGCTGAGGCTGCATGAAAATGCAGGCGAGGCTCTGCCTCCTTCACCCACTAAATTGTGGAACCTGCCAGAATCCAGGGGAAAGCAGCAGAGCCTGCAACTAGCAGAACCCAGAAGCAAAAAGCAATTGAACACTGCTCCTCTGATACAGGGGAGCCAAAAACTAAATTTGCCTCAATTGTTAGCAACCTACTTAGAAGGGTGATACATACCACTTCAGTGTGAACAATGCTTATGCACGCTGCAAGATATTTTTCCATAGTGTATGCATAAGTTTCCCAAGTCTTTCACACTCCTAGCAGTGTCTGCTCACGTTTGAGCTAAATTCCATATCTAAATGTCAGTACAAATGTACTGTAAGACAGAAACAAATTTAAGTATCATGCACTAGCTCAAGAGAAGACAAAGTTCAAGACAGGAAAAGGCAAATAGAGTACATTGGAACCTCTGGTTCTGCAGAGAGAGAAATGCAAGTATAGCATGCTGGGACTTGTATTTCTACAAAGACAGGTTTATTGTTCAACTAAATTTCCTGGTCTGAAGTCCCTAAAGGGGTGCATGAAGGTTACATCCAAAGAACAGGGCTTACAACAGAGAACTAAGGAAGTTAAAAAAAATACAGTACAGAAATCTAACCAGCAGAGAAGCTGTCCTGAAAACGCTATATTACTGTTGCTAATGACTACCATATTTGTGTAAATTGCTAAAGCAGCCAACCAGCCAGAAAACTGGTGACATGGCAGGGATGACAGATACTCTGGTAGATAAGTAATGTTATGCTTGACCCTTTCACTATTGGCCAGTTCCCCAGATACACTGTGCCTTTCAAGACAGAGTACCTATGAATCTAGCCTGGAGTCATGGAAAAAGATGTAGTGGGGGCCCAGGAGGAGAACAAGCATGGGGTTATGGAGAAATGTGTTTCCTGCATCCATTGGTAACATATGGAACATCATCACTGAGAGAGAGGTGACGGGACTGCTGAATTGGTGGAGATTGATACACGCTTCGCTATACCGGTTCAAAAATGCTTCACACCTAGGGATGTGGGATCTCTAACAGAAGTTGTGTCCCGGGTTCCGTAGTGTCAACAGTGTGAGAATTATGGCCACGGGTTAGAATGTCTTAACTTTGCAAGTTCTGCTCAGTTCTAATTCTGGAGTACGGCCTTAATGTAGGTTTCACATGACCGCGGCTCCTGCCTGTATTGTATATTAGTGAGTGCAGTACCACAGTGTCCCTGCTAGGGGCCCACCCACATCAATATACATGGATCAAAATTCAGCCAGTCCCCGCTGAAACGGCCAAATTTCGATCCATCTATGGCCAGCTTTAGACTTCTATTTCTAGAGAGTAAAAGTACTGTATATATTAGTGGAGTCAATAGAATTTGTAGTTCCTCATAGACAAGGCAGATACCAGTGAAGTTATTTTTACATTCTGTCTTTTAGGTAGTGCTAGGTGTATACAGTGGGTAAAATTATGAGCTGCATAGTCTTGCTTTGCTACAGTCAAGTTCACACTGGTGTTCAAGAAGAAGTGGGTATACAAATATTTGTCAGTTACTTATAGTATTAAAATGCTTGTTTTGGCACATTTTTATGTATTTAGGTAGTATTTATACAATGGTATCTAAAGGTTTCAGAATAGTTTGTAAAACAGTCCTTTTTGGAAGGAAATTTGCTTCTCAAATGACTTAAAAATGTCTAAGGTGTTGACCTGAATTAAAGCATTTAGCAAATCGCCAATGGCTAGTCACATCAAAAGCAACAAACTGCAAAGCAACACAAACTTATCCTGCACTTTTATTCATGTTTTAGACTGCTCACTTTTATGTTATAGTACAGGCATTGGTTTTGAAAAACATTTCTATAATGCAAAGCAAATGTGTGCTCTTAATACCTGGGTAAAAAAGGTCTTGAGGTGCTTCAGCTGGATAGTGTTCTGGCAAAGGGGTACAGCATTGCTTCTTATAGTCTGAAAAATTGAAAGAACTACAGACACAATAGCTGGAAAGACTGGGGAAGGAGTGATTTCTAAAGGAACATGTCACTACGTTATAAGTATGGGCACAAATTTCAGCTCACAGCAGATCAGTGCAAAATGGTAAGATCTATACTTCCCACAGCTTGTAAAAAGAGCCTTTTGATCAATGTTTTCTATCAATAGCAGTGGCATCTTCCATCTCCTCACAGGGCACATACTGTATCCAGACCAACTATTTTTGTCTACATTCATCACAACGCTCTTTATGTGTTTAATACAAGGGAAGATATTTTTAGCTAGTGTGAAAAAGATACATGTTTAGTAAATTAACTTCTTCATTTCTTGTAATGTTCATTTTCTACACAGTTAGTTATTCATGTTGATAAAAAGACACTTGTCTATCTAGTTCAACCAATAAATAAAAAAAAAAATACAAAAAACCTAAAACCTCCATAGTTGATCTCAAGCAAGGCAAAAAAAAAAAACACAAAAAAAACATGATCCAGTTCACTCGAGTGAGGGAAAAATATTTTGTTCTGATCCCCCAAGAGGAAATCGGATATTGCCCTAGAATTATTACATATTGTTTTGTGAGTACAACATTTTAGAGAAACCTTTATATACCGTACTTCTAAAAACTGATAAAAACTGATACTTCTCAAAATTGTATAGTATCATTATGCTATATAATATATCATTTCAGCTTTTTTTTTACATATGATGGATGTGGGACTATGCTTAAAATTATAAAACTAAGGAGAAATGGGTAAGTGCCATCAACAGGGGCGGACTGACCATTTGGAAATTCGGGCACTGCCCGAGGGCCCGGGGTCAGTAGGGGGCCCCATGAGATGCCTCTAGTACCTTTTTCATAAGCTTTTTTGAGTTTTGGCAAGGACACAGGGGCCCCATGATCCCCTATTGCCCGGGGGCCCCATGAGTTGTCAGTCCTCCCCTGTCCATCAATATGTTAAAGTCTAATTGAGCTATTTTACGAAACTGTACCCATCATTCTATGGTACACCAAATTGCAGAGCAACTGGTCTAATTTGGCAGGGGGTGTACCAGACTGTGGCAGCACAATCACTCAGAGAGTAATACTCCTTATGGCAGTGGCATGGGACAAGCTGTTATAGTGGCAATGGGGCATTCTTGCTTTAGGGACTTTTCCCTAGGTTGCTGTGTCTCTAAATCAATTTAGTGTGCTTGTTGCTTGACTGTAACCAGCCTGATCATCTGTTTACGCTTTTCTGGGCTCTGCAGTTCTTCCCTAAGCTCAGTGGATTGATTGGATTGATTGAATTGAATTAGTGTCAGAAGCACAATCACTCAGTTATGAATATGTATCTGACCCAGCCCATCCCTAAGGATTTTTGCTCAGAATTACATTTTGGGAGATGATACATATTTGGGGGGCCTTTCCAGAGAGTTATTCTACTTGTAGGCTTTTGCCTGGAGAGGATGTTTGTATATGGTATCTCTTCACTTATGCCTCAGCCTGGGGCATGTGCTGAAGAACCAGGATTTTTGCTGCCAGCTCTACTGGATATCTAAAGATAGATAGGCTTGCAAAGAATCTTCTTGCAGAAGAGTGTCTTAGAGAAACTGGGTAGTAGCTACTACTGGACATAGTGTGAAAGATTAAGGTATCTTTGAGTGATATCAGAGAATCAAGAGCCAGCTTTATTTGAGAGAGATCCACTGTTATGTAAACCTGAACTAAAGTCCCAATACTTACCTCTCCTTTAACAGTCCGTTGTCCTTCACTGGCACTGACATCTTTTACCCAGCCTATTCTGGTTGCCATACTGTGGCCATCTTTATTGGCCAGTGCGGGATGATGTTATTCTTGCCCATGCCAGAACATCAGTGTACAGTCTAAAGAAGATCACGAGCAGGCATGTAGATTTATTTTATTTCAGGAGAGACATTACGGGGTTTATTTACTAAAGCTGGAGAGTCCAAAATCAGACTCCCTTCTGCATAGAAACCAATCAGCTTCCAGGTTTCATTGCCAAAGCTTCATTGAACAAGCTGAGGTTAGAAGCTGATTGGTTTCTATGCAGAAGGGAGTCTGATTTTGGACTCTCCAGCTTTAGTAAATAAACCCTGTGATGTCTCTTCTGCAATATAGACCTTGCCTCTTTAAATATGTGACTTTAGTTTCACTTTAAGGAAAAGACTGTAACTGCTCTCACAGGGACATATATTGGTCTTGCTGTTCTCTCAGGGTCAGCAATTACTAAAAGGCTGCTCCTAATGTGCCTACTACTGCAACTACTTCTATCAGAATACCTGTTCTTTTTCTGTGCTATTATTGGCAGGGCCATCCTAATAGCATTATGGGACCTTGGGAAAAGTAAAGCACTGGGTCTCCTATCAGCCTATCCCAATTTACTCACCTACTCTCAAAAATGAAAGTATAAATAGTTGATAGAAATAAACATGTATTTATTAGTACTTTCAATAAAATTGATTTTAAACAATAAGAAAACATGCCATAAATCAAAGACTAAACAACACAAAGGGCCCAGTATGGGGAGGGGGGTGGGGAAGCAGAAGGGCACAGTACAGGGGGAGTCAGGGGCACAATACTAGGATCAGGAGGGCACAGTATGATGTAATGCAAGATTATCATGGAGCCCTTATTCACCTGGGGCCCCTGGGCAGTGCCCATGCATTAAGACAGCCCTGATTATTGGGTATCTATGCCTAAACACTCTCAACTGAAATTGAGGTCAATACTAAGGTAAAAATACTAAAGGGAATGGCACCCAACTTATTTTTCACCCCACCAACAACCAGACCCTGAGATGGAATTCTTTGCCTACAGGTCATGCTGCACTATTCCAAGAAATGGAATGCAACATTACATGGTCATGACAGATAAGACAATGAAAACCTGTCATTACAGTGCACCATGAAATGATGGGTGCAATTTTGTAATATAGTTCAATTAGTCTTTAAACTACAAAATATCCATCCAGGTTAAATACCGTTAATTGTTACATATATCTATAACAAATATAGATAATTTCCACCATTTATGTGCATTTAACATAATTCTATATATGTATACTGTAAATATAAACTATATATTTATATACAGTACTTCCTTCACATTTTACAAAGTATACTCATGCAGAGGTATGGATATGCAAATCACAGTGAAAGAATTACTAAACATTTCATTTCCTGATTAAATTTACAGTAAAATAATTCCTCTCTGTGAGCCCATAGGTGATAAAACCGTTCAATAGCTGAGGGAAAGTGAAAATTGACTGTCAAGACTCAGGACACACCACAATAGTCCTGCCAGAGGTCTGGAACTTTTCAGAAGATTAAAAGAGAATTGAGTTTAAAAAAAAAAAGTCAAGACAGAAACTCACATTTTAGATTTGTCTGTGGATACACTCGAATGTGTGTGAATCTCATATTTTCTGCCCACCATTTCCTCAGGGAACCCATTTTAAAAGCATTCGAGGTATCCAGTCACAAGGCTTCACACAGTAAAACAGAGGATTCTGTTTTATTCCCTTTTATATTTTTGGATTATATGCTGTTATTTTTTTGCCTTATGCCAGTGTGTTTTTTAACTCTTTAATAACAATTTCTTTTCCTCTTGTTTCAGTTGTGACGTTATTACCCCATTATTATATGCCCCACTACTGACTAACTTAAATAACAGCAGCAAACTCATTTCAGATAACAGCAGGCACAGACATTGCAGGGGAGATGGTCCAATGAATCACCTGTTAGGATACAGAATACAGGCATCCTATCCCCCATCGTCACACATTTTAATACATATCTCTCAAGAGAAGGAGCAACACTCTACAGTAGCATCAACAAGTCTACCTAGCTTGGGAATTTTTTTGTCACCCTAAGAACAGGGGGATAACATTCAGAATCTAGGCTAAAAACCTCTATAGTAATAGCAGTAGTATTATTTTAGTTTTCCTAGGAAAAGTTTATCAAACACGCAATACTTAGTTAGGGGTTAGTTAAATGTTAATTAAGCAGTATAAAAAAATAAAAAGTATTACAATAAATTAGAAGAAAATTGCACAACCTTCCACCAAGGTAAAAATGACACTACCACCAATGTTGTCATTTATAATTTGGTGGAGGGTTGTGGAATTTTCTTCTTCTTTATTGTAATTCTTTGTGCTTGTACTGATAAATTAAAATTTAGCTAGACAGCATCTGCTCTAGTGACCGCTGTTTTGGAAACCCTGTTTTGTGACTACCCTAAGGGTAGACTAATGTTTTGGTTATGAGCGCAACATTTTAGTTGATGAGTCAACCAGCTTATACATTGATAGAGTGCTCCCAGAATCTTTTTTTATAGTTAGTTTTTTGTATTGTTTATATAGGCCTAATGACCCAGGGTTCCCTGTATGAGACTAAAAAGAACATAATATAAATTAAACTACATATATAGTAAGACAGGAGGTAATGATCAATTTTGTCTGTTTCTTTCTCGCTATTAGGGAAGGAGATATCAATGTTCACATGTCCTTTCTGCAAGTGATGCTTTTTATGAATAGCACTATTCACAAAATAGCAAAGCTCTTTTTTTATATAAGGATAACATCACCCACCAGCCTGGAAAGAAACCCACAACATACAATCCGAGATTTAAAATTTGACCTCAACCCGAAAGGGGTGTTGATTCACACATGTGTGCTGCAAATTGAAGCTCCATTTTCACAGCTAATTGACACAGTAGTTCAGCGGTTCAGGTCAGGTTTAGATCAGATTCAGGACAGGATTTTATCCTGTTCACTACTGATGACGTGATTCAGAAGCAGTTCCCATAGAAGTCAATAGCCTGTAATCCGCACCTGAACCGGACCTTACTGCTCAGAAATCAGACAGGACGCTTTTTCAACCCGCACTGAAACTGCACTGCCATTACACCAGACATACAGTGGGGCAAAAAAGTATTTAGTCAGCCACCAATTGTGCAAGTTCTCCCACTTAAAAAGATGAGAGAGGCCTGTAATTGGCATCATAGGTAGACCTCAACTATGAGAGACAAAATGAGAAAAAAAAAAATCCAGACAATCACATTGGCTGATTTGGAAAGAATTTATTTGCAAATTATGGTGGAAAATAGGTATTTGGTCACCAATAAACAAGCAAGATTTCTGGTTCTCACAGACCTGTACCTTCTATTTTAAGAGGCTCCTCTGTCCTGCACTCATTACCTGTATCAATGGCACCTGTTTGAACTTGTTATCAGTATAAAAGACACCTGTCCACAACTTCAAACAGTCACACTCCAAACTCCACTATGGTGAAGACCAAAGAGCTGTCGAAGGACATCAGAAACAAAATTGTAGACCTGCACCAGGCTGGGAAGACTGAATTTGCAATAGGCAAGCAGCTTGGTGTGAACAAATCAACTGTGGGAGCAATAATTAGAAAATGGAAGACATATAAGACCACTGATAATCTCCCTCGATCTGGGGCTCCACGCAGGATCTCACCCGGTGGGGTCAAAATGATCACAAGAACAGTAATCAAAAATCCCAGGACCACACGGGGGGACCTAGTGAATGACCTGCAGAGAGCTGGGACCAACGTAACAAAGGCTATCATCAGTAACACACTACGCCGCCAGGGACTCAGATCCTGCAGTGCCAGACGTGTCCCCCTGCTTAAGCCAGTACATGTTCGGGCCCGTCTGAAGTTTGCTAGAGAGCATTTGGATGATCCATAAGAGGATTGGGAGAATGTCATATGGTCAGATGAAACCAAAATAGAACTGTTTGGTAGAAGAGAATGCTGAGTTGCATCCAAAGAACACCATACCTACTGTGAAGCATTGGGGTGGCAACATCATGCTTTGGGGCGGTTTCTCCGCAAAGGGACCAGGACAACTGATCCATGTACAGGACAGAATGAATGGGGCCATGTATCGTGAGATTTTGAGTGCAAACCTCCTTCCATCAGCAAGGGCATTGAAGATGAAACGTGGCTGGGTCTTCCAACATGACAATGATCCCAAACATACCGCCCGGGCAATGAAGGAGTGGCTTCATAAGAAGCATTTCAAGATCCTGGAGTGGCCTAGCCAGTCTCCAGATCTCAACCCCATAGAAAACCTTTGGAGGGAGTTGAAAGTCCGTGTTGCCCAGCGACAGCCCCAAAACATCACTGCTCTAGAGGAGATCTGCATGGAGGAATAGGCCAACATACCAGCAACAATGTGTGCCAACCTTGTGAAGACTTACAGGAAATGTTTGACCTCTGTCATTGCCAACAAAGGATATATAACAAAGTATTGAGATGAACTTTTGATATTGACCAAATACTTCTTTTCCACCATAATTTGCAAATAAATGCTTTCCAAATCAGCCAATGTGATTGTCTGGATTTTTTTTCTCATTTTGTCTGTCATAGTTGAGGTCTACCTATGATGCCAATTACAGGCCTCTCTCATCTTTTTAAGTGGGAGAACTTGCACAATTGGTGGCTGACTAAATACTTTTTTGCCCCACTGTATGTGGAAAGGCACTATAGGAAGCAATGTTACTTAAACATATCATGCAGATTGGATGCAGCTTAAACTGCATCCAATCTGCATATATGTGAACCAGCACTAAAAGCCAACATTCAAGACCAACATATTTTCAAAATAGGAAATGGCCACTCACATCCCTGCTTGGGCAATGCTTAACAGGCAAAAACAAAGCAGGCACAACATGTGATAGGAGATATAGTACTCACATATTTCTTCACACATACTAGTGGTCTGAACTTATTCTATCATTCATCCAAACCTCCAGGTTTTTCACAACTTTTTGACTGGTGCGATGATTAATGACTATTTAAACATCGTATCCTCAAGTGTGTATCCTCAAGTGAGCCAGCAATTGTAGAACGTATCACAGAAGATATCAGGGAGGAGAATAGAGTTAGGAGGAATGGGAACACCTACAGTAGGTAGTTCTAGATGGCGCCTATAATACCAGAACTTCTGTTCATACACAACGTCAACCAGACGTTCTTCTGAGTTATAATAGTATTCCATGGCTATCTAAAGGCTACCTGATGGGTATATTGCCTCTACAGATGGACTAGTTATAACATGGTTTTTATATCCCTGTTTCCTACATTCAAATAAGAATCAAGCAACATCTTAAAAATATACAATAAGGTCCCTTATAAGGCTCCAGGTCTCACTCAGCAGTATACACTGTGGCACCTGGACCTTGCCTGGTCCTACTTCAACACTTTCATATCATATTATGCAGAAATCTATAGGGTTTTTTTCAGATGACACATTACATTTTAAAATTTTAAGTAGTCACCAGATGAGGAATAGAAGGAACATCTTTCATTGGGACGCTTCCAGTGACAACTAGAGTTGGCCATAAAGTGAGGAAATTTTGGTTAGATCCTGATAAAAGTGACAAAATTCAAGCCATGGGTGACACAACTGCATTTTTCCACATGGCTTCCTTCATTCTGAACTGAAGGAGCCAGGCAGAAAATTGTTGGCTGAACAGCAGCTGCATTCAATCAGATGCAGGTATTGTTCAGATATTCTGACTGCCACTGGTGCCAGATATCAGAATACATTGGCTAGTAGAGGAGATTCTTCCAAGAGAGTATTTGCCCTCCTTTTGAAGAGCTTTTCATTAAATTGGTGTTGTGTCTCAAGCCAGGAAGTAAAAGAAAATCTCCCCAACCAATAGAACTTAAAAAATTATTCTTAGGGGGTTTAACTCTTCCCTACCATATCCCAAAAAGTTTAAAAGTTTCAGCTTTAGATAAATTAAGCGGAGTGGCCTTTAGGAGATTTCCCCTTAATTATTGGTCACACAAGACAGCAAAAAAAAAAATAGAAATGTTGACCGGAATTCTAACCCTTCCACACTCTATTGAAAACAAAAATAAAAACATCTAGGGGAGGTTACATATTCATGACTTTACAGTTCAGATGTGGTTGTCTAATTAGATACAACCAAAATCATCAGTATTTAATAAAAGATGAATAAGATAAAATAATATGTTCTTTTTTGCTCCATTCCATTTCCTTGAAAAATCACTTTATGAGCAATGAAAAAGAAAATTTACATGTGCTTTTAAAATTACCTGAACTTAAAAAAAATGTTTTTATGAGGATTTAATGCATCATAAATAAACTTCTATTTTCATAAATACTACATCCATTAACTGCAAATTACACCCATAAACATTAACCAAATAAGCCATTACTTTACATTAATATATTACTTCAGGTTGCTCTAGTTCTTGCGAAACACCAGTTTTAGTTCAGGGATTTGTAAATATTCTTCTTACAATGATTTGTATAATATAAAGATTAAACTGGAAAAATACATATAGTCATGGCCAAAAATATTGGCACCCCTGCATTTCTGTAAGATAATGCACCATTTCGCCAAGACAATTGTTGCAATTACAAATGTTTAGACATTCTCATGTTTATCTCTTTTGAATGTATTGGTATTAGTATGAGTGGAGAAACAAACAGGCAAAATCTGACATATTCCATGCAAAACCCCAGAAATGGACTGGACAAAATTATTGGCACCCTCCATTTAATTTGTGGTAGCACACCCCTTGGAAAAAATAACTGAAATCAATTGCTTCCTGTAACCATCAAATAGTTTCTTACACCTCTCTACTGGAATTTTGGATCACTCTTCTTTTGCCAACTGCTCCAGGTCTCTTAGATTGGAAGAGTTCGTTTTTCCAACTGCTGGTTTGAGATTTCTCCACAGGTGCTCTATGGGATTGAGATCTGGACTCAATCCAGATTGCTGGAGATTGCTGGCCAGTTCTGTACTCTCCAGCACTTTCTCTTAAATTATTTCTGGGTGCTTTTTGACATGTGCTTTGTGTCATTATCCTGTTATAAGTCCCATGACCTCAGACAGAGACCCAATTTTCTGACACTGGACCCTACATTGCACCCAAGAATTCTTTGGTAGTCTTCAGATTTCTTAATGTCTTGCACACGGTCAAGACATACAGTGCCTGAAGCAGCAAAGCAACCCCAAAACATCAGTGAACCTCCACCATGTTTGACTGTAGGGACTGTATTCTTTTCTTTAAAGGCCTCATTGCTTTTTCTGAAAACAGTAGAATGATGGGCTTTACAAAAAAGCTGTAATTTTGTTTCATCTGTCCACAGCACATTCTCCCAAAAGGAATTTGGCTTCCTCAGGTAAGTTTTGGCAAACTCCAATTTTTATGTTTCTGTGTCAACAGTGGGGTCCTCCTGGGTCTCCTACCATAGCGTCCCTTCTCATTCAGATGATGATGTATGATGACACAGTTGATGATGACACAGTTGTACCCAGTGCCTGAAGGTCAGTTTGAATTTGTCTGGAAGTTGATCAAGGTTCTTTAGCCACCATTTGAACAATCCTTCTTTGCAATCTTTGATTAACTTTTTCTCTTTCGTCTATATCCAGGGAGATTAGCTACAGTGCCATGGGCTGTAAACTTCCTGACAATGTTGCACACAGTGGACACAGGAACATTAAGATCTGTTAATTGATACAGGTGAGTTTAATTACAAATTACAGGAGCATCACAAACTTGAAATGCAATTATTTCTTACAGTTCCAATAATTTTGTCCAGTTTTGGGGTTTTGCGTGGAATGTGTCAGATTTGGCTTTTTGTTTCTCAACTTTTTTGTGTCATACCAATGCAAACAAAACAAATAAACATGAGAATGCCTAAACATTTGTAATTGCAACAATTTTCTGGACGAAGTAGTGCATTATCTGAAAGAAATGCAGGGGTGCCAATAATTTTGGCCATGACTATACATAGCATCTGAAGTAGTAATTAGAGATGAGCGAATCGAACTAGGCGAAGTGGAATTCGTTTCGAATATTAGGAAAATTTTTCCTAAAATGGCGGCGACATGTGCGGCGACGGAGCGGGGATGTCTGGGAAGGCGCGCAGACAAGGCGCGCTGACCCATAATGCATTCATTCATGACATGTGATCGCATTAGCCAATCAGCAGCCAGCCAGCCAGCACTGTGTAATGGTCGAGCTATAAATGGCGGCCATTTTAGAATTCTCCATTTGCCTCCAGTCATTCAACAGAGGCAGACCTGGCTGTATTGAGGGAGAGAGTTAGGGACACAGAAACGTTACTTAGGGACACAGAAACGTTAGTTAGGGACACAGAAACGTTACTTAGGGCCACAGAAACGTTACTTAGGGCCACAGAATCGTTACTTAGGGCCACAGAAACGTTACTTAGGGCCACAGAATTGTTACTTAGGGACAGACACAGAATTGTTACTGGGGGACACAGAATTGTTACTGAGGGCCACAGAATTGTTACTGAGGGCCACAGAACCGTTACTTAGGGCCACAGAATCGTTACTTAGGGCCACAGAAACGTTACTTAGGGTCACAGAATTGTTACTTAGGGACAGACACAGAATTGTTACTGAGGGACACAGAATTGTTACTGAGGGACACAGAACCATTACTTAGGGCCACAGAAACGTTACTTAGGAACACAGAATTGTTACTCAGGAACAGACACAGAATTGTTACTGAGGGACACAGAATTGTTACTGAGGGACACAGAACTGTTACTTAGGGCCACAGAAACGTTACTTAGGGACACAGAATTATTACTCAGGGACAGACACAGAATTATTACTGAGGGACACAGAAATGTTACTGAGGGACACAGAACCGTTACTTAGGGCCACAGAAACGTTACTTAGGGCCACAGAAACGTTACTAAGGGCTACAGAAACATTACTTAGGGCCACAGAATTGTTACTTAGGGCCACAGAAACGTTACTTAGGGCCACAGAATTGTTACTTAGGGACAGACACAGAATTGTTACTGAGGGACACAGAATTGTTACTGAGGGCCACAGAACCGTTACTTAGGGCCACAGAAACGTTACTTAGGGACACAGAATTGTTACTCAGGGACAGACACAGAATTGTTACTGAGGGACACAGAATTGTTACTGAAGGACACAGAACCGTTACTTAGGGCCACAGAAACGTTACTTAGGGCCACAGAAACGTTACTTAGGGCTACAGAAACGTTACTTAGGGCCACAGAACCGTTACTTAGGGCCACAGAAACGTTACTTAGGGACAGACACAGAATTGTTACTGAGGGACACAGAATTGTTACTGAGGGACACAGAACCGTTACTTAGGGCCACAGAAACGTTACTTAGGGACACAGAATTGTTACTCAGGGACAGACACAGAATTGTTACTGAGGGACACAGAATTGTTACTGAGGGACACAGAACCGTTACTTAGGGCCACAGAATTGTTACTCAGGGACAGACACAGAATTGTTACTCAGGGACAGACACAGAATTGTTACACAGGGACACAGAACCGTTACTTAGGGCCACAGAAACGTTACTTAGGGACACAGAATTGTTACTCAGGGACAGACACAGAATTGTTACTCAGGGACAGACACAGAATTGTTACTCAGGGACACAGAATTGTTACTCAGGGACACAGAATTGTTACTGAGGGACACAGAATTGTTACTGAGGGACACAGAATTGTTACTCAGGGACACAGAATTGTTACTGAGGGACACAGAATTGTTACTGAGGGACACAGAATTGTTACTCAGGGACAGACACAGAATTGTTACTCAGGGACAGACACAGAATTGTTACTCAGGGACACAGAATTGTTACTGAGGGACACAGAATTGTTACTGAGGGACACAGAATTGTTACTCAGGGACAGACACAGAATTGTTACTCAGGGACAGACACAGAATTGTTACTGAGGGACACAGAATTGTTACTGAGGGACACAGAATTGTTACTCAGGGACACAGAATTGTTACTGAGGGACACAGAATTGTTACTCAGGGACAGACACAGAATTGTTACTCAGGGACAGACACAGAATTGTTACTCAGGGACACAGAATTGTTACTGAGGGACATAGAATTGTTACTGAGGGACACAGAATTGTTACTCAGGGACAGACACAGAATTGTTACTCAGGGACAGACACAGAATTGTTACTGAGGGACACAGAATTGTTACTGAGGGACACAGAATTGTTACTCAGGGACACAGAATTGTTACTCAGGGACACAGAATTGTTACTGAGGGACACAGAATTGTTACTGAGGGACACAGAATTGTTACTGAGGGACACAGAATTGTTACTCAGGGACAGACACAGAATTGTTACTCAGGGACAGACACAGAATTGTTACTCAGGGACAGACACAGAATTGTTACTCAGGGACACAGAATTGTTACTGAGGGACACAGAATTGTTACTGAGGAACACAGAATTGTTACTCAGGGACACAGAATTGTTACTGAGGGACACAGAATTGTTACTGAGGGACACAGAATTGTTACTGAGGGACACAGAATTGTTACTCAGGGACACAGAATTGTTACTCAGAGACAGACACAGAATTGTTACTCAGGGACACAGAATTGTTACTCAGGGACACATAATCGTTGAATTAAAGAGTATGTCAGACAACATGCAGAGGAGTGGCAGAGGAGGCAATGTTTTAGGAGCGAGCAGACATGGCAGCAGAGGAAGGGGTCGAGGCAGCACTAGTCGCAGCCAGAGGCCATTGCTCCCGGTGTCATCCAGCGGTCGTGTCTCCACCGACAACCCTGCCGTCATCGATTGGTTGGCTCGGTCGTCTTCCTCTTCCCAGGTCACCTATGACACCTACAGCCAATGGTCGGTGGGTACGTCAGACACAACCATTAGTTGGCATGGCCCGGGAGCAAGCCCAATGAAATCACGTGTCCTCGACCTGCCCCTGTCCTTTGGTGTTCCCTCACCAAGCGAAGTATCGCATGCTGTGGGCTCAGCCCCACTGTACAGTGAGGAAGAGCTAACAGAGGGCGGTCAGGAACGGGGGGAGATATCCGCCTCTTCAGCAGCCAGGCGAAGAAGTAGTGGCGAGGAGAGTGGCTCGGTAGCCGGTCTAGAGACAGGTCTGTCTCCTGACCCACACGCAGCCGAGGGGGCTAGTAGTGAGGCGGAGACCCTAATTGATGATGATGAGGCTGATCGCACTTGGCAGCCTTGTCGTCATCAGGCTATTGCTTCCGCATCATCAGGAGAAGAGGGTGCCAGCTTGCCAGCAAGCAAAACAGTCGGTGGGTTGCCCAGGAGGCAGCAGGGTCGCAGCAGTGTCAGTGGAGGCAAACGGCCACGGAGTAGAGCACCAGCTCCACTGCAGCCTACCACCACGGCCAGTAGTGGTGCCGGTGTGCACGGAGGAAGTAGCAGTCAGCCAGTGAGGAGTATCGGGGGCAAAGTTTCCTACTCGGCGGTGTGGCAATTTTTCGTCAAGCCGCCCTAGGAAGTAAACGTAGCCGTATGTCGACTATGTGGCCAGAAAGTCAAGCGTGGCCAGGGGGCCCATGTTGGGACTACAGCGTTGCGGCAGCATATGCAGCGTCGCCATTTGGTGGCCTGGGAAAACCGTGATAAAGATACGGCGGTTCTGCCTGCCCCAGCCCCCGCTCCATCACCCGCTCCGTTACTTGCTCCGTCACCCGACGTCAATCGCCCTCTATCAGCCAGTCAAGGCTCCAACACCTCTGCTGAGGGGAGTTGTCGCTCGTTGGCATCTTCCGCTCGTTCAGATGCTCCTTCTCCTGCTACTCCTCTTCACGGATTCCGTCAGCAGTCTTTCTTGGAATCCGTTTCCAAGAGACAACAGTTTGCGAGCACGCACCCGACGGTGCAAAAGCTGAACGTCCTCCTGTCCAAGTTGCTGGTGCTGCAGTCCCTCCCTTTCCAAGTGGTGGACTCAGCACCTTTCCGAGAAATGATGGCTTGTGCCGCGCCGCGGTGGAGAGTGCCGAGCCGTCATTTCTTCGCCAAAAAGGCAGTGCCAGCCCTGCATTCACATGTAGAAGAGATGGTGGGCCAGTCTTTGAGCATGTCGGTCTCTGCCAAAGTGCACGGCAGCGCCGACGTGTGGAGCTGTAACTACGGTCAGGGACAGTACATGTCATTTACGGCCCACTGGGTGAACGTGGTGCCGTCACAGCCGCACCAGCAACTTGGACAGGTCACGCCGCTTTTGCCTCCACGTTTGCACGTCCTTGGTCCACAAAAGATGTCCGCCTCTACCACCTCTTCTTCCTTCGTGTCCTCAGCCGCCACCCCCGTGCCAAGTCCCATTACCCAACCGGCATATCACATGTGCAGGGCGCAACGGTGTCACGCTGTGCTGCACCTGGTATGCCTTGGCGAACGTAGTCACACAGGGGAGGAACTTCTCAGTGTAATGAACAGAGAAATCGACAGATGGCTGTCTCCGCGCAAACTGAAAATCGGAACCATGTTGACCGACAACGGAAAGAACATGGTGTCTGCTCTGCGTCAAGGAAGGTTGTGCCATGCGCCATGCATGGCTCACGTGTTCAATCTGGTTGTCAAGCGGTTCCTAAAATTCACCATCCCACTGCAAGACATCCTTAAAATGTCACGTAAACTTTGCATGCATTTCAGCCATTCCTACACCGCAAAGCACACCCTCCTTGAGCTGCAGCGGCAGAACGGAATTCCACAGCATCGCCTGATCTGCGACGTTGCAACAAGGTGGAATTCAACCCTACACATGTTAGACCGCCTTTACGAACAGCGAAAGGCCATCACCGATTTCCTGATGTTACAAGCGGATAAAGGTACTCCCCTGTGTAACTTCGATGTCAGCCATTGGCAGCTCATGCGTGACACCTGCCGCTTGCTCAGGCCCTTTGAGGAGGCCACGCTATTTGTGAGTCGGCAGGACTATGGGATGAACGACGTCATTCCTCTGTTGCACGTCCTGGAACAAATGCTGTTAACAATGGCTGGTCAGGGTGCGGTAGACGTGGCGCACAGATCTCAACGCCACATGACCCCTGTGGGGGCAGGACAGGAAGAAGAGGAGGAGGTAGAGGAGGACATTTGTGCTCAGGAATTATTGAGTGAAATGGGTGGTTTTTCCACTCAGCGGACAGGAGTGGAGGAGCAGGAGCATCTGGTAGAGGAGGAGGAGACAGAGGACCCAGACGCACCGTGGCAGTATGCTGTGGAGATGGAGGCAGGGAGTCCCTCGCATTCCTTGGCACAAATGGCCCATAGCATGCTCGGTTGCTTGCGTAGCGACAGCCGAATAATAACCATCAGACAGAGGGATGACTTTTGGCTGTCCACCTTGTTGGACCCTCGCTACCGTTCAAAAATGGTGGCCTTTTTCACACCTGCTGAGAGGGAGGCCAAAATAACCTACTATAAAAACCACCTATGTAGTCAGTTGGTCTCTGCCTTTGTGCGCCAACGTCCATCCTCAGACACTGTGGGCCCTGTGCGCTCGCGTTCCGCTGCCATGGCAGCAGGGGAGGGGTGGGGTGGTAGGAGCAGTGGCAGCTCCACCAGCAGCGGCTGCCTCAGTCTGCAGTCGATGATGAGTAGCTTTCTTCACCAGCGCAGTGAGGAAACTACTAACCAGCCGCAGCAGCAGCAGCATCAGGTGGACCTGGAGCAGGACCTCAAACAACAGGCTTGGGCCTACTTGGACAGCACCCTGCCAACCGAGGTAGACAATCCCCTTGACTACTGGGCAACGAAACTTGACCTTTGGCCCCAACTAGCTGAATTTGCCCTTGAAAGGCTGTCATGCCCGGCCAGTAGCGTGGCATCGGAGCGCGTGTTTAGTGCGGCAGGAGGTATTGTAACTCCGCGGAGGACACGACTGTCCACCCAAAGTGTGGAGAGACTCACGTTTGTGAAAATGAATCAGGCGTGGATTAGTCTGGATTTCAAACCACCAGTTCCTGACACAACTGACTAAATCCGCCATGAATCATGCCCCAAACATGTGCCACTTTCAGGTCTCCTCACAGTGCTGGTGTGTTCCATTTTTTGTCATAGGGTGCTGGCAGATTACGGGCCTCCCATTGCTGCTGCCAGGCCCCTAATCTGCCATGGGCCCCTGTACCGCCTCCTCATGCTGCTGCCAGGTCCACAGTGTCTCATGGGTCCCTGTACGGCCTCCCATTGCTGCTGTCTCCATCGCCACACTCTGCCATGTGCCACTTTCAGGTCTCCTCACACTGCTGGTGTGTTCCATTTTTTGTCATAGGGTGCTGGCAGATTACGGGCCTCCCATTGCTGCTGCCAGGCCCCTAATCTGCCATGGGCCCCTGTACCGCCTCCTCATGCTGCTGCCAGGTCCACAGTGTCTCATGGGTCCCTGTACGGCCTCCCATTGCTGCTGTCTCCATCGCCACACTCTGCCATGTGCCACTTTCAGGTCTCCTCACACTGCTGGTGTGTTCCATTTTTTGTCATAGGGTGCTGGCAGATTACGGGCCTCCCATTGCTGCTGCCAGGCCCCTAATCTGCCATGGGCCCCTGTACCGCCTCCTCATGCTGCTGCTAGGTCCACAGTGTCTCATGGGTCCCTGTACGGCCTCCCATTGCTGCTGTCTCCATCGCCACACTCTGCCATGTGCCACTTTCAGGTCTCCTCACACTGCTGGTGTGTTCCATTTTTTGTCATAGGGTGCTGGCAGATTACGGACCTCCCATAGCTGCTGCCAGGCCCCTAATCTGCCATGGGCCCCTGTACCGCCTCCTCATGCTGCTGCCAGGTCCACAGTGTCTCATGGGTCCCTGTACGGCCTCCCATTGCTGCTGTCTCCATCGCCGCACTCTGCCATGTGCCACTTTCAGGTCTCCTCACACACTGCTGGTGTGTTCCATTTTTTGTCATAGGGTGCTGGCAGATTACGGGCCTCCCATTGCTGCTGCCAGGCCCCTAATCTGCCATGGGCCCCTGTACCGCCTCCTCATGCTGCTGCCAGGTCCACAGTGTCTCATGGGTCCCTGTACGGCCTCCCATTGCTGCTGTCTCCATCGCCGCACTCTGCCATGTGCCACTTTCAGGTCTCCTCACACTGCTGGTGTGTTCCATTTTTTGTCATAGGGTGCTGGCAGATTACGGGCCTCCCATTGCTGCTGCCAGGCCCCTAATCTGCCATGGGCCCCTGTACCGCCTCCTCATGCTGCTGCCAGGTCCACAGTGTCTCATGGGTCCCTGTACGGCCTCCCATTGCTGCTGTCTCCATCGCCACACTCTGCCATGTGCCACTTTCAGGTCTCCTCACACTGCTGGTGTGTTCCATTTTTTGTCATAGGGTGCTGGCAGATTACGGGCCTCCCATTGCTGCTGCCAGGCCCCTAATCTGCCATGGGCCCCTGTACCGCCTCCTCATGCTGCTGCCAGGTCCACAGTGTCTCATGGGTCCCTGTACGGCCTCCCATTGCTGCTGTCTCCATCGCCGCACTCTGCCATGTGCCACTTTCAGGTCTCCTCACACACTGCTGGTGTGTTCCATTTTTTGTCATAGGGTGCTGGCAGATTACGGGCCTTCCATTGCTGCTGCCAGGCCCCTAATCTGCCATGGGCCCCTGTACCGCCTCCTCATGCTGCTGCCAGGTCCACAGTGTCTCATGGGTCCCTGTACGGCCTCCCATTGCTGCTGTCTCCATCGCCACACTCTGCCATGTGCCACTTTCAGGTCTCCTCACACTGCTGGTGTGTTCCATTTTTTGTCATAGGGTGCTGGCAGATTACGGGCCTCCCATTGCTGCTGCCAGGCCCCTAATCTGCCATGGGCCCCTGTACCGCCTCCTCATGCTGCTGCCAGGTCCACAGTGTCTCATGGGTCCCTGTACGGCCTCCCATTGCTGCTGTCTCCATCGCCACACTCTGCCATGTGCCACTTTCAGGTCTCCTCACACTGCTGGTGTGTTCCATTTTTTGTCATAGGGTGCTGGCAGATTACGGGCCTCCCATTGCTGCTGCCAGGCCCCTAATCTGCCATGGGCCCCTGTACCGCCTCCTCATGCTGCTGCCAGGTCCACAGTGTCTCATGCCATGTGCCACTTTCAGGTCTCCTCACACTGCTGGTGTGTTCCATTTTTTGTCATAGGGTGCTGGCAGATTACGGGCCTCCCATAGCTGCTGCCAGGCCCCTAATCTGCCATGGGCCCCTGTACCGCCTCCTCATGCTGCTGCCAGGTCCACAGTGTCTCATGGGTCCCTGTACGGCCTCCCATTGCTGCTGTCTCCATCGCCACACTCTGCCATGTGCCACTTTCAGGTCTCTTCACACACTGCTGGTGTGTTCCATTTTTTGTCATAGGGTGCTGGCAGATTACGGGCCTCCCATAGCTGCTGCCAGGCCCCTAATCTGCCATGGGCCCCTGTACCGCCTCCTCATGCTGCTGCCAGGTCCACAGTGTCTCATGGGTCCCTGTACGGCCTCCCATTGCTGCTGTCTCCATCGCCACACTCTGCCATGTGCCACTTTCAGGTCTCCTCACACTGCTGGTGTGTTCCATTTTTTGTCATAGGGTGCTGGCAGATTACGGGCCTCCCATTGCTGCTGCCAGGCCCCTAATCTTCCATGGGCCCCTGTACCGCCTCCTCATGCTGCTGCCAGGTCCACAGTGTCTCATGCCATGTGCCACTTTCAGGTCTCCTCACACTGCTGGTGTGTTCCATTTTTTGTCATAGGGTGCTGGCAGATTACGGGCCTCCCATAGCTGCTGCCAGGCCCCTAATCTGCCATGGGCCCCTGTACCGCCTCCTCATGCTGCTGCCAGGTCCACAGTGTCTCATGGGTCCCTGTACGGCCTCCCATTGCTGCTGTCTCCATCGCCACACTCTGCCATGTGCCACTTTCAGGTCTCCTCACACTGCTGGTGTGTTCCATTTTTTGTCATAGGGTGCTGGCAGATTATGGGCCTCCCATAGCTGCTGCCAGGCCCCTAATCTGCCATGGGCCCCTGTACCGCCTCCTCATGCTGCTGCCAGGTCCAGAGTCTCTCATGGGTCCCTTTACGGCCTCCCATTGCTGCTGCCACGAGGCAGCAGGGTCGCAGCAGTGTCAGTGGAGGCAAACGGCCACGGAGTAGAGCACCAGCTCCACTGCAGCCTACCACCACGGCCAGTATTGGTGCCGGTGTGCACAGAGGAAGTAGCAGTCAGCCAGTGAGGAGTAGCGGGGGCAAAGTTTCCTACTCGGCGGTGTGGCAATTTTTCTTCAAGCCGCCCGAGGAAGTAAACGTACCCGTATGTCGACTATGTGGCCAGAAAGTCAAGCGTGTCCAGGGGGCCCATGTTGGGACTACAGCGTTGCGTCAGCATATGCAGCGTCGCCATTCGGTGCCCTGGGAAAACCGTGATAAAGATACGGCGGTTCTGCCTGCCCCAGCCCAGGGTTCCATTTTGTCATAGGGTGCTGGCAGATTACGGGCCTCCCATTGCTGCTGCCAGGCCTTAATCTGCCATGGGCCCCTGTACCGCCTCCTCATGCTGCTGCCAGGTCCACAGTGTCTCATGGGTCCCTGTACCGCTTCCCATTGCTGCTGTCTCCATCGCCACACTCTGCCATGTGCCACTTTCAGGTCTCCTGACACTGCTGGTGTGTTCCATTTTTTGTCATAGGGTGCTGGCAGATTACGGGCCTCCCATAGCTGCTGCCAGGCCCGTAATCTGCCATGGGTCCCAGTACCGACTCCTCATGCTGCTGCCAGGTCCACAGTCTCTCATGGGTCCCTGTACGGCCTCCCATTGCTGCTGTCTCCATCGCCACACTCTGCCATGTGCCACTTTCAGGTCTCCTCACGCTGCTGGTGGGTTCCATTTTTTGTCATAGGGTGCTGGCAGATTACGGGCCTCCCATTGCTGCTGCCAGGCCCGTAATCTGCCATGGGCCCCCGTACCGACTTCTCATGCTGCTGCCAGGCCCGTAATCTGTCATGGGCCCCTGTTGTCGCTTGTTGGCATATTCCGCTCGTTCAGATGCTCCTTCTCCTGCTACTCCTCTTCACGGATTCCGTCAGCAGTCTTTCTTGGAATCCGTTTCCAAGAGACAACAGTTTGCGAGCACGCACCCGACGGTGCAGAAGCTGAACGTCCTCCTGTCCAAGTTGCTGCTGCCAGGCTTGTAATCTGTCATGCGCCCCTGTACCGCCTCCTCATGCTGCTGCCAGGTCCAGAGTGTGTCATGGGCCCCCGTACCGACTCCTCATGCTGCTGCCAGGCCCGTAATCTGTCATGGGCCCCTGTACCGCCTCCTCATGCTGCTGCCAGGTCCAGAGTGTGTCATGGGTCCCTGTACGGCCTCCCATTGCTGCTGCCAGGCCCGTAATCTGCCATGGGCCTCCGTACCAACTCCTCATGCTGCTGCCAGGCCCGTAATCTGTCATGGGCCCCTGTACCGCCTCCTCATGCTGCTGCCAGGTCCAGAGTGTGTCATGGGTCCCTGTACGGCCTCCCATTGCTGCTGTCTCCATCTCCACACTCTGCCATGTGCCACTTTCAGGTCTCCTCACACTGCTGGTGGGTTCCATTTTGTCATAGGGTGCTGTATGGCCTCCCATTGCTGCTGCCTCCACCGCCACACTGTGGCTCCACACTCTGGTTTTGGCCCCGTGACTGCCCAAATGAGTGAAGTGTGCGGTGATTCTAAGATCGACGGCACTCATCTGCATGTCATACTGACTGACAGTATTATTTCTCTTCCCCAGCAGACTCCAAGGGCATTTAAATTAAAGGTACAGTGTTCTGCACTAATATAAAGGCTCTCTGAAGCCTAGAAACACCCTTTTATAAGTTAAATTCGCAGCGAATATATTCGACTCGAATCAAAATTTTTTCACGAATTCGCCGAATCAGTCAAATCGAATTTTTGAATAATTCGCTCATCTCTAGTAGTAATAAAGAAATATTGTTACCATACAACAGTAACATATGCCATTGTCATTTTACTAATATGGATTTATACTGATTAAAGTAAATATCCATATCTACCGATTAATGTACTGTATGTATATTGCATATGACACCAGGCCAGAGGTCCTAGACAGGAGATATTTTTCCCCACTATTTGGGCTGTGAGAGTTCAAGAGATGGTTTTGAGTGCTCATTGGTGTTTACGGATGCAGGGTGGGGAATTCCGGGATATTCTGGTTGGAGAGGAGGTGATTGATTGGCAGTTCTCTCAGGATTAGTAAATCCTAATTTAGGGACCTGGAGAGACTGTGTGGGGAAAAAGCCTCCAAACCCTGATTACAGGGACTTTGGTCCCAAAAGGCTTAACCCACCTGCAAGGGAGTCTTGAAAAGTAGCATGAAGGAACCAGAACATATTTGTGAAGTGGAGTGTGAGGTAATTCACAGCTAACAGATAGTGTGGACTGTCTGGAGTCTGAGACTCAGGAGAGAGAATCCAGGTGTAGGACGGGCATTAAGCTGGTGAGTTGTCATATTTCTTTCAATATACCAGAAACTGATGGACTATTTTTTGTTTGTTTTTCCTTGATTGAGAATAAGCTTTTTTTCTGTTTGCCTGTTTTGTTTTTAATAAAAGGACTGTTTGCTTTTACCAATATAGCTGGCTGGCGACGCCGAGTTTCCATATATTACAATATATTCTACCTAAGTATCACATTCAGAGAATATTATGCTAAGAAACCCATTCATACTATAGTACAAAGTTGATAACCCAATCTTAACCCAGAAACATTATTTTGCAACTGTAAGTTGTGGTATTTTACTTACAGTATTTATATAGCATCAGCATATTATGTGGAGGTTTACATGGTACTTTCAGGAAAGTCATGCTCAATGCCGTAATCAAAAGAATGCCCATGCTCAAAGGAATGCCCCTGCTCAAAGGAATGTACAGCACATGCGCGCAGAGCTCCTTATAGAACTGTGCACAGCATTAGGACCCTGCACACATCTTTATGGGCACATGAGCATGCACGTGCACATGAGCATTTGTGTTGTGCACGTGTTCATATGCATGAGTGTGCTTGTTTGATGGACTTTGGTACCTAGTGGCCTATTTAAAGCCTTACAGGACTCAGGTTCATTGCTGAGTGGTCATCAGCGCCTTATGCTTGTTACCTGATCCTGTGCTCATCTGTATTCTGACCTGGCTTGTCCATCCTCCTTGTTCCTGAACCCCTGTAGTTGACTCTGGCTTGTGACCCGACCTTGCTTCAGGTACATCTTCTGCTCGCTTGATGCTGACCTTAGCCTGGCTCTGACTCTGCTCCTGGTTCCTGACTTTTCTTTCTTGCTGCTGAGTTGTTACTGACCTCTGCCACTCTGACAACACATCCAAGATCCAGTATCCTCCTACTGCCAGTTGGCCTGCTCCAGCTCTGTATCTGCTTCCAACATATTCCAAACTGATCTCCTACAGGCACCCATGCCACTCTGTGCCCTGTTATACCCTTTCATCATTCCCAGGGGAAACAGGATAAGAGGTGTAAGGGCAGCCCTCTCATCAGCTCGGCCTCTACCAGGTATGTGACAGGTACAAAGAACCATTTAGTGATCCATGGAGAGCTCGCCAAACCTGACATGGATAGGGTTCAACTACAAATGTAGGCAGTGTAGAACGAGACTCAGCAGGGGCTGAATATGTATCCTGCATCTTTCCCCAGTACTACAGTATATATGTATGTATTGGTTAAAATTCACATACGTAATCCTAGGTTTATATTGTTGTTTATTTCTTATATACTCAGTATAATATATGTAGGTTTTAGATTTGTGATGTGTTATTAAAATATTCTTTTAGTTGGGGGATTGTTGTTACTGTTATTTAATATTATCTTAACTATGGTTTGCAATAATGTTTCCCAAATTTCTCCCTAGGTACTATCACTGTTAGAACTTGGGTACATACCCCACTTCCAGAAAATATAAAACATGCAGAAGTACTGTACATGTTGCTGGCCCTATTATAATATAACAAGTAGACAATTCTTGTTCTCTTGGTTGACTAGCTATTTACTTGTATTGCATATTGCTTCTCGTGCTCATACCGAGACTCAGTTTTTTCAGGCTTATTATCTGCCAAGACACTCAGGTCCAGGCTGACAATCTGGGAAATTAATTTCTGCTATAGCTAGGACTATTTGTGGACTTGTATAACCTCATATGCCCAGATTATAATAAATTTGTGCTGTTTTATAAAAGTTGGAAAATACACTGCATTTTATATTTGCTAGCAGTACTTAGGAATTACTGACCAGTTATGGCTTAGCAAAGATTGCTGGTGATCACAATTCTAGTCTGGAGCTTCATTAAAGTATATGTAAACCCTCACCTTGTAAAACAACCCATTCAGTTTAAAATAGAAATGAAAGGCAAAATATTTGTGTATGCATATAAAAACTTTATAAATATTATTATTATACAGTATTTATATAGCGCCAACAGTTCGCTCAGCGTTGTACATTACAATGGGAGACAGTACACGAGACAGTACAATTTCAATACACGAGGGGTTAGAGGGCACTGCTTTTTGGAGCTTACAATCTACAACCTTTTTCCCCCTGTTTTATCAGTGATCATATACTCTCTAAGTGCCTATGCAGCTAAGAACAGAGAGCTGGGGGAGGCAGGACACTGAACTTCCCAGTCAAGTTCCACCACCCAAAATCATTCATCCATGTCTTTATGGACCTTGCCTTGTGCACTGGTGCGCAGTCATGTTGGAACAGAAAGAAGTCATCCCTAAACTGTTCCCACAAAATTGGGAGCGTGAAATTGCCCAAAATGTCTTGGTATGCTGACACCTTCAGAGTTCCCTTCACTAGAACTAAGGGGCCAAGCTCAACCCCTGAAAAACAACCCCACACTATAATCCCCCCTCCACCAAACTTTACACATAGCACAATGCACTCAAGCAAGTACCATTCTCCTGGCAACTGCCAAACCCAGACACATCCTTTGGATTGCCAGACAAAGAAGTGTGATTTTTCACTCCAGAGAACACATCTCTACTGCTCTAGAGACCAGTGGTGGCGCGCTTTACACCACTACATCTGACGCTTTGCATTGCATTTGCAGATGTAAGGTTTGGATGCCACTGCTCAGCCATGGAAACCCATTCCATGAAGCTCTCTATGGACTGTTGTGCTAATCTGAAGGCCTCATGAAGTTTAGAGATCTTTAGCTATTGACTCTGCAGACAGTTGGCAACGTCTGCGCACTGTGCGCTTCAGCATGCACTGACCCCGCTCTGTGATTTTACGTGGCCTACCACTTCGTGGTTGAGTTGCTTCTACTTTGTTATAATACCACTAACAGTTGACCGTGGAATATTTAGTAGCAAGGAAATTTCACAGATGGACTTATTGCACAGGTGACAACCTATCACGATGCCAAGCTTGAAGTCACTGAGCTCCTGAGAGCGACCCATTCTTTCACAAATGTTTGTAGAAGCAGTCTGCATGCCTAGGTGCTTGATTTTATACACCTGTGGCCATGGAGGTGATTGGAACACCTAAATCCAATGATTTGGAGGGGTGTCCCAATACTTTTGGCAATATAGTATATTCATTTGAGTAAAATCTTTATTCCAAAAGGAAAAAAAACTGTTACTGTACCTGCCATAAAGTGGAACTTTTAAAGAAGAATGTATTAAAAATTGCAAACATGAAGCCCTTTATTGCAGTAGAGACATGTCTGCTAGTAGTCTTCACTGATCCGCACATGCACAGCTCACCCTACACTCCCAGCATGCTCTGGCTGTGCTGGAATAACTGACTCCAGTGCAGATGAGGGGGATGACATCACCCCCCACCAGCCATTCCAGAGGCTGAAAACCTGTAAGTAGCCCAGGAGAAGATGACAGCAGTCAGCAAGGAATGTAACTGCTGCATCACTGGAAGGTAATGGTGAGTGTTTGCAGGAGTTTAGTTCTGCAAGTCCATCTAAATCTGCTGGTTCACCCAACACTGCCCTCTCCACAGACTGACAATGCTGCTGTCCACGGGTGTCTCCTGCCTCTCCATCCAAAGCACAGACACCTAAAAAAAAACAAAGTAAAACTAATGCAGCCACCACATTTAAGGACAGGAAAGCTGCAATTACCCTGTTGATGTGGCGTTCTGGCTCCAGATAAACAATAAATGCTGATTATATTCTTTTACAATGTGAGTGGTTTGGTATTTGCATTTATCTTGTTTGAGTCTTGCAGTATTACACTATATACATTTTTTTCTCTGCACCAATCATCGTTCTATGGCGAGTGATCTCTGGTGGTCCTGAAGGTTGGAGGCTGATTTTAACTACGGTTTGGAGTTCTGAGGCATATATCTATATCTGCATTGGGGGATTTCCACCTAAACCTGGTGATTGGAGGCTGAGTTGAATGGGTCTAGGATTCCAGAACCCTTAATTAAGGCGTTTTTTTCACCATTATCTGGTGAGTGCAGTATGTGATCTTAGCACAAATGGGTGTGAACACGGGTCAAGGGTCTTGGAATAAGGACTTTTAATTTCACTCTACTCACCATATTCATCTCAAAAATAATTTTTTTGGAGTGGGACTATCCAATTAATATTATATATAAGTTTTTTTTGTATGATTTTTATTATAATTTATTCTTTTGAGTATTTATTTGCGCTGTTTTGATGTTTTTTGTTATTTTATTAGTGTTTATACTAAGGAGCAGCAGCATTTATTTGGGAATTATCTCACAATTTTTGGCGCTGGTAAATTTTTGTATATACAGTGAGGAACAGAAGCATTTGAACACCCTGCGATTTTGCAAGTTCTTCCACTTAGAAATCATGGAGGGGTCTGAAATTCACATTGTAGGTGCATTCCCACTCTGAGAGACAGAATTTAAAAAAAAAATCAGGAAATCACATTGTATGATTTTTAAAGAATTTATTTGTCTTGCACTGCTGAACATAAGTATTTGAACACCTAAGAAACAGCAAAAATTCTGTCTCTCAAAGACCTGTTACTGTGCCTTTAAAATGTCCACCTCTACTCCACTCATTTATCTAACTTAGTAGCACCTGTCTGAGCTCTTTAAAGACAGCTGTCCACCCCACAGTCAGTCAGACAACAACTACTACCATGGGCAAGACCAAAGAGCTGTCAAAAGACACCAGAGACAAAATTGTGGACCTCCACAAGGATGGAAAGGGCTACAGGGCAATTGCCAAGCAGCTTGGTGAAAATAGATCAACTGTTGGAGCAATTGTTAGAAAATGGAAGAGGCTAAAGACGACTGTCAGTCTCCCTTGGACTGGGGCTCCATGCAAGATCTCACCTCGTGGGGTGTCACTGATGATAAGAAAGGTGAGGAATCAGCCCAGAACTACAAGGGAGGAGCTGGTCAATGACATGAAGAGAGCTGGGACCACAGTTTCAAAGGTTACTGTCGGTAGAACACTACGCTGTCATGGTTTCAAATCATGCATTGCATGGAAGGTTCTCCTGCTCAAGTCTTCACATGTCCAGGCCCGTCTGAAGTTTGCCAATGAACATCTGGATTATCCAGAGGAGGCATGGGAGAAAGTCATGTGGTCACATGAGACTAAAGTAGAACTTTTTGGTCTAAACTTCACTCGTCCTGTTTGGAGGAAAAAGAAGGATGAGTTGCATCCCAAAAACACCACCCCTACTGTGAAGCATGGGGGTGGTAACATCATGCTTTGGGGGTGCTTTTCTGCGAAGGGGACAGGACGACTGCACTGAATTAAGGAGAGGATGAATGGGGCCATTTATTGTGAGATTTTGAGCAACAACCTCCTTCCCTCAGTCAGAGCATTGAAGATGGGTCCTGGCTGGGTCTTCCAACATGACAACGACCGGAAGCACACAGCCAGGATAACCAAGGAGTGGCTCCGTAAGAAGCATATCAAGGTTCTGGAGTGGCCTAGCCAGTCTCCAGACCTAAATCCAATAGAACATCCTTGGAGAGAGCTGAAACTCTGTGTTGCTCAGCGACAGCCCCGAATCCTGACAGATCTAGAGGAGATCTGTGTGGAGGAGTGGGCCAAAATCCCTGTTGCAGTGTGTGCAAACCTGGTCAAGAACTACAGGAAACGTTTGACCTCTGTAATTGCAAACAAAGGCTTCTGTACCAAATATTACTTCAAATACTTACAGTTGTGTTCAAAATAATAGCAGTCAGACATCACTAACCTGATCAATCGCTGTTTTTGGTAGAAATGATATTTCTACATGGCAAATAATTTACTAGCAGGTGTAGTAGAGTAATAGAAATCCAACAGACCCAACAGTCATGACATGCATGCTGCTGATTCTGTGTAATTGAATCACTGATTGAAAGGGGCATGTTCAAAATAATAGCAGTGTGGAGTTCTATTAGTGAGGTCATTCATTCTTTCAAAAACAGGTGGCAATTATTGCCCTTATTTAGGAAGGAAGGCAGCAGATGTTGTACATGCTGGTTACAGTGCATTTCTCTCTGAAATTCTGAGGAAAATGGGTCGTTCCAGACATTGTTCAGAAGAACAGAGTACCTTGATTAAAAAGTTGATTGGAGAGGGGAAAACATATAAAGAAGTGCAGAAAATGATAGGCTGCTCAGCTAAAATGATCGCAAATGCTTTAAAATGGCAACCAAAATCTGAAAGACGTGGAATAAAGCGAAAAACTACCATTCGAATGGATAGAAGAATAGCCAAAATGGCAAGGACTCAGCCAACAATCAGCTCCAGGAAGATCAAAGAAGGTCTAAAGTTACCTGTGAGTACTGTTACAATTAGAAGATGCCTATGTGAAGCCAAGCTATCTGCAAGAAGCCCCCGCAAAGTCCCACTGTTGAAAAAAAGACATGTGCTGAAGAGGTTACAATTTGCCAAAGAGCACATTGACTGGCCTAAAGAGAAACATTTTGTGGACTGATGAAAGTAAGATTGTTCTTTTTGGGTCTAGTGGCCGGAGACAGTTTGTCAGACAACCCCCAAACACTGAATTCAAGCCACAGTACACTGTGTAGACAGTGAAGCATAATTGCGCAAGCATCATGATATGGGGATGTTTCTCATACTACGGTGTTGGGCCTATTTATCGCATACCAGGGATCATGGATCAGTTTGAATACATCAGAATACTTGAAGAGGTCATGCTGCCTTATGCTGAAGAGGAAATGTCCTTGAAATGGGTGTTCCAACAAGACAACGACCCCAAACACACCAGTAAACGTGCAACATCTTGGTTCCAGACCAACAAGGTTGATGTTATGGAGTGGCCAGCCCAATCCCCGGATCTTAATCCAATAGAAAACTTGTGGGGTGACATCAAAAATGCAGTTTCTGAGGCAAAACCAAGAAATAGAGAACTGTGGAATGTAGTCCAATCATCCTGGGCTGGAATATCTGTTCACAGGTGCCAGAAGTTGGTTGACTCCATGCAACACAGATGTACAGCAGTTCTCAGAAACAGTGCTTATACAACTAAATATTAATTAAGTGATTCAAAGGAAAGCAAAATCTTCAAACATTTTTCAGTTTATATAGTGAATGTTTGAGTTTGTAAAGAATTCAAACACTGCTATTTTTTAACAGTCTAATATTCACTTTTCTTCAATTTTTGTTAGAGGAACAACACAAATTTGATATATTTTTCTTCATGTTTTGATTTGAATAGAATGTGTAGTGTTCCCAATGCATTTGTGTGTATGGAAATAAAAGATATTAGAAGGATTTTGAACTTTATTCACTTTTTTCAACACACTGCTATTATTTTGAACACAACTGTATGTTCAGCAGTGCAAGACAAATACATTCTTTAAAAATCATACAATGTGATTTCCTGAATTTTTTTTAATTCTGTCTCTCAGAGTGGGAATGCACCTACACTGTGAATTTCAGACCCCTCCATGATTTCTAAGTGGGAGAACTTGCAAAATTGCAGGGTGTTCAAATGCTTCTGTTCCTCACTGTATTTATATTGCAGGTAGCTGCAATATATTACAGTTTTTTGGGGGGGGATTTAATACCACTTTAACTGTATTTCGTGGAGGACATCAGGTGCACATCTTTCTCCATTGTAAGTGACAAAGCTGGGTGAAAAAGCACCAGCTGGCACATGGTACAGCTATTACCTTCTGATGTTACTTTACTTACTTTGACAAGCCCATAGGTTTCCCAGTATTATGACAGTATATAGCCAAACCACATTGTAACTATGATTTAAAAACCTAACAGTGTCACTTTATAAAATTGTCCTAAGTGCTCATTCACAGGAACTTTCCATGTATGGATTGCTCTTCAGAGAGCATTTGACAGGTGGTGCAGCTAAAGAGAGTAGTGGTTGTGGGGCAGTAAAAGCGTTGCCTAATCAAAGGGTTTTACCGCCCCCTAAACACTAGCCTGAACAAGCCCTTAGTGTTAATGTTTCCAAACTTCAAAGTAGTAGTCTGTTCATTAATAAAATCTTAAAAGTAGCCAAATTATTTTTATTATTTCACAAGTCCTTGTGAAGAGTTAGAAAATACAATAGTAGATGAACGTGTACTACATACACACATTTAAAATGATTGTAGCCTCATGAATAATCTAGTGTCCACTATGACAAGTCAGGTAAATAGGCATTGTGAATTCTGTGTAATGCAGATAAAGATGTATGTAAAACCTTGAGGCTACAACCCTCCCCCCCCCCCCACACACACACACACCATTCACAGATTTAAAAAAAATGTATATCAATTTGAATTTCTTTGATGAATTAAAAAATATTGTGCAATATTATAATGGAGTAGATCTATGTAATATTGAATCAAAAGAGCAGATTTTATTAGTTTTTCATGGCTGTTTATGTGTGGAGCTGCAATGCTTCCAGGCAGTGCTTTCTATGCAGGACTGAGCGATCCCAGTTCTGCTGTGACCCATTTTTGTTGCTATTCATAATATGGTGTACAGTTTCAGTATGTCTTATAGCTTGAGCGATGCAGTCTGTGCAGTGGCCCATAAATTAGCCTTGCTATATCCAAATCATCACCATGCAGCTCTCTCACTACCTTTGACAGAGCTTAAAGAGACACTGATGTTAGAAAATGGTTTCAAACAAAAGCGTCTCTTGAAAGTATATGACTAATACTTTTAAATACTGTCTCTGGTGAACCCAATTTCAGCTCCCTTGCAATGTTAAAACTGATGGTAGGAACTTCTGGGTGTGTCTGATGCCCATGTCACCTTGCTGTACACTGCAGTTCCATCCAAACGAACAATATAAAAAAAATACGCCAAGGGCCTCTATAGCCAATACGAAAAGGTGATAAATGCAAAGTAACCTGCACTCATATTAACCGCCAGGTTGTTGCTGACTCCACTCAAAATTTATCAAGAATTATTATATTAGGTGTGGTCTTACTGAAACTCATATACAGTTCACATAAAAAACAGGGTTAGAAAGATACCCCTGGAAAAAAGTTTCAAATGGAACCATGCAGCTTAACATCCCTGGCTGTCTAACTAAATATTTTTGAATGTCATAGCAGTACATTATTTTTCATGGAAATTTGTTGTTTTATATTGTAGGCCTGTAATTCTTAGGAATAACTCACTTAAATCAAGAGTCTAGTAAACATTCCGGGCATGATAAAGTTTGAAACACGAAATCATAAATCATAATATAATTATAAAAAATAATAATATAATAAAAATAAATTTAATTTAATAATGTAATCAAACCAAAAACACTGAAATTTGAAATATAGCGCCAAGTTCGCACATTACTGAGCTCAGTCGCAGATTTGTTTTCAGTGTCTGATGACGAATTTCCCCACGAATCATTATCACTCAATTCTGCAAGTAGTTCTAATTTACTATCACTGTTCTCTAGCTGATCTAAAACCGCTTTTGACCTAAAGGGATGCTTTTTGGAAGCCATGGACGTTTCTCAGTTTCCAGGCAGAAAGAACAGTAAAAGTGCAGGCAGGGCACAGGACAAAGCACTCGGGACAACAATTAGGTGAAATGGTTTGATACAGTAATATAATACTAAGAGATTACAGTGTATTGTGTGTATGTCAAATTTTTTCTTTTTTGAATCTCCCGCCGTTTCTGCCTCCCGTACTTCCTGACGCTCACAGGGAATGGAACCCGGAAGATGGATGCCGGCTTCGGCCAGCGGACATGGCCGGAGAACACAGCAGGAGGACCTCGCGGGATTGTGGGACAACGTAAGGTTCGAGGGATCGCTGCAGTGTAATCCCGAGTGTTGCTTGGGGTTACCGATTCTGGTACTGAAATTAACCCCAAGCTACACTCGGGATTACCGCTAGGGAGGTTAATCAACAATGGCTTTAATGAAAAGATATATAACACATAATATACAAATAGTGAGCTAAAACCACTAACTGACACCTTACTAAATTAAAAAGACAATGTTGTCTAGTCACCCAGGCAGCTGCTCACTCGGCCACATTCATACATGGGGGGGTATTAGGTAGTATTGCATGAATAGTGGGGGGCCCTAGAGGATGCAGCGACAATTTATGGATAGCATGCAAGGATATAGTGAAGTAATCGCTTATGTCATTCCTAAATATAGTTGCTGACAATGGATCATACGGAACACATCATAATCAAATTGGCATATAGTGGTGTAGTCACATGTAATGCCTGGATTGATGGTCCGCAAGCATAATTGTGACACTGTGAAGTCAACAGCAGTTCAGATATAAGATGTTAATAAAATGTAGATGACACAGAGTAACTTGCCACAGTACAATCAACTCAGTGACCTCTCAAACCTCTAAACAACATGTACTGGACGAATCTTCTGCTGGCAGTGTCGGCTGTCAGAATACCCAAACAGTGCCTGCATCTGGCTGGATACAGACAAATGTTCATCCGACAATTGTCCGCCTCTGCTCCTTAGATTTTTTTGACCAAAGGATTTTGAGCAAAGTAGTGCTACACACTGATTGAATTTGGGCCATTTCACTAGCAAGCGTAGTTCAGTTTACATGCAAGCATAGTGCCTGTGTGCCAGGATGACTGCACTCCTGCACAGCAGTGACGTCATCCCACGCCGGCCAACCTTATAATGACCATGAGAAACTAGGAAGAGAAATAATTGTACACATGTACTCCCTGGTTTCTGTACAAGGACAGCAAAAATCCAACTCAACAGAAAAAGGACCAAAATATACTCAGAAGGGTGGGTGATATGAGGAACAATCCAAGGAATAATAATTTAACTACTCCCCTTGATTTTTGGAGCTGTTTTTCACGGAATATCTGTATGCGTTGATTGTGGATCAAAGCAATTTATATGCACAACAATTTATCGCCACCATCCCAAATTATAACCTTGCCAGACCAGTCGCATGGAAACTCATTACGGTTTCTGAATTTACATTTTTTTTGGGCCTAACCCTCAACATGGGCATTACTAAAAAAAAATGAATTGCGGTTGTATTGGTCCACAGACCTGATTCATCATATGCCCGTGTTCTCTGCTGCCATGGCCAGGCATAGATATGAGAGTATAATGTGTTTTGTGCATTTCAACGACAATCCACTCTGTCATCCTCGGGGTAACCCTGAATTTGACCGGCTCCACAAAATTCAGCCCCTTGCAAATCACCTTAACCAAAAATTTGCAGATGTCTATAGTCCCCAGCAAAACATCTGCGTTGATGAGTCCCTGATTAATTTTTCTGGCTGCCTTGCATTCAAACAATTTCTCCCCTGCAAGCGTGCCAGATATGGGGTCATGATGTAGAAGACCTGTGAGACGGAAACAGGCTATACTTGTAAGTTTCGGATTTATGAGGGAAAGGATAGTCACGAGGAGCCCCCTGGATGCCCAGACTACATGGGGAGCAGTAGCAGGATAGTTTGGGACTTGGTGTCATCCTCTTTCCATATGGGGTACCACTTATGCGTGGACAATTTTTATTCAAGCGTGCCACTATTTAGACATTTGTACAATCTTGGAACTGGCGCTTGTGGCAAAGTGTGACCTAAAGTGTGCCCACCATTAGAAGTGGGTGGATGCAGGGCGGTATATTCTAATGGTGGGCATACCACACACTTTTTCTGGCAGAGATTTCTCTTTTTTTAATTCAGCCCACAGGCTGCATACAAAAAAAAAGAACAAAACATATATACCAAACAAGGATCAGCGATGTAGTGGTACATCACTGGACTTTGAATGGTTATACCAGGATGATGCCTACAGCTGCAGGCATCGTCCTGGTATCATTTTTTTCAGCCGGCGATCGGCTTTCATATAAAAGCAATCCTAGTGGCTAATTAGCTGCAGGATTGCTTTTACAAGCAGCAGGATATGATGCCCCCCTCCCCCCTCCACCTTCAACGGCCTTCTCGGGCAATCCCGTGCCATCGGGGAAACCTGAGAATACAGCTGGTGTTTCTGCCAGCTGACCATAGAGCTGATTGGAGACCAGAGTGGTGCCAATCATCTCTATAGCCTAAGAAATCAGAAGCTACGAGCATTTCATCACTTCAGTTTTGCAGGATATAAACAGCGCCATTTGTAAATTGGGAAAGCATCTGGTCACACCGATTTTGGTTTGATTAGATAATGTAAGGGCAGAGGAGATATCTAGAGTCTGATAGACCCCAGATTTCTCAAAAAAGAATATGTGACAATGCTCATTGAAGTTATAGCGGTTATTTGCATTCCCTGTGATAGCATTAAAAGTGATCAAAAAAAAAATGAAAGGTACAATGTAAAAATATTTTAAAAAAATCAAAATAACTTAAAAGAAAAAAAAACTCGCTCCTCCCATGCATGCACACCTGTGTGCACAAGCCTTGACCCTGTGCCGGTATGGAAACAGCGGTTGCGCCATACATGTGAGGTATCACCGTGAACATCAGATCAAGGGCAGTAATTCTAACAATAGACCACCTCTGTGAATCTAAAATGGTAGCTTTTAAAGGCTTTTAAAGCGTTGCCTATGGATATTAAAAATTATGCAGTTTTGTCGCCATTGCACGGGGCATGCGCAGTTTTAAAGCATGTCATGTTTGGTATCTATTTACTCGGCATACCATCATATTTTATATGTTACCAAATAATTGGCCAATATACTGAAAATTCTTCCTGCGCCAAAGAAACTAATACAGGATCTACCCTGCTGCTGTGCAATGTGATAAAACACAAAAATGTTCCAGCGGCCATCTTTTGGGATCTGTGTATGGGCTTCTCTGTGGAGCTTCTGCTGTACCCTGGAGCTGTGATGTGAGATTCCTGAGGAGGCTGTATATCACTCATTTTCCATCTGGAAGAGGTTATTTCAATAAATGTGCCTTTTTAAAGTGGTTGAAATGTGAGTGACCTTAATCTTTGATTTTATTAATAGTAGCAATTAGCAATATCACACTATCTGAGATTTTTTTCTCCCTGGTTGAATGGTGGAGCCTATTGTGATGGTGAGGAATCCTATAGAGTGGATACGAAAGAGGGCTTAGGATCCCTTTAAATCCCTAAAAGGCGTTTCATTCACCAAAAATCTGGTGAGTGTAATTGATGTTGGTTTGCACGGGTGGAAGGTGGAAGTTTTCTTTGCATCTGAAGAATTTTTGGATTTCTTATCTTCACACAAATTTTTTGTGATTCACAAACTTTTGGTGTTTATTATTATGATGGACTTTCACTATTAATATTATTTATGATATATTTAGTATTATTATGCACTTTATAGATTGATTATATTTAGAGGTCTATGTTTGCGCTGTTTATTTATAATTGTCAAAATTGGCCAATATATTGTATTTTTGTGCATTAAAAGTAAAAAAAAGTGTATTTGTTAAAGAAAATTTGTATTTGAAAAATCGCTGTGCAAGTGCTATGTGCCATAAAAAATTGTGGTACCCACCATTTTATTCATTAGGGTGTCTGCTTTAAAAAAATATATAATGTTTGGGGGTTTCAATTAATTTCCTAGCAAAAAATACAGATTTTTTTCATGTGAACAAAAAGTGTCAGAAAAGGCTTGATCTTCAGGTGGTTAGAAGAGTGAGTGATATGTGGCATAAACTTCTAATGCTGGGCATAAAATGCCCCCACCCCCCAAAACTACCCCTTTTTGGAAGGTAGACACCCCAAGCTATTTGCTGAGAGGCATGTTGAATCAATAGAAGAATTTTTTTACAACAAGTTTTTGGAAAATGACAAAAAATTTTTTTTTTTTTATACACAAAATTGTCACTTAAATGATTTATTGCTCACACATGCCATGGGTATATGTGGAATTACTCCCCAAAATACATTCTGCTACTTCTCCCGAGTATGGGGGTACCACATGTGAGAGACGTTTTGACAGTCTAGCCAAGTACAGGACCCCAAAATCCAATAAGTACCTTCAGGCTTTTAAAGGGCTTTATTTCCTCATTACACTTCCTGACTACCTATCACAGTTTTGGAGGCCCTGAAATGCCAGGATAGCATCAAACCCAGAAGTTGACAGAAGTTTTTGGAAAATGAAGAAAAAAAACAAAAACATATTTTTTTCTATTCTTTTTTTAGATTTCAAAACCTTGTGAGAAAAAATGAGATCTGCAAAATACTCACCATGCCTCTTTTTAAATTCCTTGGGGTGTCTACTTTCCAGAAACGGGTCATTTGGGGGGGGGGGGGGGGGTTGGTGCTATCCTGGCATGTCTGGGCCTTCGAAACTGTGATAGGTATTGAGGAAGTGAAATGAGGAAGTTACGCACCTTCAGGTTTTCAAAGTGGTCATTGGATTTCAGGCTCTTGTATGTGGCTAGGCTCCCAAAAAGTCTCACACATGTGGTACCCCCATACTCAGTAGAAGTAGCAGAATGTATTTTGGGGTGTAATTCCACATATACCCATAGCTTGTGCGAGAAATAAATCATTTAAATGACAACTTTGTGTAAAAAAAAAAATGTTTTTGTCATTTTCCAGAAACTTGTGGAAAAAAAATAAATCTTCCATGAACTCAGTATGCCTCTCAGCAGATAGCTTAGGGTGTCTACTTTCCAAAAAGGGGTCATTTGAGGGTGTTTGTACTATCCTGGTATTTTAGCACCTCAAGAAATGTGATGGGCAGTCAGAAAGTAAAAGCTGTGTAAATTCCATTATCTATACCATAGTTTGTAGACGCTATAACTTTCACACAGAGCAATAAATATACACTTACTGGGATTTTTTAACCAAAAACATGTAGCAGAATACATTTTGGCCTAAATTTATGATGACATTTTTTTTTTTGGATATTTTTTATGACCGAAATGAGAAAATATTGTTTTTTTTAAAAAGAAATTTGTTTTCTTCAAAAATGTTTTTGTTTATACCGCCAAAAATAAAAAGTGCACAGGTGATCAAAAACCACCGAAAGAAAGCTCTATTTGTGTGAAAAAAAGGACAGAAATTTCATTTATGTACCGTATTGCATGACCGCGCAATTGTCTGTTAAACTAGCGTAGCGCTGTATAGCAAAAAAATGGCGTAAATTGCAGTATCTATACCATAGTTTGTAGACGCTATAACTTTCACACAAAGCAATCAATATACACTTATTGGGATTTTTTTACCAAAAACATGTAGCAGAATACATTTTGGCCTAAATTTATAACTAACTTTGAGTTTACTATATATTTTTTACAGCTGAAAGTAAAAAATATTGTTTTTCTTAAAAATTTTTGGTCTTTTTTTGTTTATAGCGTGAAAAAGAAAAAGCGCACAGGTGATCAAATACCACCGAAAGAAAGCTCTATTTGTGTGAAAAAAAAGAACGTAAATTTCGTTTAGGTACAGCATTGCATGACCGCACAATTATCAGTTGAATTACTGCAGCGCTGAGTAGCAAAAAGAGGCCTGGTCAGTAAGGGGGTAAATCCTCAGGAGTGCAAGTGGTTAAAAAAAAAAAAAAAAAAGTCCATCATCTACCACTGTCAGTAGATCCATGACGTTTGCTGCCACTGGGCCGTCACCCGAAAAAAGATTAAAAAAAACCTCTGGTCCCGACAAAGGCTCCCGCCGTCTGATAGCTCTTAAATAACTAAGGGGTGGGGACATGTGGTAATGTCACCGGGAGACCCTGCTCCCTTTTCACATCACCGACCCGTGTCAGTGCGTCACACCGACTGGGGGGGGACCCCACCCGACTGGGGGGGGACCCCACCCGACTGGGGGGGGACCCCACCCTGTTTTTGTTCACTTTTTTTTAATGCCTGCTAATGTTTTTTTTTTACATTCAGCTGTCAGTGGGGAGTCCCGCTGAGAGCCTATAACTCATCTGTTGTTAAGAATGTGGCGGACAACTTCCCCACCATATAAAAAAAACCCCAATGGCTCAAGAACCCATCCTGGAAGTGGTATTAATTAATTAAGGGGGAGGCGCATCCAAAAAAGAAGTAAATGCAAAAACCCCTCACAATAAAAGATAAAGCACCGCAATGGCTAATGAACACAATATATTGGTAGACAAGAAAAAAATGATTCTATTACTAAATGGAACCCAATATACACGCAAACACTTTGCTAACTGTCAGACCAGAGGGGTGGTATATCTCATGCCGTGTGAATGTGGTGCTTTTTATATTGGCAAACCAAACAAGAATTTTGGTGCCTCATTTACAAACATGTCTTCAGCATGCAAATAGGTAATCGATATCTTCCTATTGGCAGACATGCAGCTTTGGTTCACAATTACAGAGTCCCCAAAGTCAAATTTATTGCCGTGGATCGAGTACACATTCCTGACCGTGGAGGAGATTGGAACAAAAATCTGCTCCAGTTGGAACAAAAATGGATATATAAGCCACAATTCCTCCAAGCCTGAATGAAGCTATATCTTTTCACCCTTTTTTGAAGGGATTCACTTCCGGTAAAACAGATTGAATATTCCATTCTCTCTATGGAGTTTTATCTTTCAGCTGCCCATAATCCTTGGACTCACTCATTTTTGCAATATAAGGAATAATAATTGATATTTTTACATTGGCCTCAGTTAGGCTGCTATGTAGGGGATGTGCACTAATATTATTATCATTATTACTGTTGTTCATATATTTTTTGTACTTTTGGTAGTAATTGCAATATAGTCGATTTATGTTATATTCATCTTTTAAGATAATTATTGTTGTTCTTTCCATGGATGACCTCCAGGGTGGGATTGGCCTTGTTCTCGAGGGTTGTTCTTTCCTCTGGAGTGTCCGGCATGGGATGTGGCCTGTACCCATGCCGGTGGCGTCTTTGGACTGCCCCAGACAACAGCAACGCCATGCATGCGCCCGGGCATGGTTACACATTGGGCACTGGCGCAGTGATGTCACGCGCTTTGCAGCGGGTGTCGGCGGTGGACGCCAGGGGAGCCATGCTCCCTCACAGACGACGGAGTGGCCACATAGGAGCGCCATTTTGGCGCCATTGGCGGTATTCCGTCCCCTCCTTTTGCTGGGAGCACAGGTTCACTGGATCACTTCTTGACTAGGCAGTTATCTTTAACTGAATCCTATATATATTGGATGCATTGCTATGTTTGGCCTGACTTTCTATTTGGAGGACTATCGATTACGTGGTCCTGTTGGTTTGGTGAGCATATTAAGCTTTCTTTAAAAAGTTTTTTTTTTCTTGGTAAAGAGTTATTTTTCACAGTTGTTTAGTTAATGCCCTCATGGCTCTGTTCTGTCTTTTATTATAGATGGTGAACTTGGTCGCAGTCATTTTTTATTTGTAATACCTCTATCTGTCTACATCACAGTAAGCATGTTGGATAGTCATAATAGTGACCTTTTCTTGGGCAGGTGCCAATATATATTATAAAGCTTTTGATTTTTATTTTAGACCAAACCACAGTTACAATTTTCCAACCTTATGAGACCTGGGGTGCCCCTATCATAAGAGAAATAAGTATCTCAGCCTTCTGTGCTTATTCACAAAGCCCTCAAATTGTCAGTTTTGTCTTTGTGGATTTATTTGAATATTAATATTTAGATTTATTGAACTGGCCTTGCATCCAACTTATACTATACTTCTTATGATGAGGGCGGTTCGGTGTTCCTGAGGTTCTGTCAGCTTTAGAATGCATATTTGAGCACTCTCACTGTTTTGGTGGATTTATACCCTTGAGGCTTTGGATTATACAATCCCACCCTGGATACCATTTAGAATTGCTCTGATCAATGTTCATTTACATTTTTTTTAAGTATTATTATGGTAATTGGTTTAAATATTTTTCATTCACTATTATGTGTATATTATCATTCGTTTTTGTATATTTTATAGAAATTACTTCTATGTCTATGCCCCCTGCAGAAGAGCCAAAATAGAGTGATCAAAACACGTAGCCTTCCTTTCTTTGGGAGTCTTTCTTCATAGTTAGGAGGAAATATTTTTGTAGTATTGTCCAAGTTTATTGTGTGAAAAAAAGCCTATCACAATATTGTCAGAGCTAATGTGCTTTAAACAATTGTGTACTTTTTACAAGGATGTTTATGGAATAAAGCATGTATTTTTTAACAAAAATCCTTTTATGTACTGTATATGTATTGTGGTTGCTACATGAAAGTTCCCCATGGGGGGGTGTTCATTTGTGTAGTATATTATCTATTATCTGTAGTGCTGTCCCATGAACTATACTGAATAATGAATTATGCTATGAAAGATGTATCGGTAACCCTTCTTCTGCCCTCGTCACTGAACTTAATTACAAATTGGAGAGAGCCTTTGAAGTAGGACTAATTAGGAAAAAAGAACGGGACTACTTACATATAGAGGAATACAATATCCCTACTTTTTATGTGACCCCCAAAGGTCCATAAAAACCAACCCAACCATCAGGGAGACCTATAGTCTCAGGGGTGGGTGGACCCACAGAACGTATAGGACAATATGTAGACAAAAGAATTAAGCATATGGTAGAAGCTTTACGAGGCATCTCCTGAGTATGTTGGCTGCTTTGAAGGCACCAGTAGACTGCTTACTAGCGGAAGTGGATGTAGAATCACTATACACGTCCATCCCTCACCAGACAGGAATTCAAGCAATTTCAGAGTGGTTGGAACTCAAACATCCACTGTCTGGTCCTCATAATGAATTTCTGGTAGAATTATTAGATCTTATCCTTCATAATAACTTCTTCATATTTGACGGTAAATTTTACCGTCAAACTTGGGGAGTTGCGACGGGTGCAACATGTGCACCCTCATATGCATGTCTGCACCTAGGCTGGTGGGGAAAAAACTGTAGTATATAATAACCCCAGATACGAAGATCATGCTGCCATGTGTGGGTTTGCTACATAGATCATGTCTTAGTGGCGTGCAGAGGGTCATTGGAGGAATTCAAATTGTTCATATGTGAATTAAATTCTAATGATAAAAACATCTATTTAACGTACAAAGTGGACCAATGTGAAATTGAATTCCTCGATCTGAAATTAAAAAAGGTGGGAGATAAGCTTAAAACAACCAACTTTCGTAAATCCACAGCGGGTAATACCCTTCTTCATGCCACTAGTCATCATCCTTGGTCTTATTAAAGGTATTCCCTATGGACAGTTCCTCAGGAGCCGGAGAAACTATTCAAATAAAGATGACTATCATGTTGAAAGCCAGGAATTGAAGGAAAGGATCAAAGTAAGAGGATACCACAGCTCGGTAATGGAGGTAGGTAGAGTAAGAGCACTTAAACAAAATAAGATAAAGCTACTACAACACAACAAAGACAAAAAGAAAGAAAAACATAATAAAGTTGGGTTGGTCACTAGATATGGAACTCATTGGAGTCAATTAAAATCTGTCTTAAATAAATATTGGCACATCCTTATGTTAGACAAGAGAATACTGGACATAATAGGGAATAGGCCTTGGATTATAGCCAAAAAGCCCCCTACCATGGGGGATACCCTAGTGTGCAGTGAATATAGAAGGAGTAGAAGTGAACCAATGTATATACAACCACCCATAAAGGGCATGTTTCCATGTGGACATTGCTCCATATGTAGACATGTCGATAAGATTAGAGAATTTCAGGATTCCACAGGTATGAGAACATATTCTATTAACTCCTTCCGAAACTGTTCATCATCATGGGTAGTATACAGAATTGTATGCCCATGTAATAAGATTTATATCGGTAAGACTAAAAGAGAATTCAGACATAGAATAGGTGAACACCTAGCCAGTATTATGAATAAAGATGATGAGTCCCCACTAGCCATTCATATTGAACATTATCATAATTCATCCTTGAAAGGAATAAAATGTGCAGCCATCTTTCAGTTGTCGCTGTCAGAGACTAGAGGTGATAAGGACAAGATCTTGTTACAAAAGGAAGCAAGATGGATATTTTTATTAAATACTATGAGTCCTCTTGGACTTAATAATGATCTGTCCTTGCAGCCATTTTTATGAAAAGAGATTGTTATGAAAAGCAATTTTCGCCTATCGATGCTAATGTGATGTTGGTAGATGTGTGGAGTCGGAGATATGCAGAAGAGACATACAAGTACTTTTAGGGTTCCCATGCAGGGTACCAGGTATTTGATATATACCTAAGACTGGAGGATTTTTCCCCTTTTAGTACTCCACACATGGACCAACCAGGAGGGGGCACCCACGTGGCGCACATTGTTTAGATTTATCCCAGGTGGCTGCTTTAAGAGGTGGAACATAGTGTGGTGATGTAGATATATAGGAATGTCAGCCATCCAATCCATAGCTACGCCCTGAAGAAGCCATGGTCAGAGGCTGTGGCAAAACATGTAGGCGGAAAGGATCACATCTTCCTTCCACGTGCAACCCCCTGCTGACCTGCTGTGTGCATATTGCATTTCGTGCTGCAAGTTGTGCTGTCTCATCTCCAAGATTTTGCTACCTGAGACGACATGGAAATCCGGATCACTTTGCCAACATGGATGTCTTGATATCCACATGGTGAGACTGTTCTATTTACCTACTGCATTGAGGCTGGAACTGTCAAGTGCCAATTACATGTCCTTTCTGAAGCTCTGTTTATGGTGATATAAACACAGGAGGACTTGAGCATATCTTGCACGGAGTTACATGTGAAATTTCATTGGCACCTTGTTGCTTCATTGCCTTCCTCTAATATCCTTGCGGAGTTGACACTATTGCTGGTTTTAATCCTGGTCTTTAGCACACAATTCAGCATGGTGTAGGGAGTCTCCATCAGTGAAGGAGGACAGGGAGAGGTGTGGAGGGCTGGCACAATTCACCTGGATCCCTCCTCTTTTGGGAGGATAGGGGGGATTGCAGGGCGGAGGAGAGGGGGGTATCTCTTTGGGGGTTTGGGGTTACCTGAGGAGGGCGGGGGTGGGGTTTCAGTTGGGGGGGCTCTGGTGTTTTGGGGGAGCTGTTTGGGTGGGGGTTGATGTGGGGAGGAGGGGATGGATGGGTTTATGCACTGAACTGGTTATTGCTTATGTGCTACAATAAATATATTCTGTTCATTAGCCATTGAGGTGCTTTATCCTTTATTGTGAGGGGTTTTTGCATTTACTTCCCCACCATATCCCTAACAACCAATGAAGAAAACGCTGGGCACTGGCATTATTTGCTGAGTTTAGGAGCTTTAAGAGTTTTTTTATGCCAAAACTCTGCTGTTTCTGGCCACACTGGACTACATGCTTCTGGAAGCAGAAAAAAAATTCTCCAGACTGGCATATTTTTACAGCCATTATGGATTGGTCTGAAATACCATTTGGAAAACCAAGTGCCACTGCTAAAGCTCCTTTCCTTGCTGCATGGTATTTGTTTTGCATATCCCCCATGGCGGTTCTCAGCTCCCCATGTATTTTTATAGTAATTTCTGTATTAACACTAAAAATGGACAGAATTTAACAAGATTTTCCACCTCTAGATTTTAATGGGATTTGCCTCTGAGTTTGGGTTTGATGAATTTCGAATAAGATTTGCCGAACACTTGGTGAATCAAGCCTGGGCAGATTCAACGACCACTAGTTATTAATCTTTTGATAGTATCACTGAGCTTAGCACCACTTGTGCTTGCTGATCCTTCCATTTCACACCAAGTTATGCAATCTGCACAATAGCTTGTTCTAACAGGTGAGTTTCCAAGGAGTGCCTATTTTCACAGTGTTCATTTTCTTAAATAAATAGACTAAGTAAGATAACCAGGTAACCAAATGGCATTAAGAATGACTTCTTTCATTCTAGTTTAGAATTACTGGCTGTGGTGCCCTAAACAAAAAAGAAATACACTGCTCAAAAAAAGTAAAGGAACGCTTTTTAATCAGAGTATAGCATCAAGTCAGTTAAACTCCTGGGATATTGATCTGGTCAGGTAAGTAACAAAGGGGGTTTCAGCTGCTTTGGTGTTAATGAAAGTAACAACAGGTGCACTAGATGGGCAACACTGAGAAAACCCCGAAAACAGAAATGGTTTTACATGTGGAGGCCACTGACATTTTTTTCCCTACCCTCCTTTTCTGACTGTTTTCCACTATTTTTGCATTTGGCTAGGCAGGGTCAGTGTCACCACTGGTAGCATGAGGCGATACCTGGATCCTCCAGAGGTTGCATAGGCAGTGCAGCTCCTCCAGGATGGCACATCAATATGTGCCATTGTCAGAAGGTTTGCTGTGTCTCCCAGCACAGTCTCAAGAGGATGGTGGAGATTCCAGGAGACAGGCAGTTATTCTAGGAGAGCTGGAGAGTGCTGTAGAAGGTCCTTAACCCATCACCAGAACCAATATCTGCTCCTTTGTGCAAGGAGGAACAGGATGAGCACTGCCAAAACCCTATAAAATGATCTCCAGCAGGCCACTGGTGTGAATGTCTCTGGCCAAACAATTAGAAACAGAATTCATGAGGGTGGCCTGAGGGCCCGACGTCCTCAAGTGGGCCCTGTGCTCACTGCCCGGCACCATAGAGCTCGATTGGCATTTGCCATTGAACACTAGAATTGGCAGGTCCGCCACTGGCGCCCTGTGCTTTTCACAGATGAGAGCAGCATGTGACAGAGCACATGTGACAGATGTGAAAGGGTCTGGAGAAGTCATGGAGAATGTTATGCTGCCTGTGACATCATTCAGCATGACCGTTTTGGTGGTGGGTCACTGATGGTCTGGGGATGCATATCATGGAGGGACGCACAGACCTCTACAGGCTAGACAATGGCACCCTGACTGCCATTAGGTATCGGGATGAAATCCTTGGACCCATTGTCAGACCCTACGCTGTGAAGTGGGTCCTGGGTTCTTCCTGGTGCATGACAATGCCCGGCCTCATGTGGTGAGAGTATGAAATCAGTTCCTGGAGGATGAAGAAATTGATATCATTGAATGGCCCCCACACTCGCCTGACCTAAATCCAATAGAACACCTCTGGGATATCATGAGTTGTTCTATCCGACACCGACAGGTTGCACCTCAGACTGTCCAGGAGCTCAGTGATGCCCTGGTCCAGATCTGGGAGGAAATACCCCAGGACACCATCTGTCATCCCATTAAGAGCATTCCCCGACATTGTCAGGCATGCATACAAGCACGTAGGGGCCATACAAACTACTGAGTACCATTTTGAGTTGCTGCAATGAAATTTCAGCAGAATGGACTAGCCCAGTGGTCGGCAAGCCGCGGCTCGCGAGCCACATGCGGCTCTTTACCCAGTCTAATGCGGCTCTTCTGTGTGCCGGGCGCCTGCTCCCCTCCCTCCTCTCGGTCGGCCGCTCCCCTGCCTCCTCTCGGTTGGCAGCCCCAAAAGTCCGCGCGGACCTTTTAATCCAGCCTGCGGATGTGGCTGTCAGGATGTGTGTAGGCGGGGCAGCGTGCCGAACGTGAGGGGAGGGGAGCTAGGCTCCTCTCACAGTCCGCCCTGAAGACCCGAACGGCGCGGGAAGACAGCGAGAGGAACGCAAAAGGTAAGTGAATTGACACGGGGGACTTGGCTTACTAGAAGGGGGGGGGGAATAGTACTGTGGGGGATGAAATACTATATGAGGGATGAATTACTTTATGAGGGATGAAATACTATATGGGGGGATGAAATACTATATGGGGGGATGAAATACTATATGAGGGATGAAATACTATATGAGGGATGAATTACTATATGAGGGATGAATTACTATATGAGGGATGAAATACTATATGGGGGGATGAAATACTATATGGGGGGATGAATTACTATATGAGGGATGAAATACTATATGGGGGGATGAAATACTATATGAGGGATGAAATACTATATGGGGGATGAATTACTATATGAGGGATGAATTACTTTATGAGGGATGAAATACTATATGGGGGGATGAAATACTATATGAGGGATGAAATACTATATGAGGGATGAATTACTATATGAGGGATGAAATACTATATGAGGGGATGAAATACTATATGGGGGGATGAAATACTATATGGGGGATGAAATACTATATGAGGGATGAAATACTATATGAGGGATGAAATACTATATGAGGGATGAATTACTATATGAGGGATGAAATACTATATGAGGGATGAAATACTATATGGGGGGATGAAATACTATATGGGGGGATGAAATACTATATGGGGGGATGAAATACTATATGAGGGATGAATTACTATATGAGGGATGAAATACTATATGGGGGGATGAAATACTATATGGGGGGATGAAATACTATATGAGGGATGAATTACTATATGAGGGATGAAATACTATATGGGGGGATGAAATACTATATGAGGGATGAATTACTATATGAGGGATGAAATACTATATGGGGGGATGAAATACTATATGAGGGATGAAATACTATATGGGGGGATGAAATACTATATGAGGGATGAAATACTATATGGGGGGATGAAATACTATATGAGGGATGAAATACTATATGAGGGATGAAATACTATATGAGGGATGAATTACTATATGGGGGATGAAATACTATATGAGGGATGAAATACTATATGAGGGATGAAATACTATATGGGGGATGAAATACTATATGGGGGATGAAATACTATACGGGGGATGAAATACTATACGAGGGATGAAATACTATACGGGGGATGAATTGCTATGGGGGATGAATTACTATATGGGGGATGAATTACTATGGGGGATGAATTACTATATGGGGGATGAATTACTATATGGGGGATGAATTACTATGGGGGATGAATTACTATGGGGGATGAATTACACTATGGGGGATGAATTACTATATGGGGGATGAATTACTATGGGGGATGAATTACTATATGGGAGATGTATTTTCAGTTTTAAAAATGTGGCTCTCAAAATAAATTTCAATCATGGTTTTGGCGAGATTTGGCTCAGTTGAAAAAAAAGGTTGCCCACCACTGGACTAGCCTGATGCATAATTTTTTCACTTTGATTTTTGGGGTGTCTTTGAATTCAGTCCTCTGTAGGTTGATAATTTTCATTTCCATCAAATGATGGGGCATCCTTACATTCTTAACACATTACCCAGTCCATATCAGTATAGATATCCAGCATAATATTTTTCCCATTGAGATCTGATATGTTTTCAAAGTGTTCCTTTAATTTTTTTAAGCAGTGTACATTGAAGTTTTTCAGTCCTTAGCTGTGGTGGTTGCATTCATTTTTGTTTTTCAAGCTCTCTTTTCTCTTCATATTCATCTGATTTTCTTCCAGTAACACACTTCCTTTCCTAGGGTAGCAACACTCGCTCACTATACTGTATCTATTGAGAAGCAGTGTTGTCACCCTTGGCTGCTCCCTTGATTTGAACTATAAACACTTTATCCTCTCCTGATCTTCATTACATGGAAAGGAAGTATTTTGTAGTTCACAGAACATAACTGGGAAAGTTAACAACATTGTTTCAAATTTCAGATCAGTGCACAGTAAGTTACAAGGGCAATGGAATCCTGGCAAGATCAACATATATTTTTCTGTACTTGCAAAAAATGTTCTTAGCATGAAAAATTAAAACTAATGTAGCAACTACATCTAAGGACTGGCAAAATGCAATATATTAAATTTTTGTCCATGGGTTTAGATATTCTTGAAATATAGCAATGGTAAGGCATATGTAAATGTGTTGTCTTGCTATGATGGTTTATCTTGTACAAGGAATCGGGCACCGCTAAGCTTTCAGGATATTCTCCCTAAAGTATTTTTTTGTGGGACTATAAGAAGGAATCTGGTCACAGTGGAGCATCTTCTTACAACTAGATACTGTATAACTTATGAAGGGTAAAATATAGAAGAGTTCCATAAGCAGTTCTTCTTCTGTCCCAGCCTGCTTCCCTTGATTTGCTAGCTATGTACATGTAGTGTTAGAGATTCTGTATATAGCCCTACAGAACAGACAGTACACAGTCCACATGTGTCTAATGCCTCCAGGTTAGTTAGGTCACTTTTTGTAAGACAGAGGCTGAGTAGCAGCCTGGGGATGAGTCAGCCTGGGCAGTGAGGGTGTGAGCTTACCTCAGGACAGGCTGGGAGGCTCTATCAGGTCAGGGTTCCTGGAGCCCTCCCACCTTTCCAGAAACCTGAGAGCTTTCTAGAAGAGGGTTGGAGGAGGCCAAGATCTGCATGCTTGAGGGACTCTGGCCAATCCCCTGGCAGAAGACTGGGCATGGTAATCAGGGCAACCCAAATGTGGCAGAGCCTGGGGGGCGGGGGAATTCAGTGTCGGGTGGATGATGGATTGAGGAGGGCTGGAGTGAGAAGCCTGGGAGGGGGCCTCAGGAAGTGGAGCCCACCTATAGGCAGGTCGCTGGACAAGATGATCTCCACTGCCTCAACGTCTCCTAGGGAGGAAAACAAATACACTAAGCTAACAGGAACGGACAGTGTGAATACTTTTACACCCCCTGGACCAGATAAGAGGAGAGGGTGGTCAGCTGCAATACCCAACTAGCTTCTCACCTGGGACTATTCAATCGGCATTTCCGATTCCGGGACTATACAATCGGCTTGCTCAGGGATACCCTCAGGCAGCTCAGTGAAGAGAAGAAGTCATCCAGGATCTGAGGAAGTATACCTAAGAGCCTTTAAGGCTCTTCAAGAAGAGCCTGTCGCTAATCCAAATCTTTGTACATAGCTGCTAAGGAGTTGTCCTCAAGTTCTACAGTTCTTTAGGCATTCCGTATACCTCTCTACCCTATCCAAGTTTAACCCTCAATAAAATCACAAAACCAAGTTCGAGGACTGTTTACTGACTCCATTGTGCAAAGTGTGGAAAATGCATGGTGCCTGGCAGTGCAGTGCTTAGGGGGAAAAGACATAGCGTACAACCATAGGTGCAGTTACATATTTTTTATAGAGAAAAGACATAGCGTACAACCATAGGTGCAGTTACATATTTATAAAAACTACCATCTACTGGCTAATGTAGTTGTTGCACAAAATACATGCCCCAACTCAACAACTACTCCTTATATTAGTCCCATTTCGGATCTCAATTCTATAAATCTGTTTCAGTTCACTAAGAGATGTAGTCTCTTCATCAGCAGCTCTGATCCACTTTTGCTTCTCATGGGTTAGAAGTTTTTGCATCTCATCCCATGAATCTGGCTCTGGTTTTAATGCTTTATGAGCAGCATATGATAGACGTTTGGCTGGGATGCCTTTATTTCTTCTTGTGGATTTCCTGATAAATGCCTCTTGTGGCCTGATTTCTTATTTTACAATATTTGGATTGTCTGCATTAATTTCTATTTCTGTGTCACTTTGTTGCTTATCTTGATGTTACACTGAATTTCCCTAAGTTTGAAGCATTTGTGTTAATTTATGAAATTTTGAACACATTGAAGTTTCAGCGACAAATACACTTCTACTGATGGTTACCTTGTTTGTGTCTGTGTAGAATTCTGTATCCTTTTTGAGATTCATGGGGCCTTTCCATTCCACAGTTCATTTGGTGTTTTCTAATTTGATTTTCCTGGTAGTCGATTTTGGAGACAGCATGCAGTCATAATTGTCTCCCCTCAGTATGTGTTTGGCATATCTGCATCAAACAGCATAGAGTACAGTTCATTCTTTCTACAACCCCGTTTTGTTCTGGGTTGTATGGTACAGTAGTTTGAAATATTATGCCATGCTTTCTGAGAATCACCTGTGTACAGGGGCGGACTGACCATTTGGAAACTCGGGCACTGCCCAAGGGCCCAGGGTCAGTAGGGGGCCCCATGAGATGCCCCTGCTACCTTTTTGATAGGCTTTTTTGAGTTTGGGCAAGGGCACAGGGGCCCCATGAGTTGTCAGTCCGCCCCTGCCTGTGTATTATCACCTGTATATTCAGTTCCATTGTCTGTGTGCAATAGACTAGGGATTTTGCCAAATTTGTTGCTTCTTTGAGCCAAATGCTGCTCAAGTTTCTCTGGTACTTCACTTTTGTTGTGTAACAGATATAGTGGATTTTTACCTGGAGTAATCATCTATAAAAGTGAGAAAATACCTTTGTTCCTGGAGTTGATTTTTCCATTGGACCGCAAAGATCTGAAATTTTTTTATTCTTTTGCAGTCTTCTTTCTGTTGCTGTATCTTGCACTTCTTTTGCTGTATCAAGTTATGTCTGGGTGTCTGGCTGGGTTTTTGGGCCCATAACCTGTTAGAGATTCTGTATATAGCCCTACAGAACAGACAACACACAGTCCACATGTGTTTATCTGCTGCTTCTTTGTAAACAGGAAATAGAAACTTTTTTTGTAGAGAAAAAAAAGTTGAGAACAACCATATGTGCAGCTACAAATGTATAAACGCAGCCATCTGCATATATAGTATTTGTTGCACAAAATACATGAACCTGTATTTCAACAGATAGCATTGAATCCAATGTTTTGGTGCATAGAGCTAGTCTGTAAATAGCCTCTACTGATAAAGAGAGGTCAAAGCTAGCCAACGTAGTACAGAATATATGGCCAATGGAAAAGCAACAGCTCTATGAAGACAAAAATGTGGGTCCTGCATGGAGAATAGAGAAACTGTGTAGAATGCAGATTACTCACAAACAAAAGGGAAAAGTGGGATTTTGGAGGTACCAATAATCATAAAAAGTATTGATAAAAATGTTTGACTTTATCAACAAAGTTTAAAAAGAAGTTACCATACACAAAACAATGAATAACCCCAATGAAGATCTTATATGATGCAGATAACCATTGATGTATAGGGTTATTCATTGTTTCAAGAATGCTAACTTCTTTTATACATTGTTAATAAAGTCAAATATTTTTATCAATACATTTTACAATTATTGGTACCTCTGAAGTCCCACCCTTCCCTTTTGTTTTTGAGTAATCTATGTTTATAGGGATGTGGTACCAAGTATAGTATCAATTAGGACTCAGCATCAAATTTACTGTGTAGAATGCTGGCTGGCTGGGTTCAGATTTACCAGATGCTGGAGTTGAGCCATCAGTTTGGTCCAGTCCTCATATTAGATGCCCTCACATAAGGAGTCATGAGTGCGAGATACCGGTATGTTGCTGTGTGGAGGAAGTATGAAGACCAACTGAATGTCAGCTCTTTGACAAATTTTGATCCATGTGTGGCGGCTTCTGCTCAACAGAATTTGATCTAACAATCAAATTTTGAGATTGCCAATCACTTCAAAAACAAGATTGACACAATTCGCAAGGACATCGCCGCTACTCAAATTCCCTCCAAACCTGTCCCCTCTCACACAACTACCCTCTCATCATCCCTCTCCCGCGACACAATCCGCAGAGACATCGTTGCTGCTCAAACTCCCTCCAACCCCGTCCCCTCTCACACAGCTACCCCCTCATCACCCCTCTCCCTCGGCCCCACCACTGCTCTGACCTCCACCCCACCCAACATTCCTCACACTGAAACCCCTTCAACACTCCACACCTTCGACCTTACTACCATCGAGGAGGTCTCCAAGGTCTTCTCTGACGCCCACCTCACCACCTGCACCCTCGACCCTATACCCTCACAACTCCTACGACCTCCCTCCCCCTCCATCCTACGCTCCCACATCTTTAATCTCTCCCTCTCTTCCGGCGCATTCCCCTCCCCTCTGAAGCACACACACATTACCCCCATACTTAAAAAGCCCTCCCTGGACCCCAATAACCCGAACAACCTCAGACCCATCTCCCTGCTCCCATTCACATCCAAAATCCTCGAGCGCTTAGTCTACAATCGCCTACGTTCTCACCTCAATGACAACAACCTCCTCAATCCCCTACAGTCCGGCTTCCGTCCCCTACACTCCACCCAAACTGCCTCACTCAAACTCTCCAACAACCTAACCGCCAAAGCTAATGGCCACTATTCAGGGCTCCTACTCCTCGACCTCTCCGTGGCCTTTGACACAGTCGACCACCCCCTCCTCCTCAAAAAACTACACTCCTTCGGCCTCAGAGATTCCACTCTCTCCTGGCTCTCATCCTACCTATCACAACGCTTTTTCAGCATTACCTATAACGCTACCACCTCCCCCTCACTCCCCCTCTCTGTTGGGGTCCCTCAAGGCTCCGTCCGCGGGCCCCTTCTCTTCTCCATCTACACCTCCTCCCTGCACAGAGCAGCCATGGTCCTCTTCTTTTCAGGTCCCTGCCAGTGATCCTGGCTCCTTCCCCTTGAGCAGTGCCCCCGGAGAAATCCGCTTACCCTGGGCCGCTGCTCTATGCGTTCATAAGACACACAGAGCCATGGCTTGGCCCCGCCCCTCACTCTTTCCTCATTGGCTCACAGGCTGATTGACAGCAATGGGCCCCCGCTGCTCCTGCTGCTGTCTCAATGAGAAGGAAGAATCCCCAGACAGCAGAGGCTGTCGAGAATGTCACTGGATTGGTGCTTAGGTAAGGATTGGGGGGGGGGGGGGTGCTGCACACAGGTTTTCTTACCTTCATGCATAGAATACACGAAGGTAAAAAAAACCTTGAGACTTTAGAACAAATTTAAAGGCAATGGTTTTGCAAATATTTTTGATTCTTTACAAATACATATGGATATCCATTTAGTCACAGACAGCATGTCTGAAAGAAAACAAGTTCTGCTATACTCTTGCAGTTTTAATTTCATTATTATTAATTTTTAATTTTAAATCTAATATTTTGTTACTGAGAGATTTAACCATTTGTTATCAATCATCTTAATATCACCACACTTATTTTGGTGTGCTGAAAATTAAGTACTTGCCAACAACTGATTCAGCCTTCATTCAGAGACGTATCGATCTGTATGACCTTGTGAAGGGCTATCTTCAGCCACCTGGAGTGTACTGATGTTCCATGCAGTGGCTTGTATGCATCCTGTTAAAATGACAGGCTGCTGGCTGCACGAACCTTCACGCCAAACCCAGAGTGAACATCTGTGCAGGTCTGATGCATGGATCATAAGGCAGTTCAGTCTATTAAAACCAGCCGTAGTCTAATGCTTCTTATGCTTCTTCATTTAAGCATGCCTGTTGCATGCCTGTACAGAAACCAGACCTAGTTCTTTTACATGCTTGCACACAAACAACCAAGCAGAAAAAAACACAACATCCTTCCTGTGCAGCAAAGCAACAATATAATAATAAAAATGAAATAAAATAGATTATCCTACAATGCTGCATGACCACATCCAGGGGCGGACTGACCATTTGGAAACTAGGGCACTGCCCGAGGGCCTGGGGTCAGTAGGGGGCCCCATGAGATGCCCCTGGTACCTTTTTCATAGGCTTTTTTTACTTTGGGCAAGGACACAGGGGCCCCATGATCCCCTATTGCCCGGGGGCCCCATGAGTTGTCAGTCCACCCCTGACCACATCATATTAGCATCTATATATATATATTATTATTATTATACAGGATTTATATAGCGCCAACAGTTTGCTCAGCGCTGTACATTATATATATATATTTATATATATATATATTCTGTATACATGTATTAGGGCTCTGTCTGCAATAGATCACAATGACTTTCATGAGTTGGATCATTCTATAAAGTGTGACCCAGCCTTGGATCTAGAAAGTATTTGAGTACCTTTGAGGGCACAAAGACAGGCTTTAAGATATAATTTTGTAAATTTTACAAATTACACCAAAGTAATGTTTGACCATTGATCCTATGGTACATGGCAGTGTGACTGTTGCATATGCTGTAAATACAAAAGAGATAATAAAAAAACAGGTTAATTAAAAAAAGAGGTTTTCCAGAGAAGCAGTAGCACCACTGCAAAGCTTCAACATTGATTATAACCCAAGAAGCAGAGAGGGTGTCAAAGATTAGATATACTGTATATTTTAGGCAGTGCATTAACAGCATCACTGTAAAGCCCCGTTCTTTAAAGTAGATACATTGGAGATCATTTTAAGTGAAAAAAATTTATGTTCTTTGGAAATATTTAATAAAACATATTTTCTGCCCTGCCATAACATGACACCTTGGCACGATAGAAAGACATAATCTTCCCATTTGCATTCTTTCCTGATGCCTGGAAAATGTTTCCACCTAAGTTCTCCCTTGGTATTGTTTTGTCTGAGGCCAAGAGAGTATTTTCAGTACCTAGAAATTTAATTTTTGGAAGTGTAAATAGGTATGTCACATGTGTCATTCAGAAAGATGGGAAAAGCTTTAGTCTGTGATTATACTACACTTATTCTAATTAGCTTCCAGCAAAATGTTGCTATAACCTCATATGACCACCAAGCCAATATGTTGGTGCCTACTTGGTGACACCTCTGAGCACTTAACTACCACAAGGCTTATGAATAAGGCAAAGCTTATAAGAATATATACTTATACGTGTCTGTCTCCATTTAACTCTAAGAATAGCTATCCATATTTCTTTAACCTGGGGCTTAAAATGCACTTTGCAGTGCCTGCTGTGCTCACACAACACGCAAAAACATCTTTAGTAGCAGCCGTGCCTCCAGATAATTTTGTCTTTTAAGTGAGACATTGCTGCAGCTAATCCTCAGCCCTCCTCCTCTGAAGTCTCCTCTTTGTAACTCTGTTTATGTTCCCGTGTCCTATCCACCACCACATTATCACCACAAGTCATACTTTAACTTAGTCAGGTGTGTCATAAAGTGGATTACTTGAGAAAATAGAAGAAGCCATGGGATAAAGTGCTCCTCAATTCCACCCTTTCAACTTGTAGGTAGGTGTAGTCTTTTTGCTCCACTGTAGGTGGCACTCAGCCAAGTGGTACCACAGCCTGGAGAGGAAGTCTACAGAAAACATAGTTTCTCTGTGAATTCATGAGTCAATTGTTGGCTACACTGCACCAATGTTACCCATGGTGGCCATCTTCGGTTAGCAGGGTCTTTTTAAGTCCCTGCCCCAGGTTTTGGCACACATTTTGCGAGTGGTTGTGTAGGGAGAGAGACACTACTTATCAGGGACAGCAACTAGCTGTAGGGAAAGGTTGCTGATGAGGAGGGAAAGGCTAGGGCTTTCATTAATCTGGAAAGAAGTCTTCCCTCTTGGGACCAGACCGGCCAGGAAACTCTTCACCCTCTAAACAGATGCTGTCGGCACCTCTCCTCAAGCACATACTGTATTTGACTACTTTGAACTGTTAGTTATTTTCCTAAGCAGCACTCTCCCGCTAGTGTGCTTGTAACATTGGCACTCCTTGATTTTCCCACCACCAACATGGTCATTTTTATACTGGGATTAGGTGGAAAATGCATTGTTGTTTCTCAATGCTATGCCTACAGGTGTACTTCTTTTTAGAGCATAGCAACATTGTTTTTACAATTTTCATTTTATTTTAGCCAGAAAGTCAAACATATCCATGTGACAAATAAATCTTACATTGCTCTCCTGCAAGAATTAACGGTTCAAAACAAAACTGCACTAGAACAACTAAACAAATAAAAAATATATACAACTAGCATACAACCCATATCGTACATAATTTTTAATACAATGTGTAACGACTCTAAACCTTTTTGTAGTCCAATAAGTCAGATTTTATTAGAGATTTAAAGTGATTCTAAAGGTTGTAACTAAAAAAAAAACATATTCTTACTTGCTCTGTGCAATGATTTTGCATTGAGAAGCCCCGATCCTCTTCTTTTTGGGTCCTCCGCCGGCGGTCTTGGCTACTCCCCCCTGCTGAGTGCCCCCAATAGCAAGCCTCTTGCTATGTGGACACTTGAGCAGGCGCACTCCCAAGCCGCACTCCTGTGAATGAACATTGTCCATTCATACACAGAGCACAGCTTGGCCCTGCCCCCCACTCTCTCCTAATTGGCTCACTGGCTGTGATTGACAACAACAGGAGCCAATGGCATGAAGGTAAAAACTATCTGCCTTTAGAACCTCTAAATCATAACATAAACCGAAAATAACAAGATTGAAGATTAATAACAAGATGAATAGTCTACTTTAGCTGTTACAAGCTATGATACCAAAACCAGCTTTTGCTGCAGTATTTAGCTTCAATCTAGAGATCTCCCCTACAGTATTTCTTTTCTGTCACTAGTTGCCTTCAGTCTGATAATCAGCCCTGCTGTATATGGACTGCACAAGGCTGATATCAGGTCAAATTCAGATACTTACACTGCTTGTATTTAAAAAATACATTAAATGATGTATTGAAAATCATAGAGCTGCAATAATGTGTGCTTTTATATCTACATAAGGTTCAGTTTCAAGAACATGGAGAATACTAGTAAGCCCTCAAATTTAAATAATTAAAACATTACACAAAAAATAGATTCTTGTTTAAAGCAGTAGTAAACCGCCACAAAAAAAGCCCTACTGGCAGATTATGACAGACTTACCTGGACACGGAGCCCTCTGGCACAGTGCTGTCAAGGCTCTTGGGCACATCCATCTTCACGCGGCCTTCCTTCCAGGTTTGCGGACTCTGGATGTATAAATGGCCAGAGCAGCGATGGCGTCACTCCTGCACATGCATGTGGGAGCCCATGCGTCACTCCCTTCAGAGTAATGAGCTGGTAATGTCACCAGCTACATGCTGTGTGAATATCTACTAAGTAGCAAGTTTAGGAGATAGTCACCATACCTACAGGTAAGCCTTGTTATATGCTTACCTGTAGGTACAAGTAAAAAAGTGGACATTACTTCCACATTAACCAATAATTGCATCATCTTGAGTTAAAGTGGTTGTAAACCTCAGACATGAAAAATATCCTTCTATACTGTGTACTTTTCTCAATCTAGAGCACTGTGTCCTTTCTCTCTGCTGCCTTGTTCCTCTGCGATCTGCATGAGTCACTTTTGACAAGTTCTCCTGACACCAACATAAAAAATGTGACGAGGAGGGAGCTCCAGCACACAGCCTGTGATTTACAGCCTCAGCTCTGTTCCTGTGTGCTGTGTGAAGGAGGGGATGTCACTTCCCTCCAATCAGCTCTCCTCACTGAAATCTGCAAATTGTACCTTCAGCTTCCTACCCCCTGCTTCTGAAAGTGCATTCAAGGTGTATACATTCTGGACTTTGAAGAGAGAAGAGAATACTGCAGATAAACAGGTACAACTGATGCAGGATAATTATTTTAATCTCTGTGTATCATCTGAGGCCATTCATTTCACTGGGTATATGTAAGGGTTTACAAACACTTTAAGTGTATAACCTGAACTATAAACTTGCACCCACACAGCTAGGTTGAACAAATGGACCAGTATACCACATTAAGAAAGATATATAGATAGACATAAGTAAACAAGGGAAAACAGATAAAAGCGTGGTAACTATGTATATACCATGCCTGGTAGATCCCTCTGGAAGCAGGAAATCATTGAAATAGACACCACTACTGCAATGATTTCAACTTACTTCCAGGTCCTGTGCTGAGCAGCTGCCCTGTTACTTACTGAACACAGATGTTTGTCTACTTGGCACGGGTGCCATTCAGAGAATGCTTTGTACTTTCTCAATGATTGTAAAGCGCTCTATGATTGAACGAGGAGAGCATGATATCACTGCCCTGCCTCTCTACCTTGTCCAATCAGAGGACACTTTGCATCCATTGAAAATATGCAAAGCAATCTCTGAATGGTGCAGAGAGAGCAATCATCAATGTTGACAATCCATCAGGGCAGTGGCTCGCTATAGAACCAACTGAAGGAGATCACTGTAGTAGTAGTGCCTTTCAGGGGCATCCGCCAGGCATAGTATATACATAAACTATATTGTCAAAAGTATTGGGATGCCTGCCTTAACACGCACATGAACTTTAATCCCAGTCTTAGTCCGTAGGGTTCAATATTGAGTTGACCCACCCTTTGCAGCTATAACAGCTTCAACTCTTCTGGGAAGGCTGTCCACAAGGTTTAGGGGTGTGTCTATGGGAATGTTTGACCATTCTTCCAGAAGTGCATTCAGCGGGGGACAGCCCATACACATGTAGGGAGCCTGGACATCCCAAGAGGCCCAAGCATCCAGGCGAAAACTCAACAGGGCACTGTCAGAGAGCTTGGAGTCAGTAGGGGCCCCACAAGAGGCTCCTGAAAAGTGTTTTGAGCCCTCACAACCAGCGGTCTGCACTTGGCTGAAGTTGACAACTTGATGCCTTTACACAGGCAGCCGTACAGTCTGGAGTCTGGAGTCAGACTCTTGAGTTACAGAGCTGCAGAGATCCCCAGTCCAGGGGCGAGAGAGGACCATCATTGTCCAGTGTGGGGGCAGAGACAAAGAGAGCCTACAGTACATAGCTGAAATGATACACAGCAGGAGCCAGCTCCTAGTCCTCCTCATGGCTGTACTCTATGTGACCATGTCAATGTGCCTGTTGACAGTCCAAGAGTACCTGTCCTGCTTTGACACATTGCTATTACCAGCATGCAGCAGCTTACACATAGTCCTTGTCTCTGACTCCCACTGCAAACACCTGAGTTAGTGAGGTGACCATCTGATCCCATCATGCAGTGTACTGTGGAAACCACAATAGTAAAATTCCTCAGTATCCACTTTGGATGAAGATTCTGTGAGGCCAGGTATACGAGGAAACCCCTATATTAGATCAATCAATTATCATTTTGTCTGTGATCACAGGCCCATCCCATCACACCTTGCAACCACAAGGCCAGCCATGGAAACAGAAAGTTCGGAGTTAAAGGGAACCCATTTACTAGTGCAATCTTTATAAGATTTCTTTGTGTGCATCCAGCACATGAATGGCTATTGCTGCAGTTGCTGCACACTATCACGGGTATAATACATTTTGAAGATTGCACCAGTAAATGGGTTTCCTTTGAAATAGATCTCCGTGAAAAAAATGTTTGTCCCTTGCAGTGTGGCTGTACCCACTTCAATCCTCTCAAAAACGTCCAGCGGTGGACTGGTCCTGCCGTCCTCCCGTCCAGAGCTTGTCTATGGGCATGATGGCGCCAGCAACAGTCCACCGCCTAAGACCGGTAGACTGCAGGAGAGCAGGATTGGCAGGGACTGGTCTTGTGCTGGGAGAATCTGCAGATTAGGTAAGAAAATCTTAGCTCTCCTCACCCCTAGACAAAAACGAGCAGCTAACCCATGCAGTGCAAGTGACAACATTTTGTTTGCCCAGAGTTCTGCTTCAGCTCCAAATTTTCTGTTTCAATGTCTGGCCTTGTGGTAGATAGGTGTGATGGGCCTGTGATCACAGACAAAAAGATCATTGATTCTGAGGGTTTCATGATAGAACAAACGTTCTGCTTTTTCCTATTTCAGAACATTTTATTAGGAAATTCTTAATAAAATATTCTGAATTACAAAGTGTACATAATAATGCTGAGCTTGTTGGAGCAGGCTCTTCTTCCACTTAAATCATATCTGGACTCTGGAGACAAGTAAGAACAGGTGGATCGGGGTACTAAATTCTACTTAAAAGTTAATCAACTAAATGTGAACAAATTTTATTGTTGCCTGTTGCAACATCAGCTTTGACCAGAGTTAAATAATGTCCTTTCTATAGGTATAGGCCATTTACATACCTCATAAAGCCAGATTGGAAAACTTCTAAGACCATACTAAGGACAATGGTAAGAGACACCTAGCTGTTACTGTTCACCTTCACCATCACAGCAGGAAGATCTCAGATTGGGGTACTAAACTCTACTTAAAAGTTAATGAACTGAGAGTGCATGAGCAGTCGGCCAGAGTGGATGACACTGACCGCTTCTCACATTTTCGGCACTTGCAGGGGATAATTAAGCGTCCCCAGTCCACACATCACCCGGCTACCTACCTGGGCCACTCACTGAGAGGGTGGAGTTTCCCCTCATGCCCACCAGACTGGCCGGAAAATCCGCAGGAGGATCCTGCACTGCCACCAGCAATACAGGAGGTGGAAGCAAGATGGCATCTGGCACCAGCTCCCGGGCCTCCTCAGCCATTGGGGGAGTACAGCCACAGCCAAAGTGGATCATATCCTCTTCCTCCAGCCCTGGGACTCAGAAAGAAGGACCCATTGGCTCTCTTGATTCATGTGAGTGGCTCTTCTACTCCTTCTGGCTCTCCCCAGTCCTGCTATATCTCCTTCGCTGGTAGCAGCCCTGTCCCCAGGCCACGACTCCCAGGCTTCTTCCCTGCTGAACAGGGAAATGATGGATATGTTCCTCAGCCAATACATGACGTTCCAGTAGATTCTAATACTTCACCTGCGTCTTCGCATTATTCTGGAGAATCCGTACTTATCACCCACTTTGTGGATTTACTTCAGAGGGAACTAAATAAAGCTACCACTAAGTTGGCCTCTGACCTGAAACAGGATTTTAGGGAGCTGGGAAATTGACTGTTGAATATCGAATCTAAAGTTGATGATACCGTCCACAGAGCGAACCAAAATTCTAACATGATTGCCGACCTACAAGATTGCCTAGATGAAGCTTACAACAAAATAGATGATCTTGAGAATCGGGGTCGGCAGTACAATGTTCGTATTAGAGGACTTCCTGAAACGATAAAAGATATCGCCTCCATCACTCATTCCCTTATGCACGCTGCAGTTCCTGCTATTGATGAAACCCATCTGGAAATAGATTGTATCCATAGAGCTTTAGTTCCTTTAAAGCTTGATGGACCTCCTTGGGATATTATTTGTAAAACCCCACTTCTTCAGGGTAAAGGAGTAAGTGATGCGATATACTGTGGAACATCTCTCAAGCAACCATCCAAAAACGGAGAGCCTTCAAACCGCTGCTCTCACCCCTAATCCAGAGAGATATCTGTTACAGATGGAACTACCCATTTCCCCTACAATTCCTCTACAACGGCCAATCCTATTCCTTTTCCACACTTCTTGAAGGAGAAAAACTTTTGCTGAACTTGGACTTCATTTCCCTCAGCCCATCCTCACAAAACCAGTCCAAAGTTAAACGGACCACCTCCACCACTCTCACCATTTTGGTCCTCCACCTCCAAGAAGAAACCTGAAACCCCACGGCGGGTCCTCCACCCCAGGACTCTGCTTTCTGCTAGTTGATGATTCATTTAGCGGAGGCCTCTCACTGGTGCCATCATGGGGCATTGGCCTTTGCACATGTTTTTGAAATGCCTTTTCCTGAAATGCTTAGTACCCTAGCAGTGTTGTCCTCTACTTCTTTACTGGTTTGAATTGTTTATATTTTGTATAATGATTCTGTGGATTCAGGAGCCTTTTATATATGCTTCATGTAGACCCTGATTGCCTGGAACAGTCCATGTGCTCTCCCTAATGGAAAGACTCTTCTCATTGCTTAGCCTTAGGAGAAACTCTTTCGTCCCTTGACTTTGTGTCTAGGATATTTGTTCCTTAATTATCTTAAATTACTTACTACTCTTTACTAATTGGTTAGATGCTGGCCATTCATCGTCTGAGGCATCTCTTGTTTCTTTTTTTCTGCCTCTACTTCTTTCTTAATTTTTTTCCTATCTTTATTTGAGGGTCAACGTGGGATTTTTAAGAAGATCTTGGATTCTCGATGTCCTGTGTGGTGGGTGAGTTTGTCTAATTATCATTATATCACTTGCTTTCCATGTCTACCTTAAGAAATCGTGGTGCCACGGTCTGATTGTTTTCCCATAATGCTCAAGGACTAGGCTCCCCTTCTAAGCATCTAAAAAAATGTTCCCACTATAAGTCCCTGGGAGCTGATAATGTTGCTTTACAGGAAACACATTTTGCTCCTTCTCTCACACTTAGGTTTATTCAGAGATTTCCCAGTTTGTTTTTTTGCTAATGCCTCTGAAAAAAAGCGAGGGGTAGCGCTTTGTATTTCCAGATGGCTTTCGTTCACTAAAACTAGAGTGGTAAGGGACAAGGAAGGGTGATTCCTTTTAGTTTAGAGCCTCTTAAGGGGTAATTCAGTCACTTTTCTAATTTACTATGCCCCTAACATGAATCAAGTGGCCTTTTTCTAATTACTATTTAAGTCGTTATCCACTGAATTGGAAGGCGATGTTATTTTGGCGGCAATTTCAAATCTAGCCTTATATTATACACTTGATAAATCTCATGCAGTCAAACTTAAATCCCCTCCCAAACAAAAAAGTCACGATTTCACATAACTTTTGTATCGTAACAATTTAATTGATGCGTGGAGAGAAGCCAATCCCACCTCTAGAGATTATTCTCATTTTTCTAGAGCTCATAATCATTATTCTTGTATAGACCTCCCCTCGGAAATGCTATCTAAACTTTATTCAGCCAAAATTGCATTGACGTCTTGGTCAGACCACGATCCCGTGATGCTGACGCTTTCTAATTTGACAGTCAGACTGGCCAAACTACACTGGCGTCTAAATGAGTCACTACTTAGTAATTTGTTATACTGTTTGGAAGTGGGGGAATACTTGAAGTTTTACTTTGCATTTAAAAAAGAAGAAGATACGACCCCTGCTATTAACTGGGCAGCCCACAAAGCCTCTGTTAGAGGTCTCTTTATCCAACTGTCCACCAGAATTAAAAAATATCATGCAGAGTTGATCTCTGCCAAACCTAAAGCATATGAGGCCTTCGTCACCCAACATAAAATTGCCCCAAACTCTTGATCTGTTATTTAAAGTAGAGAAAGCTTGTTTAGAACTTAACATCTGTCTCACCATAAAAGCAGAAAAACAATTACATTGAATGAATCATACATTTTTCACGTGGCGGGACAAACCGGGTTACCTATTGGCACATAAACTCATCCCTAAACATAGTCACTCTACGCTTCCCAAACTTAGGCTCGCGGGGGGTCATATCACACAAGATCCTCAGAAGTCCTTTAGCAATTTCATGACTTCTATGCTACTCTATATGGTCAACCCCAGCCAGCCTTCCTCAATTCAAAATTTTCTGGAGACTTTGCATCTTCCATCCCTCACAGAGGCCCACAGAGTACTTATAGAACAACCTATTACCGACACGGAGCTTAGAAAAGTCATTAAATTGCTATCGTCGCACAAATCCCCCGGTTCTGACAGTCTTCCAAATAACTACTATAAAACTTTTTCCAAACACCTTCTCCCTCATATGACTCTTTATTTCTTTAAGAAAGGGGAGAGTGGTTCCTTCAGATGTAAACAAAGCGTATATTAGTGTCATTCCCAAACCTAATAAGGACTCTACTGGTGTTCACAATTATCGTCCTATTTCATTAATTAATCGTGACCTTAAAATTCTAATAAAACTTCTGGATTTAAGCCTTAATTCCTTCTTGGCACAATATATTCACAAAGACCAATCAGGTTTCATTACAGGTCGTCAAACATTGGATCAGATTCGCCGATCTATCATTCTGATCTCAGCTGTCCGCTCTAACTGGATTGCTCCTCTCTCAAGGGAGCTTATGCTTCTCTCTCTAGACCTTCATAAGGCCTTTGACAGCTTAACTTGGGACTATTTGTTCACTACCTTACAAGTGTTCGGATTTGGTTCCATGTTTCTTGCTTTCGTTATATGATACTCCCTTGGCTCAAGTTTCCATTAACGGTTATAGATCCCCTATGTTCCCAATTTGACGCAGCACTAGACAGGATTGTCCACTTTACCCATTGCTTTTTGTTCTGGCGAACCTTTAGCTATGGCGATTCGTTCTCATCCTCAAATCCACAGTGTCCGTTGTGAACAAGAAGAACATATAGTAAATGTGCCCTATTTGCTGATGATGTCGTTATGTATATTACCTCCCCATTGATCACAGTACCTAACTTACTGTCTCTGTTGTGCCAATTCTCTGCTTTTTCTGGGTTTTCTCTAAGCTCCCAAAAAACAACAGCTCTTAACATTTCCTTAACCAGTGCTATAGAACGACAGCTCAGAACTACTTATGACTTTCACTGGGCAAGTAACTCTTTACCATATCTAGGAATCCACTTGACCGCTTCAGTCAAGACCCTCTATCAATTACCCTCCCCGTTTCAAAAAACTTAAAGATGAATGTGACGGAACGTGGCGCCCAACCCTGCCCTTCTCACCAACACGTGAGCGAAGGACCAGCCGATCTCGTACCGCGCTGTCACTTGAGTAACAATGCCACTCTCAGCTGCGCCCTGCACAAAGATTTTCCAGCTCGTGGGACTACAGTCTATGTGCCAGCAGCCTGAGAGCGATTGCTACTGGGTTAGGTTAATTACGCAATTAACCCTTCACACTGCGACCACCACCTTTTTACAGAGAAGGAGGAAACTCACAAATCTTAGCAGTAACACTATGATATTAGCATAAGCGTCGGTAATAAACACTGTCACCACAGACAAGTATATTCAGAGGATTATTAGATATAGTAGCACTCTTCAAGAGACAGGGATTCTTTAGTTTGCATTAAAAGTTTAAAGACAGTTTCAACACTTTTCAAAATATGATTTATTGCTAAAAAGGTCAAAATGGCGCAATTAAAATATTTACAGAAAAAGATGTTACAAAGATATAAAGAGAGCAATAATGCAACAGATAAATAAAAGAAAGGAGTTTAGAAGGCAGAATACTTGCAATGTCCTTGGTTTTAGCGGAGTCCAATTGTCCGAACAAAAAGATTGCCTTGGCTCTCAAGTCTGTTAGATGTTTCCTGATTGATGTTAAACAAGAGCTGTCTTTTCTCCAGCCTGTCAGTCTTTTTCTATCATATTAAAGGGGTGTCGCCTGAGAACAAATAACCAATCATCCAGTTTTGGGATGGGTGCTAGGTGGTAACCAAGGTTATAACCAGGTCGCCTTACAATTTCATACTAAGGTTAATAACCTCCAATAGGTGCGGGTAGCATCCTAGCAACTGGCAGATTAATATTGAGAATTATATTTCAAACCCAGGGATACCAAACACAGCATACCCTTGTCACCCAGGAGGGAAGAGCCTGCTTTCTTCTCCATCCTAGGTGCTAATGTAGTCCTATAAGGCCTTGTTTGACTCATATTAAAATTATCTATCCAAATATATACCTAATATTAATGTGCCTAGTTCCTGCTGAACTTTATGAATTGTATGAAAAATGTCTACATGTGGAATGTATGTTTTATGGCACGCTCTAGCCCTAATGGCCTAACAGGTCATGACTGACTGAGTTTTTTTTACGATCAGGCAGAGGAAAGTGGCTCTCAAAGCAGACCTCCTGCACCAGGCTAATTAGCAGTTTACAGCCCTGGAGCTTCATCTATCTGTGTTTTATTTAAGATAAGAGGCCCTTTTGATGTCCATTCAACTTACAGCTATACATTGCATACCATGAGGGAGGAGGGAGGACAGGAGAGGCAACATGACTGAGACCTAACAAGATGGCTATCAAATACAGCGCCATGTCTCTATTGCGCACAATCGTCACAATGATCTTTGCTGTTGGGCTGATTACTCCTTGTCATGGTTTGGCAGAATCAACTTGATTAAAATTACATTTCTGCCCGGATTGCTATACTATTTTAGAACCTTGCCGATACCAATTCTGAGATGGGAGCTGCAGCATTTACAAGCTGAGGTTCTCTTTGTTTGGAACAATAGAAAACCCCAGATGAACCAAAAGACATTGTATGCTTCTAAACCGTGAGGTGGAATTGACCTTCCTAATCTTCAGACGTATTTCCAAGCCGCTCACATTACTCAGCTGTCCTACACCACGGCTAAGGGACCTACCTCTCTCTGGGTTTCTATTGAAGCTCTTTCCTACTATCCCCTAGCAGTCGGCTCACTACTCTGGATTCCTAATCGATTGCGCCCTCCTATACTATGCCCTACTTTGTCGCATTATTTGACAGTCTTGGACAGAGTACGATATCACAAATCATTAGCGTCTTCACATACACCCCTGGCTCCGATATTTGGTAATCCTGAATTTATACTTGGTTTAATACTTGTCCCTTTTCAATGGTGGATCAATAAAGGATTGTTGCGGATAGGTGACTACCTAATGGGTGATCGCATACACTCTCTACAGTACTTTAAGGACAAGTTGCAAATGTCCGCTATCGTAATTTTTAGATATAATCAAATTGTTTCATTTATCCACTCAAAGCTCTCTTTATTAGATGAACCACCCTTACTTATCAACTTTGAACTCTCCTGTCAGAATAGGGATTTCCCTAGAGGCTGTGTCTCCACGGTGTATGCTCTCCTCACTGACCCGAACTGTAAGCTTCCCTATATGGAACATTGGGAACGGGATCTGAATGTCAATTATGAACTATCGGATTGGCAAGATATTGCCCTAGCATTATCCAAAGTGTCCATCAATACTATAACTGAAGCAAATTATAAAACGTTATTACGATGGTACTTGGTCCCTACTCGGACTACGAGGATAATCCATCTGCTTCAGCTATATGTTTCTGGCATTGCAGCCAGGTGGGTTCTATGTTTCACATCTGGTGGCAATGTCCGATAGCAACCAGATTTTGGTTTTGCATGTTTAATTTCATTAATTAAGTGACGGGGTAAATATTTGTAGATCCCCGGAGACGGCCCTTTTTCATAAATTTCCGGATAATGTTCCCAAAAAGACTCACAAATTGATCACCTATATGTTGTTGGCAGCAATAATTACTATAGCTAAACATTGGAAGCAATCGATTATCCCACTTGACTATGTTAAGAATAAATGAAACTGGATTATGATTAATAACAAATTTACCTGCATACTACATAATAATATTAGGAAATTTGACAAAATTTGAGACCTTTGGATTCAATATGTTTCTGTGCCTTAATGTTCCCCACCTTTCTCTCTCTGTTTCTATTCTCCTTTTTCCGTTCTTTCTCATCTTCTCTTTTTCTTTGTCTATTAGGGTGGATTACGCTCAATTTTTATATGTTCTACAATATTTGTCCTGCATTAAACTACAATTACTCTTCCCTTTCTCCTCCTATTACACATCCTAATTTCCCCTCTCCTGGCTCCCTTCCCTGTCCCTACCCTTATCCCTTCCCTCTGCTATATATGGCAGATATGGCTTGTGGACCATGGTCAAGAGGGTCCAAGAGTCTCCTGTTAATGTTTTATGACTGATAAATTTTGCAATTTGCGTTGAGTTACAATCTATAATTTTTGACAGAACATTGTTCATTAACCACTTCAAGTCCGGACACTTTTACCTCATTCCTGTCCAGGCCAATTTTCAGCTTTCAGTGCTATTACACTTTGAATGACAATTGCGCGGTCATGCAACACTGTAACCATATGATTTTTTTAGCATTTTTTTGAGACAGATAAAGCTTTATTTTGCTGGTATTTATTCACCCCTGGGATTTTTATTTTTTTTGCTATGTAAATGAAAAAGTCCAAAAATTTTGAAAAAAAAAAAGTGTTTTTCTTATAAAATTTTGCAAATAAATAATATTTCATCATACATCAAAATGTATTCCGTTATCTTTTTAGTAGAAAACAAATAACCCGAATTAGTTTATAAACAAAAATTATAGTTTTTAAACATTTTTTTTTACATACAGTCACCCTAGCAGTACAGTGTCACAATGGTGACACTGTACTACTTGAGGGGGGTGATGAAGATTTTTTTTTTACACTGACTGCTTTTACACCCATAAAGGCTGTAAAAGCAATAATTTCTCCTTCTCTCTGGCTGCATTTTTGCAGCCATTGAGAACTACTGTGTGAGCTGTGATTGGTCACAGCTTGTCACATGGTACAAGGCTGTTGTGAATAGCCTTGTACCATGTGACCTCTGTGATCATTCACAGATTTTACATGTAGTAAGCAATGATGTCAGAAGTGACATCTTGCTTACTACTTTGCATGTGATCACTGATTGGTCAATCAGTGAGCACACGATCGGGGCAATTTACGTACCTCATGAAGGCAGACTGGAAAATTTCTAAGACATTGCTAAGGACAATGGTAAGAGACACCTAGCTGTTAGTGTTCATCTTCACCATCACAGCAGCAAACTCTCAGATGCTGAGCACACAGCTACTGCATTGGGAGAGGGAAAGAGCATTTGGAGGGTTATGAATCAGAGAAACAGCTCACTCTTTTGATGGTGAAGGTGAACATTAACAGCTAGGCATCTCTTAGCAACGTCCTTAGCAACATCCTGAGAGTGTTCTAGTTAGGATTCATGAGGTATGTAAATTGCCTACACCTATAGCAAGGGCATTATTCAACTTTGGTAAAAGCTGGGGGGGGAAATTAAAAAGTAGTGCACTTAGTGTTAGTGTAGGTTCCTGACTTGTCATGGTGGCAGGCTTCATATTTTTGTGGCCAAAATATAATTCCTTACTTGAAATCTTGAAAGCACTGATGACATGGAATACACTTTTTTATATAATACGTTGTAAGAGTGTTAAAATAAAAGTGGGTGCACTGAAAGACTAAATGGGGTGGCCAGTGGGCAGATTCAGTGGGATGGCCAGTGGGCAGGTCCTGGGGAAAGTTGGTGGTCAGGCCCGGGGTGCCATTCCTAAAGCTGTGCAAGGGGCCCCAAGATCTCTGATGGCTGCCCTGAGCGCATTTGTGAGGTCAGGCACTGTTGTCGGATCAGAAGGCCTGGCTTGCAGTCTCTGCTCTAATTAATTCCAAAGGTGTTCTACCGGATTGAGGTCAGGACTCTGTGCAGGCCACTAAAGTTCTTTCACCCCAAACTCACTCATCCATGTCTTTATGGACCTTGCTTTGTGCACTGGTGCGCAGTCATGTTAGAACAGGAAGGGGCCATCCCAAAACGTTTCACACAAAGTTGGGAGCAGGAAATTGTCCAAAATGTCTTGGTATGCTTGGTATACCTTAAGAGTTCCCTTCACTGGAACTAATGGGCCAAGCCCAACCCCTGAAAAAAACCCCACACCATAATTCCCCCTCTACCAAACTTTACACTTGGCACAATGCAGTAGGGCAAGAACCATTCTCCTGACAACCGCCAAACCCAGACATGTCCATCAGATTGCCAGTCAGAGAAGCGAGATTTGTCACTACAGAGAACATGTCTCCACTGCTCTAGAGTCCAGTGGTGGCGTGCTTTACACCACTGCAACCGATGCTTTATATTGCACTTGGTGACGTAAGGCTTGGGCGCAATTGCTCGACCATGGAAACCCATTCCATGAAGATCTCTACGCACTGTTGCTTTGCTAATCTGAAGGCCAAATGAAGGTCTTTAGCTATTGACTCTGCAGACAGTTGGCGACTTCTGCGCACTGTGCGCTTCAGCATTTGCTGACCCCACTCTGTCATTTTATGTGGCCTACTACTTTTTGGCTGAGTTGCTGTTGTTCCCAGCTACTTCCACTTTGTTATAATACCTCTAACAGCTGACTGTGGAATATTTAGTAGCAAGGAAATTTCACAGATGGACTTATGGCTCAGGTGGCAACCTATCACGGTGCCACACTTGAATTCACTGAGCTTCTGAGAGCAACCCATTCTTTCACAAATGTTAGTAGAAGCAGTCTGCATGCCTAGGTGCTTGATTTTATACACCTGTGGCCATGAAGGTGATTGAAACACCTGAATCCAATGATTTGGAGGGGTGTCCCAATACAATATAGTGTAGTTACACTGGTCCAAGATGGACCATCATAACTATGCAACTTGTGAACAATGTCAGTAACTAAATACAGCATGGCTGATTCAAAAGAATGTCAGTGACAACTTAATTGACTGGAAAATGGGACTCTCTCACCAGATTTGTAGCATCATTCCAATCACTGGTGGTTTCTGTGTAGATGGGGGGGCCCCTCGCGATCCTGCGGTTCCTCCTGCAGAGTTCGTTAATGACTGCAGCACTCCGGGTCACCAGCTGACAAGGCAGTCCTCCAGACTCTTTGACAATGACAGCGGTCAGCTATTCCTCCCTTTTCCTCCACTCTTTCACTCTGCGGCCTGGTCCGGTCCTCTGGCGTTCCACACAGCCTTCTCCTCACACCTTCTTCCCAGCTCTCTTCCAGCTCACAGCCCGGTTCCCGGGCTTCTATATTTGTATGCCTCTTCCCACACACCAGCTCCTCTGAGAAATATAGTCCCCTAATGTAGTAACGAGAAATGTAATTCACTGCCTTCCAACAAAGTCCTGCAGTTCAGCCTACAAAACCAATAAGGCTTTTCACCAGAGTGTGTGCCGCCAAGTTGTAAGGACACTGCCACCTTTTAACATCCTGCAGTCTGAATAATAGCAGGGTGTTACAATTGGATCATTTATGTTACTAGCAGCAGACATAGCCGCTCACCAGGACACAAGAAGTGCCTGGCCTCAGTAGACCTCAAGCATCTCTCCGGTTGTAGCCCTTGGAGGTTGCTCTATTATAAACAACAGCAGCTAGTCAGAATCAAACAGAGCACCATAAGGTGGATTCCCAATCTGGTTCAGGTTAGAGGTCAAGTCAGGTGGCAGGCAGGTGTAACTGAGTAACTAGGCTGTAGATCAGGGCAGGCAGCAGAAAAAAGACATCCAAGCCAGGTTCAGAAGCAGAAGTTAGAAAAAAAACATGTTGTAATCAGATCCAAATAAATTCACATTCTACATTCAAGGATCAACCAAGCAGCCAATCACAGGAATAATCAGCAATTCCTTATGTCCACACACAGACTGGCCATTGGGTTCTCATACCACCACATAGCCCTCTATGTCACCTTTCACAGAAATCCAGTGTTGTGAGAACAGAGTAGCAGTGTGTGAAGATGAAAAGTGTGCTATAAAGCCTTCGAAAAGCACTATACAACAGAGACAGATCTGTGTGTGTGATCATAAGGTGTTGATAACTACCAAGGGCGGACTGACCATTTGGAAACTCAGGCACTGCCCGAGGGCCCAGGGTCAGTAGGGGGCCCCATGAGATGCCCCTGGTACCTTTTTCATAGGCTTTTTTTAGTTTGGGCAAGGACACAGGAGCCCCATGATCCCCTATTGCCCGGGGGCCCCATGAGTTGTCAGTCCGCCATAACTACCCTTGTGTAGCTTTATTTTGACTCGATGTTCAGTTGGACGTGTAAACCACATCTGAGATGCTGCATTTTTGATCTTCAGGAGGAGAGTACTGTAGAGGTGTTACTAGAATCAAGTTGTAATCAGAGTTACAGATCACTCTAAGATATTAACAGAATAACTTTCCAGAATGCTGACAAGTAGTAACAGACATGTTTGCTCAGGCACCATATAATTTGCCTGGACTTTTTTAAATCCAACAGCAGATAACATCACTTAAAAAGTGCAAAGGGCCCATGCTGCGTTACCTTTATTTTTCAGCAGATGGCACAGAAACACGCCTAGTAATAGTACACCTAACAGAGACTGAACAATGCTGACAAGTGGAGGAAGGGTGGTCAGCCATTCTCAAGCTGCAGGAGTTGAGCAGCTACTAGAGGGTTACATATACTGTACACCTCGAATGGTGGCTGACATTAAGTATACAGTATTGTAACTGTTTCTTCTTCAATAACTTGTACCTAACCAAAGTCAGCCTTTAATTTTTAAAATATTCAGATTCAGAATACTTTATTAATCCCAACAGGGAAATTATTAAATTTTTATAATGATGTTATTAATATTTTATTATAATAATATGTTAATAATAATATAATAATAAATAATAATTCAGTCTAAAATAATGTGTGCTAGTATTCATTTAATCATATATATATATATATATATATATATATATATATATATATATATATCTTGTATTGAACTGTATTGTTTCCCGTTATATTGTATAGCGTCGAGCAAACTATTGGCGCTATATAAATCCTGTATAATAATAATAATAATAATAATAATAAATATATATATATATATATATATATATATATAAACATTTTTTACCTGTAAATTTTATTTCTTGATAATGCCAATGACATAAAAAAAATTATAGATTATATAAATATATATATTGTTTCTCTGTGGTGAGATTTTTCATTGTTCTTGCAGAAAAGCCAGTGGTAATTAGGTAGACAGAGAGCAGCACAGGGACAGGTGCCAGGAGATTCTGTGACCTCCTGAGAAAATGATGGAGCACATACCCTGCTTATGGTTCCAATCAAACACACAGGGGAATTTTTGATTCCCAATGCCCCACCAAATATATATATCTGTACCTTTTATAGGTCACCCATCTTGGAGGAAGCCAAGCAAGAGAAGATATAATTAAATTATGATACGTTGTGTGTGTCTCCACATTTATGTATTTAGACATCAGTACAAGTGTATAAGTTCAGATTTTTGTAACCTTTTTTTCCTCTTTTATTTGTACAGTTTATATAGGTGCATTAAATAAGTTGAATGGCTTATTAAAGAAAGTATAAACTGGCCACAGATGTCTAAATTTCTCTTATTGTAGCGAAAGATCAAATGGCTGCAAGCACCAGAAACTGCCATGACTTTTTTTTTTCTCTTAATTTCTAATTGTCCTATTTTCTCCACAGAAAATAACAAATTAGATAGATAGATAGATAGATAGATAGATAGATAGATAGATAGAAAGATAGAGGTTTGTGAAATGCAGCAGCAGTTAGTCATGGCTTGTATGAATCAACCCTTGAAATGATTACCATTTTATTCTAATTCTACCTATAACAGTTTACACTACCGATTCTCATTTGTTGATGTAAATCATTGCTCCTCGTTGAATGCAGCTCCTAGATAATTAGTAACTTTCTCTACGGGCAAGATGACAAATATATTTTTATTTAAATGAGGCTACAAATTATTTTTTGCATGCTCAGTGCTGCATTCCTAGATGTGTCAAGTCCCAAGTGTAACAGGTATAATATTTCTTGCTAGTTATGCCTTGAATAGGAATCTTCTGCATTTATGCACTGTGTATCGGTGATCCAATTTTTTCTTCTTTTTTTTTTTGCTTGGCACATGCTTGGGAAAGAGCTTTGAAAATAGAGCTACTCTGTTGCTAGGAGACAGCTGTATTGCATCCTGTTCATTCTATTTCCCGGGATTCGTTGTATGCAGGTGATTTCCAAGTTCGTCATACTCCAAACATAATAAAGACTTTTTTTTTTTAACGCTTCCAAAAAAATACATGTAGGTCATATTTTATCTATATATGTCCTATTAATGATTAGGATTTTTGTGTGTAAAAAAAGCAGAAAAAACAGTGACTTAGCACATTAAATTAACAATGTCATTGCTATGAAATATTAAACTGTATTTAAAGGCAAAATTTAAATTTTTGGATAAAGTATGAAATAGACCCTCTCTTTTTTTGTTGGCTGTTTGTCTCCCTGCAATGAAGATTCATCCCTCTGTTTGGTGTCCTGATCACCAGGACAGAATGTCACCAGCTGTCACCAAGAGGCAAGAGTATATCATCCTATGGGGAAAAATGTTCAGGTCCTAGATGTAAATTTCTTCCCATTTCCTTTTGTGTCTCCAAGACAGGAAGTGAAGGGAAATTTCACACAGGCAGCAAATAACCTAATAGCAGTTTTAACTCTTCCCTGCTTTACTCATAATTCAAAAAGAGTTTGCTGCAGGCATTTCGTACATAGATAGGATGGTATATTGTATTTACTTGTTTTAAACTTTTTTTTTTCCAGTTTCTTCAGGTGCTTCCTGGTTTCTAGCCTAAGCTAAAATTATGTCATACATCCCAGGAGTCTTCAGGAACATTTTTTTGTTTTTTCATCTGGTGGGGGAGGGGGTCTCTCTCAGCTAAGCGCACAGTCCGGTCTGCATGCTTTACTTAAGGGCAGATGGATTTCAAAAAGTACAGGTGAAACTTGAAAAATTAGAATATCGTGCAAAACTTCATTTATTTCAGTAAGGCAACTTAAAAGGTGAAACTAATATATGAGAAAGACACATTACATGCAAAGCAAGATAGTTCAAGCCATGATTTGTCATAATTGTGATGATTATGGCTTACAGCTCATGAAAACCCCAAATCCACAATCTCAGAAAATGAGAATATTGTGAAAAGGTGCAATATTCTAGGCTCAAAGTGTCCCACTGTAATCAGCTAATTAAGCCATAACACCTGCAAAGGGTTCCTGAGCCTTTAAATGGTCTCTCAGTCTGGTTCAGTAGGAATCACAATCATGGGAATGACTGCTGACCTGACAGTTGTGCAGAAAACCATCATTGACACCCTCCATAAGGAGGGAAAGCCTCAAAATGTAATTGCAAAAGAAGTTGGATGTTCCCAAAGTGCTGTATCAAAGCACATTAATAGAAAGTTATGTGGAAGGAAAAAGTGTGGAAGAAAAAGGTGCACAAGCAGCAGGGATGACCGCAGCCTGGAGAGGCTTGTCAGGAAAAGGCCATTCAAAAGTGTTGGGGACATTCACAAGGAGTGGACTAAGGCTGGAGTCAGTGCATCAACAGCCACCACACACAGACGGATCCTGGACAGGGGTTTCAAATGTCGTATTCCTCTAGTCCTGAACAACAAACAACGTCAGAAGTGTCTTACCTGGGCTAAAGAAAAACAGACCTGGTCTGTTGCTCAGTGGTCCAAAGTCCTCTTTTCTGATGAGAGCAACTTTTGCATCTCATTTGGAAACCAAGGACCCAGGGTATGGAGGAAGAATGGAGAGGCACACACTGCAAGATGCTTGAAGTCCAGTGTGAAGTTTCCACAGTCTGTGTTGATTTGGGGAGCCATGTCATCTGCTGATGTTGGTCCACTGTGCTTCAAGTCAAGGGTCAATGCAGCCATCTACCAGGAGATTTTGGAGCACTTCATGCTTCCTTCCACAGACAAGCTTTATGGGGATGCTGACTTCATTTTCCAGCAGGACTTGGCACCTGCCCACCCTGCCAAAAGCACCAAAACCTGGTTCAATGACCGTGGGATTACTATGCTTGATTGGCCAGCAAACTTGCCTGACCTGAACCCCATAGAGAATCTATGGGGCATTGCCAAGAGAAAGATGAGAGACATGAGACTGAACAATGCAGAAGAGCTGAAGGCCGCTATTGAAGCATCCTGGTCTTCCATAACACCTCAGCAGTGCCACAGGCTGATAGCTTCCATGCCACACCGCATTGAGGCAGTAATTGATGCAAAAGGGGCCCAAACCAAGTACTGAGTACATATGCATGCTTATACTTTTCAGAGGTCCGATATTGTTCTATGTACAATCCTTGTTTTATTGATTGCATGCACTATTCTAATTTTCTGAGATTGTGGATTTGGGGTTTTTATGAGCTGTAAGCCATAATCATCACAATTATGACAAATCACGGCTTGAACTATCTTGCTTTGCATGTAATGAGTCTATCTCATATACAGTATTAGTTTCACCTTTTAAGTTGCATTTCTGAAATTAATGAACTTTTGCACGATATTCTAATTTTTCGAGTTTCACCTGTATGTGCTACATTGATTATTTGCCTCTACTCAAGGTGGCTGCAGCTGGAAATGTTAGGGAGTGTTCTTCAAACTGATTTATCAACAAAATAATGCATGGAAACAAGGATGGATGGATTTTGTTTTGAATATTAAAAAATAACTAAATAGTGCTTTTATTTGTAGTGCTCAGATACAGTTTATTTCAACTTTAAATGTAGTACCCTCTATACAGTAAATAGCTCCGGCAGCCAAAAGCACTGAAAAGATACCCTCAGTGTGCAAACTTGGGGAAAAGTTTCAATACAGTAATGATTAGCTAACCTGCCAAAGTGGCAAACCCAACTAAAACCTATGGCGGGAGGAGGATAGCAACAGTATATTGATCTGATTCATTTTGGTTATCAAGAAGGCGATTTCAGTAGTTTTGCAGGAACATATGCTTTTTTTTTTGTTTTGGATAACGTGGGGAGGGATTAGAACCCATGTTAGATTTTTATTGCTATCTGTGCCTCCATTAGGGATATTCGCCCTCTCTATTTGTCTGTTATCAAATTGAAAATAAAAGAATATTCCAAATTTTGGGCAGTCCCCAGAACAGTAATAGAGGGGAAAACTTCCAATGGGGACACTAGCTCTGGTGACCCTGGGGACAATCAGGGATTCCCTCACTTTGGAGTGTTAGTGCTTTCCTCGCACTTGCCATTTTGAATATGGGACAGGAAGTGAAGGGAAATCTTCCCAATGGAACACAGATGCCAAAAAAACCTGACAGGGTTATAACTCCCCCTTACTCTATCCAAAATGTAAGAAAAAATGTTTTGCCTTGAGTTCTAATTTAAGAGCTTCGAACCACAGAGAATATAGATCAGATGTGTAAAAACTGGCCAGGACAGTTTTAGACTCCTTGCACACTAGCATTTTTTTAATCTCTTCACACCAACAGTACGCAAATATTGGCCTGGGCCTTGACACTGAAAGGCCGCATATTTGCGTACCATTTGTAAACAAACATGCTGAGAGCACATGCCCTGTGTGCTCCCAGCACATCTGTTAGCAACCCATGGAAAGTTCCCGATCTCTCCATGCGATCGGGACCTTTCCGATCATGTGACTGCCATGACAGCTGATCACGGTGATCACATGACTCTAAACCCCACCCTGCATCCTGGTGTCAGGCCCTCCTTAAGGGCCGGGAGGCGTCAGCGTGAAGGGGTTAAGCTCCTAGATGCTATTATGAGCCTTTTTTCTGTTCCTGGAAGCTAACAGTGTTATCATATGTGTCCATGCACACTATTTTATGCTAAAAGCATTTTTCAAGCTTCAGCGTTTAGGAGCAGAAAAAAAAATGTTTTCGTAGAGTTTTTGGGAGCGTTTTCCAGACACAAAAAAAAAACGCTGAATGCTTCTAAACACTCCTAACCAGCTTTTTTTCAAGCATTTTTTTTCTTCATGTACTGTAAAAACACTACTAAAATGCTACTACAAGCCGGCAAAATTCATCCAGCGTTTTCTGAACTTGAAAAAAACACTAGTGTGCATGGAGCATCAATGAGCAAGAGTAGATTATAATGTACTAGAGACACAGGACACAGGCAGGTGTTTTGCAATATGACTTAGGAGACCGCAGATCATAAAGCTGGGTCAAAATCTATCAGAAGCAGGGTAGAATTAATGACCAAGACTAGGATGAAATGTACTAAAGACATAGGTCACAGGCAAGTTTTTTCATGAAAGGATTAAGAGAACAACGATTTTATCCAAATAATTTCTGGTGCTACAATGTACAGTAGATGGGCTCAACTGCTCTTGCTTCCATTCATATCTTTGATCAGTGCTACATCAGACTGAAGGAAACCATCCATCCCTTACTTCCCTTACAGCTTAGAGTCATCTGACATATTTGACCATTTTAAAAAAACACTTGCAAAGTTGGGGTTGGAGCTCTTCCCTCAGTCCTCTGAATGGGCTCTCTGAAGTCTGAAAAAGCTAGGGGCTTGGTGAGCTCACTTACACTGTGGGGTAGATTTACTAAAACTGGCAATAAAACTTGGAAACTGATTGGTTTTTATGCAGAGCTGCACAAGATTTTGCACTCTCCAGTTTTAGTAAATAACCCCTGTGACGAAATATAATTTGGTGCAGTTTAAATTTTGGTTACTGATTGCGCTGGTCATGAAGTCTGAACAGAACAGGTTTTTTTTAGAACTGAGCATCCAGTTAATCAATGTAATTAATGGTCCTCAAGCACTTCCTGCTGTTCTGGGTGCTGATTGGCTGACTAGAGTAGATATTTCAAAAACACAGGCTCCTGTCTTTAAAATTTTATCAAGGCTGCCTGAATTTTTGCCCACATACCATGACAACTACCTATTTGTTGCTCACATGTTTTCACAACTGCCCTTTTGTTGCTCATGTGTCATCACAATTGTCATTTTGTTGCACAGTTATTATCACAATTTGCTACCCACATAGTTTCATGATTTCCATTGTGTTGGCCACATTTGTTTTGCCCATGTATTGTCACAATCACCAGTATTTTGCCTACATTTCTTGGCCATGTATTGTCACAATCAAGAATGTTATACACATATGTACACTATATAATCCCTAAACCCCAATGCATTTTTAGGCAAACATGTCTTCAGCCCAAAAGAAACAAAATCAACCCCCTTACACCCACTTACTGGTAGTGCCAATGCCCACTCCCTGTAACTGGTTGCTGGACTTGCAAAGATTATATGAAAAAATTGCCCACTTGTACACTAACAAATGCAATTCTGTAAAGACAGCGGAAGCGACACGTGTTCTCTGATAGTGGCAGCTTCTGTAAGCAGAGCAGTGGGCAAAATTCAGGCACCAGAGTATGTTAGTTGACAAAAAACCTGAAATGTTTTTGCTGTGATCAGGGGCGGACTGACCATTCGGGCACTCGGGCACTGCCCGAGGGCCTGGGGTCAGTAGGGGGCCCCATGAGATGCTCCTGGTACTTTTCATAGGCTTTTTTGGGTGTGGTTTGAGTGTGGGCAAGGACACAGGGGCCCCATGATCCCCTATTGCCTGGGGGCCCCATGAGTTGTCAGTCCACCCCTGGCTGTGATTTAAAGTGCAGTGTCCAGGCAAGGCCCACAACAAGCCATGCCAGTGTGTAGTATCTTTTCTAATTGAGATGGCAACTCTAGCTGGGAAGGCATGGCATGGCCTAGTGTAGAATGCAGCATGGATGCCACCTTTCTGTCAGAATTAGCAATACAGTAGTATAACATCTAATCTATATGGGCATCTTTGCTACTTTCAGTGATGAGCAGACCTGATGGGTTTACGGAGATCTGGTCTCTTGACATCACAGGTCACATGTGGTGTATTCATGGGACATAAATCTCTCTTGTCAGCCCTAGCTTATGTAGCATAGTCGTTATGCAGCTCTTAAGCGCCTCTATCCAAATGCCATGCTACCGGTCTCTACCAGTCTCTTTTCACTTGGTAGGCTTGGTAAGCTCCTCAGGGCAATCTATAGTTATAGTTACAACAAAGTCTTTTTCAAAGTCATTTTCTTTTCTTCTCTCTAGACTGATCTCTGCATATGGCAGGCTATCTAGGGCAGTCTCTCTATACAGCAAACTCTTTATCTGCGCAGTACAACTGTGGCATACATTCACCGGCCACTTTATTAGGTACACCTTGCTAGTGCCAAGAAAATATTGCCCACATCATTGCACCCCCACCACCACCACCAACAGCCTGAATCGTTGATACAAGGCAGGTAGATCCATGCTTTCATGTTGTTTACTCATAAATTCTGACCCTACCATCTGAATGTTGCAGCAACAAGCCTGCCCAGTCTTCTCTGACCTTTGACATCAACAAGGCATTTTCATCCACACAACTGCCTCTCACTGGATATTTTCTCTTTTTCAAACCATTCTCTGTAAACCCTAGAGATGGTTGTGTGTTAAAATCCCAGTAGATCAGCAGTTTTTTAAATATCCAGACTGGCCCATCTGGCACCAACAACCAAAATTTTAAAGTCACTTAAATGCCCTTTCTTCCCCATTCTGATGTTGGGTTTGAACTTCAGCAAGTCGTCTTCACCACGTCTACATGCCTAAATGCATTGAGTTGCTGCCATGTGATTGGCTGATTAGCATTTGTATTACCAAGCAATTGAACAGGTATACCTGATAAAGTGGGTGTATGTGTACAGTGTCTAGAACATGAAAGCTTGGCAGTTCAGGAATTAGTTAAAAATGCATTCTTAAACACAGTCGTATTTTGAAAATCAACTCTTTATTAATATGTTATCTTTCAAATGATACTTATATTTGACCCTTTCATAATGGACACAGTGGTTTGCATTGGTACCCCAGCTGCCATCTTTCTAGTGCAAGTTGGAAAAATAAAAGAAAAAACACCTAATCCATTGCTGTGGGCAACACATAAAGTTAAGCTATCTCTAGTATTTGTACGCAAGATCCCAACAGTCTTCAGTTTCTTACAAAGACAAAGGTGTTGTTGTAAATATGTTATAAAGGTGCTTACGCTTATGGCAAAAAAATGCTTCAAAGCAATTAAACTGACTGATTACTCATTTTCCCCTTAGGAATTTGGAACATTTTTACTAAATTACGTGGCTGGTACCAACTAGGTGAGGCTATACAGAGTGTGAACGGGAAGATAAATGTGAAATGCCATCACTAACAACTGAGCTCCTGATATTAGCCACTCTTACCAATTAGCATTAATTAGCAGCTTCTAATTTGTTGTAAAATTGCTAAAGAGGCCCCAGGTAGTAAAAGTGTAATATCGTGTTCTCTTTAAAGCTTATGCAAACTGATAGGAAACAAATTTGCTCTTGATTCCCATTAAAGTTGAGGTGTGAATTAAAGAACATTATGGAATTTCACACATTTATTGCCATGAACATCAGTGCTCGGCTCCTACCTGCAGTTTTTTTAAAATTAGATTAATGATACTCACAAGATGAATGATGCGCACATAAAAATCAACAAAATATCTAAACAATGAAGGTTCTCTGTCAGCTTCAGTACCGCAATCATTGAACACCATCCTTGTAAATAATTAGTACAAGGAAGATGATGCAAACTATCCTTGGAGGGGGACTATCTTCTACACACAATTCAGCCTTCACTGCAGTAATCATGTTGATGGTTTCATAAGTATAATTTCTGTCATGGTCAGCAACTATTTATTAATGTAATAGAGTTATAACAGACTTACACTAGTTGCAAGGATTGTCGCTCCTCTGAAAAGTGCTCACCACTTTTTTTCAGAGGTGTTTAACAGGCAGCAAGGAAGTGATATTTACTTACCACCTGTTCAGGGGCGGACTGACCATTTGGAAACTCGGGCACTGCCTGAGGGCCCGGGGTGAGTAGTAGGCCCCATGAGATGCCCCTGGTACCTTTTTCAAAGGCTTTTTTGAGTTTGGGCAAGGACACAGGGGCCCCATGATCCCCTATTGCCCGGGGGCCCCATGAGTTGTCAGTCCACCCCTGCACCTGTTTTAACCTGCTAAATGCTGCACTACCATGGGACAAGGGGTGGGCAGGAGGGACAGCTGCCCTGGGGGAAGAGAATGAATGTAGGGCACTACACCCATTGTACAACATGCATTAGTAGTGTGGAAGGGGGCACAGTTGCATATCCTTGCCCTGGGCACTGGATGGACCTGTCCCGGTACTACTGCGATGCTGCAATTGTGTGCATTGCGTATGGTTGCAGGGCAGTTGTAGCATAGACCCATTCGCTTGAATGTGTCACATTCAACAGGTGGTAGTGTCCACTGAACATGACAGGGAGTATAATTCCTGCCATGGCCGAAAAAGAAATGCATCGTGGCCATGGTATGTGTACACTAGGGTTGCCACCTCATCCCTTTAAACCCATATTAGTTATACAGGTTCTGTGGCTGATTAAGGTGGTAATTAAACTCACTTAGTGCCTTATCTGAATTAAATTAGCCTCAGAACCCATGTAATTAATATGTGTTCGAGTTTAAAGGGATGAGGTGGAAACCTTAGTGCACACCCCAGGCTGTTGTCTTTGCAACTTAAGGGAGAGCATAGGGGGTGGGAAATATGCAGCTCAGCCATAAGATTTACCGCCTCCCTAACCGCTACTGTAAATGAGCCCTTGGAGACTTGTCTTCATTGTTGTAGAACAAAAAATGAGGTTAATAAACATGTTAGCTGTCTACGACAGCCAGATCCTCTCCTCAAAGTATAGTATACTCACCACTCTAGTAACCCATGACTCCTATGTTTCTCTACATTTCAACACTACAGCCACTGTAAGATTCTTAGCATACATTTCTGGGAGTTTGGAATACCCGTGTCACCTTCCAGGCGCTGTGGTTTCTTCTTCCGACCCTACATCTCTACAAGACTCAGGAGAAGACTTTATGAAACTGAAAGGAAGATGTGAAGAGCAATGAGGGACTGCAATGGTGTAAAAGGAATGGTAAGCTTTATGTTCGGTTCATGCTAATGTGGGCTGTGCGGCCCACGTTTGCTCTAGCACCACATCCCATTCATTTGAATGGGCTGCTGTGCCCGCATTTTCCACAAAATAAGGTACATGCACCTTTTTGTGGTGATTTCCCAGCAGTTCCCGCACCTGCAAATGTGCTGCAGACTGAGATGTGTGGGGGTGCCATTCAGAATGAATGGCAGCCCCGCAGGTCTTGTAAGAGCAGTGTGATTTGGCTGCTGGTGTTTGTGGGTGTGGGGACAGATGTGATTCCTGCACCCACAACTGGCTTGCACAGTGTGAACCAGGGCTTAAAGTGGTTGTAAAGGCCGAAGGTTTTTTACCCTCATACATTCTACGCATGAAGGTATGTGTGCAGCAGCTCCCCCAGCCCCCTCAATACTTACCCTAGCCTCATTGTGATCCAGCGATGTGAATGACAGCCTCGGATGTCCCGGGTCTCTGCCTCCTCATTGGCTGAGACTGCAAGCGGGAGCCATTGGCTCCAGCTACTGTCAACCACAGCCAGTCAGCCAATGAGGAGAGAGAGGGAGTGGGGCCAAGTTGCATGGGGCCATGTGCGAATGGACTAAAGGAGCAGGGGTGCCTCCATAACAAACTGCAGGAGAGCCTGTGGGGGGGACCCGAGAAGAGTAGGATCCAGGTTGCTCTGGACAAAATCACTGCACATAGCATGTAAGTATAGGCATGTTTTTTATTTTCCCACAAAAAAAAAAATGGAACCTTTAAAATCACTTTAAATCTAGGCTCTGACAAGTTTAGTGATGTCATCATTGTAGAACTTTGCACCGTCATATGCAATGCATTAATGTAATAGCAAGTATAGGATGAAAGTGTCAAGGATTTAGCATACAATGAGATTCCTGCATTTTCTCTCACTCCAAAACTAAAGACAAAATTTCTTCTAGTTTATCAGAGAATGGAGAAGGGTTAGAGCACGTCAGGTGTATATTGCAGTCTGTGTTCCTGCTAGGGAAATTCATTTATCCTATTTATCCAGCTAGCACTGTCACTGCAACTGAAAGTGAGCAAAAATCGAAACATTTCAAGGAGAAGTGTTGGATAGATAAAAAAGCAAGCATACATACTCACTTACATGGCTGCAGAATCAGTCTGATGCTGTAGCTGTCCCACGCCAGCTCTAACACCAAGAACTAAGCAATCACATGTCTGCTGATCACTCTGTTCTCAGTCTTCACTGAGCAGACTGTCAGTCACTGGTTCTCCACTCTACTGCTTCAGCGCTCACTGGAGTGCCGGGCTCAGGCTCTCAGTGGCAGTGGCTGAGCCAGCTGCTGATCAGACATATGGCTGAATCTTGACATTATTGCCGGGATACCTACAGAGCCTAAACTGGCTCTGTAATGTAAAACTTGCTTTTGGCTGAATCTGGATCAGAGAAAGTGCAGAAATAAGTGACCCAGAGAGAAGTATGATCAGAAAAGCTTTAGCCATGCTTTTCTTGTAAGCCATCACCCAAACAAAAAAAAAAGAGGAGAAATCTTCCAGTAGAGACACTTGTTCTGGTGAAAACTGTCTAAAAGGGGCTTTCTTTTTGGACAAATTTCCTCTCATTTCCTGTTGTGTCTAAAGATTTCTCAACCTTTTTTCAGTCAAGGAACCCTTTAAAATTATGGACAATCCTGAGGCACACTTTAAAATTATGGAGAGTCTTGAGGCACCCCATTCAAAAAGTAAAACACTATTCTAATAGTTTTATATAACGCAACAACATCCACACATGTAGGACACCCGTTAAAGGTGATTTATTCTTCCAAAGCAAATATACTTTTGCACACTGGTACTGACTAGTATTCCAATGTTTCTCTTCCTCCCTAGCTTTTATCCATCACTGAGCTAATGTGACCCCAGCACTAAGGGAGAGGGGCAGGGGAGGGTCAAACTAGGATGCTGTGCAGGCAGCTGACATCCTCCTTAGCCCTTATCAACTGATGATGTCATTGGTTGTCAAGACGCCAGCGGCTAGAGGGTTGTAATGGTGCACAATGAAAACCTGTGGCTTTCTGTAACTAAAAGGCAGGCTTGTTCCACTCGCTGGCTTGTATACAAATTTTGGGAAATTTTTAGACATTTTGACAAGGCACCCCTGAAGAAACCTCAAGGCACCCCAGGGTGCCTGGGCACCCTGGTTGAGAAAGGCTGTTCTATAGTACAGAAAGTGAAGGGAAATATCTTGAATGAAAAACAGAAAAAAAAATGAACGTGGTTTACCATTCCATATTCTATCCAAAATAAAAGAAAAAGGCATATACCTGAACATCAACCTACAGTATATGCTTTTGTAAACCTACTGATCACTCTCACATTTACCTTCACATACTGCATTGGCAATAATTCCATGAAATGTATGTGCTTGCTGGGTTTAAATACATACTTCAAAATGATTTGGAAAACTATTGTATACTAGGGATATTTTCGGTTTCAGTCTGTACAGCTGGCACCTAAAATAGCAAAATAATTAGTCTTTGAATAACATTACAGACAATAACAGTACTCTAAAATGCTCCCAGCTTTGGCTATGCTCTTGTGAGAGGTACGTGACAGAAAACTGGTGAGCTAGAACAAAATATATTCCCTACCTGCCCTGACATAGTCAAAAGAGTGCTTCATCAGGAAGAAAATAAGTGAATCAACTGACAGCAATCAAAGGCAAACGGCAATCACAATCCAGCCATTGAAAACCTCTTATTGCTGGATTCACTCAGCGATCCACCTAGCAAAGAAACCCATGATGGCAGTCCTAAATGCTTATTCTATAGAGCGATGCACCCACGACACAAACCGATTTTCTTTTACTGTGTGAGATGCAACTAATTGTAAATGCAACAATTTTCAAATGGTCTCCATTTGAAAGTCCGGGGACAATTCTATGAAACTGTAACTGAAGATTGGGGATGGCCAATGGCTGTGTGATATAAATATTCTAATATAGAATAAGGGGGTAAAAAGATGAGAATATTCACACCTATGCAGTTTTCCGCCTGATGCATTTTTCATGAAAATCAATGGGAATGATTCATAACGTATGTCAGGAGGGTTGATGTGCTTTAGTGTTCACACCAGCCACACAGTCCCAAAGCAAATACAAGGCAAATAGCCTTATGTCCTATGGTTTTAGTTAACCCTGTACTGCAAAAACAGAATATGATGTGCAGCAGCGATCCAGAGTGCTATACTGCGTAGCAATGTGCTGCAGCTCATAGTAAAAACAGTAAAAGAAAATGCACCAAACAGCATGTTAAGACTTCATTGCAGTGCAATATAAAATGCATACTGGTGCATTTACATCATATGTAGGTGAATAAAAAGGCTATTGTGAATGAGCCCTTAAAGAATATTTTACCTCAACATTTCATATTCCTGACATGTACCATGTACTTGTATGAAATAGTATCCTGTTCTCTTTGTATTGCTTCCTTTGTGTGAAATCCCTAATGTTCCTGCCAGCCCCGCTGGTTTCCTATTTCAAATTGACCACACTAGGCATGAGAGCACATCCATCCCAGCATGGTCAGTTCATTTACACAAATGTTTTTCCTTTCATTTCTATATTAAATGGAATGGATTGTTTTACAAGATATAGATTTATATATACTTTAACCACTTGCCCTCCGGAGGATTTACCCCCCCTTAATGACCAGACCTCTTTTTGCTATTCTGCGCTGCACCAGTTCAACTGATAATTGCGCAGTCATGCAATACTGTACCCAAACAAAATTTACATCCTTTTTTCACACAAACAGAGCTTTCTTTAGGTGGTATTTGATCACCTGTGCGCTTTTTATTTTTATATACAAAAAAAGACCGAAAATGTTTAAGAAAAACTATATTTTTTTACGTTCAGCTCTAAAAAATATATAGTAAACTCAAAGTTAGTCATAAATTTAGGCCAAAATGTATTCTGCTACATGTTTTTGGTAAAAAAAATCCCAATAAGTGTATATTGATTGCTTTGTGTGAAAGTTATAGCGTCTACAAACTATGGTATAGATACTGCAATTTACACCATTTTTTGCAATACAGAGCTGCACTAGTTTAACTGACAATTGTATGGTCATGCAATACAGTACATAAACTAAATTTATGTTCTTTTTCACACAAATAGAGCTTTTTTTGGTGGTATTTGATGATCTGTGCACCTTTTTATTTTGGCGCTATAAACAAAAAAACTTTTGAGAACATTTTTTTTTTTTTAAAAACGATATTTTCTCGTTTCGGTCATAAAAAATATCCAAAAAACTCAAATTTCATCATAAATTTAGGCCAAAATGTATTCGGCTACATGTGTTTGTTTAAAAATCCCAATAAGTATATATTGATTGCTTTGTGTGAAAGTTATAGCGTCTACAAACTATGGTATAGATAATGGAATTTACACAGCTTTTACTTTCTGACTGCCAATCACATTTCCTGAGGTGCTAAAATACCAGGATAGTACAAACACCCCCAAATGACACCTTTTTGCAAAGTAGACATCCTAAGCTATCAGCTGAGAGGCATATTGAGTCCATGGAAGATTTATTTTTTCCATAGGTTTTTGGAAAATTACCAAAACATTTTTTTTTTTACACAAAGTTGTCATTTAAATAATATATTTCTCACACACGTCATGGGTATATGTAGAATTACACTCCAAAATACATTCTGCTACTTCTACCGAGTATGGGGATACCACATGTGTGAGACTTTTTAGGAGACTAGCCACATACAGGAGCCTGAAATCCAATGACCTCTTCGAAAGCCTGAAGGTGCGTAACTTCCTCACTACCTATCAGTTTCGGAGGCCTTGAAATGTCAGGATAGCACCAACACCCCCCCCCCCCCAAAAAAAATGACCCATTTTTGGAAAGTAAACACCCCAAGGAATTTAATTAGAGGCATGGTGAGTATTTTGCAGATCTAATTTTTTTCTCACAAGGTTTTGAAACATAAGAAAAGAAAAGAAAAAATATGTTTTTGTTTTCTTTCTTCATTTTCCAAAAACGTGTGGCAACAAACAAGGTCTGCAAAATACTCAACATGCTCCTTATCAAATTCCTTGGGGTGTCTACTTTTCAAAAAGGGGTAATTTGGGGGGGTTGGTGCTATCCTGGCATTTCAGGGTCTCTGAAACTGTGATAGGTAGTCAGGAGGTGTAATGAGGAAATAAAGCCCTTTAAAAGCCTGAAGCTGCTTATTGGGTTTTGGAGTCCTGTACTTGGCTAGACTGCCAAAAAGTCTCTCACATGTGGTATCCCCATACTCGGGAGAAGTAGCAGAATGTATTTTGGGGAGTAATTCCACATATACCAATGGCATGTGTGAGCAATAAATCATTTAAGTTACAATTTTGTGTAAAAAAAAATTAGATATTTTTTAAAGCAGACACCCTAGTGAATAAAATGGTGGGCGCTGCAATTTGTTATGTCACATAGTACTCGCGCAGCGATTTTTCAAATGCAAATTTTTTGAAAAAAAAATACACTTTTTATAGTGTTAATGCACATAAACACAATATATTGGCCAATTATTTGGTAAACATATAAAAGATGATGGTATGCCAATTAAATAGATACCAAACATGACATGCTTTAAAACTGCGCATGCCCCGTGCAATGGCGACAAACTGCCAACATTTTTAATATCCATAGGCAACGCTTTAAAAGCCTTTACAAGCTACCATTTTAGATTTACAGAGGAGGTCTAGTGTTAGAATTACTGCCCTTGATCTGACATTCACGGTGATACCTCACATGCATGGTGCAACTGCTGTTTACATACCGCCACAGACTCAACTCTCGGAATGACCGAGCGCACGTGTGCAGAGAGGGGGCGAGGGTGCTTTTTTTTTTATATATATATATATCAATATATATTTATACTGTCCCTTTCATTTTTTTTTTTTGGATCACTTTTAATGCTATCACAGGGAATGCAAATACCCCCTATAACTTCAATTGGCATTGTCATATATTCTTTTTTGAGAAATCTGGGGTCTATCAGACTCTAGATATCTCCTCTGTCCTTACATTATCTGATCAAACCAAGATCGGTGTGATCAGATGCTTTCTCAATTTACAAATAGCGCTGTTTATATCCTGAGAAACTGAAGTGATGAAATGCTCATAGCTTCTGATTTCTTAGACTATAGAGATGATTGGCACCATTCTGTTCTCCAATCAGCTCTATGGTCAGCTGGCAGAAACACCAGCTGCATTCTCAGGTTCCCCCGATGGCACGAGACTGCCCGAGAAGTCCGTGGAAGGCAGCGGGGGAGGGGGGCATCATCTCCCGCTGCTTGTAAAAGCAATCCTGCAGCTAATTAGCCACTAGGATTGCTTTTACATGAAAGCTGATCGCCGGCTTATAAAAATGATATCAGGATGATGCCTGCAGCTGTAGGCATCATCCTGGTATAACCATTCAAAGTCCAGTGATGTACCAGTACGTCGCTGGTCCTTGTTGGGTATATATGCTATGTACTTTTTTTTTTTATGCAGCCTGTGGGCTGAATTAAATAAAGAGAAGAAATCTCAGAAAAAGTGTGTGGTATGGCCACCATTAAAATTTACCGCCCCGCATCCACCCACTTCGAATGGTGGGCACACATTCCAAGATTGTACAAATGCCTAAATAGTGGCACGCGTGAATAAAAATTGTCCACGTATAAGTGGTACCCCATATGGAAAAAGGATGACACCAAGCCAAAAACCGTCTTTCCACTGTTCCCCATGTAGTCTGGGCATCCGGGGGGCTCCACTTGACTATCTTTTCCCTCGTAAATCCAAAACGTATATGTATAGCCTGTTGCCCTCTCACAGGTCTTATACATCTTGACTCCATATGTGGCATGCTTGCTGGGGAGAAATTGTTTGAATGCAAGGCGGTCAGAAAAATTAATGAGGAACTCATCAACACAGATTTTTTGCTGGGGAGTATAGACATCTGCAGATTTCTGGTTAAGGTGATTTACGAGGGGCCTAATTTTGTGGAACTGGTCAAATCCAGGGTCACCCCAAGGACAATAGAGTGTGTTGTCATTGAAATGCATAAAACATATTATACTCTCATATCTATGCCTGGCCATGGCAGCAGAGAACGCAGAATATGATGAATCGGGTCTGTGGACCAATACAACCGCAATTCATTTTTTTTAGTAATGCTCATGTTCAGGGTTAGGTCCCAAAAAAAATTTAATTTGGAAACCGTAATGGGTTTACATGCGAATGGTCTGGCAAGGTTTGAATTTGGGTTGGTGGCGATAAATTGTTGTGCATATAAAATGCTTTGATCCACATTCAGTGCATACAGATCTTCCATGTAAAACAGCTCCAAAAAAACAAGGGGAGGTAAATTTGCTGTTTCCCCCTGAATTCAGTGTTGGGCAGTGAATGGGGGAAGAACGAGTGTTGCAGAATTTGTGGGCTGCCAGTCAGGATTTGCAAGCACATCCGGAAGGATACTAGGGACTCTAAGGACCTGTGTGCGAATTCTTGGTGGTTGCGGGACAATACTTGTGCTCGCCATCGCACCAACATGTACTGCACTTATGGGACTTGCCATGTCACCAAGTGATACTGGAGTGCTGGTATGTGAAAGACCAGGATGTACTAGGCTGCTGGTGGTTGCCAGTTTACCAAAAGGTAGCGCGGCACTAGTACTGGCACTCTGCTGCATATGAGAGTCATCAAAATTTACCGGCAAGTGCTAGCAGAGAGCAGGCCTGATTCTGTAAACACTGTGGTTTTGTGTGCAATGTATCAAGTGACAGTGATCTACTGGCACTGCACTTGCTGGGGGAGAAGGGGGGGTAAGCGTAGGGGCTAAACGCAGGTGCTGACAGGTGCCAGGGCTGATCCTGCTGGGGACACTATACTAATGTGAATGCTGGTATAGTGTTGATCTGATCAAAGATATTGATCCGTTCAGACACTATACTTGCAATGGAGGTTTATTGTGCATGAGCATGTTCCTGGCAATCAAGGGGTTGAATGTGATTACTGGTGTACTGACGGGCAATCTGACACTATCTGGGAGCGGCGTGAAAACCACAGGAGCGCGAATCACATATATATATATATATATGTGATTTTGCGCACCCATGCCACCCTGTAGCAGTATTTCTGCTATAGGGCGGTCAGGAAGCGGTTACAGAAGCGGTTTGTGTTACAGCGCTGCATTATTTTAACTGACAATTGCGCGGTCATGCAATGCTGCACCCAAATTAAATTTTCTTCCTTTTTTTCCCACAAATTGAGCTTTCTTTCGGTGGTATTTGATCACCTGTGCGATTTTTATTTTTTGCGCTATAAAAAAAAGACTGACAATTTTGAGTAAAAAACAATATTTTTGACTTTTTGCTATTAAACATGTCCAGTAAAAAAATTTAAAAATCAAATTTCATCATATATTTAGACCAAAATGTATTCTGCGACCTCCTTGCTAAAATAAATCCCAATACATGTAAATTAATGGGTTTACGTGACAGCGCGTTTACAAATGGCGGTATAGATACTGGAATTTTTTTTTATACTAATAATGGCGGTGATCAGTGACATATGGCGGCAATCAGCGACTTATAGCGCGACTGCTGCGAGCATTCTGACACTGGGGGGAACTGACTTGGTGTCATTGACATCCCCAGGAACACCAATACAGTGATCAGTGCTACTGACACTGTACTTATGGTACTGGGCAGGAATGGGTTAACATGAGGGCAATCAAAGGGTTAACTGTGTGATGGGAGTGTTTCACTAGGGGACAGGGGTGTGTGCTTCACTGTAAGCACACTTCTCTGGATGGCTGTGCTCAGCCATCCCGAGCAGTGTGCCCAAACTGACAGGGAGGAGGACTGTTGGTAAACAAAGCAGCCCTCCTCCCTGTCGGTGATTGCCGGTAATCACCGGGCACCGGTGGGTAATCACCGGCTGGGACCCGGTGATTGACATCCGCAGCCACAAATGGCGCCCCTATCCCTAAATGCAAAATGACGTATATATATATATATGTGTTTTTGCACACATGGGCCGCCCTGTAGCAGTATATCTACTATAAGGCGGTCCTTAAGCAGTTAAAGTGACAATAAACAATATTGTCATTCTCCAAAAATATAACATGCACATCCACTACTTAAAGTGGTTGCAAAGGCTTAAGATTTTTTACCTTCCTGCATTCTATGCAGGAAGGTAAAAAACCTGGGTGCAGCAGCTCCCCCAGCCCTCTCAATACTTACTTGCATGACAGCCTCGGCTGTTCCAGGTCCCTGCCTCCTCATTGGCTGAGGCAGCAATCAGTGTCAATCACAGCCAGTCAGCCAATGAGGAGAGAGAGGGGGCGGGGCAGAGCAGCTGCTCTGTGTGTGAATGGACACACGGAGCAGTGGCTTGGGAACAGCCTGCTTGGGTGCCCTCATAACAAGCTGCTTGCTATGGGGCCACCCGACAGAAAGGAGGAGCCAGGAGTACCGACAGGGGACCCAAGAAGAGGAGGACCTAGGCTGCACTGTGCAAAACCACTGCACACAACAGGTAAGTATAAAATTTTTGTTATTTTACAAACAAAAAAAAAAAATTAACCTTCAGTTTCGCTTTAACCACTTCAATACCGGGCACTTTTACCCCATTCCTGCCTAGACCATGCGCATTCACACTTTGAATGACAATTGCGTGGTCATGCAACACTGTACCCAAACTAAAATTTTATAATTTTGTTCACACAACTAGAGCATATTTTTGGTGGTATTAAAACACAGCTGGGGTTTTTATTTTTTGCTAAATTAACAAAAAAAGACCGAAAATTTTGAAAAAAAAAGTTTTTCTTTGTTTCTGTTATAAAAGTTTGCAAATAAATAGGTGTTCTTCATAAATTTAGGCCAAGATATATTCTGCTTCATTTCTTTGGTGAAAATTACCCAAATCAGTATTTATTATTTAGTCTACAGGAAATTTATTTCCACAAACTATGGGATATCTGAAAACTGATCAATCCTGAAGTACTGACAGCCAATCTAATTTCTTGAGGCCCAAAAATGTCAGCATAGTACAGATTTCCCCCAAACGATCCCTTTTTGCAAAGTAGACAGTCCGACGTACTTCATAAGAGGCATGGCAAGTTTTTTGAAGTTGTGATTTTTTTGTCATAATTTTTCAGAAAATTAAAAATTAAAAAAAAAATTGTCACCAGTGCAGTACAGCATCATCATATAACTGGTGTGGCGATGATCAGGGACACTGACTGGTGACAGTACAAAAAAATATATATATATTTTTAAATTTTTTTTATTCTTTTATTATTTTTTTATTTTTTATTACATTTTTTCTCTTTTTTTTAAGATTTTTTTTTTTCATATTGCACTATGACCAAAGTAGTATAATGTTACCATAGTAACATTGTACTACTTTGGGGAAGTGATCAGTATTTGGTTTTTTTGGGTTTTTTTTTACACAATTTGATTGATTATAGCAAAGAATTTCTTTGCTATAAGCAAGCATTTAAAGCGGAGTTCCACTCACTCTGTAAAATAATAAAAGTCAGCAGCTACAAAAACTGTAGTTGCTGACTTTTAAAAAACAGCCACTCACCTGTCCCACTATCCCGCGTTGCCCCCGCTGCAGCCCGTTTCACCAGCCATCCTGTATTCCAGGCGCCAGCATCTTCAGTGTGGGCAACCGGCTGTGACAGCTTGAGGCTTTACAGCTGGGTGCCCACTGCGCATGAGCGAGTAGCGCTGCACTTCCTAAATGGCCCCGTTGTCTTCTGGGATCTGTCACATGTCCCACAAGACTTCGGGGAGGGTGGGTAGGAGGACAACTTCTGTTTCCGATCGCCTAGGCGATCGCAGCTGAAGTGGAAGTGAGTACCTGTCAAATTCAGGTACCCGTTCCCCTCCCACTCCCCAAAGGTGCCAATCCTTAATGGGGTGCGGGGGACCAATCTTTAAATCGGAACTTCCTCTTTTGGGTGGAACTCCGCTTTAACTGAATGAAATCGATTCAGTTTCTTTTGCTGTGATTAACTGTGATTGGCCACGGCTAATCACATGACACAGATGGGCTGTGATTGGCCCAGCCTGTGCTTGTGATTGCTGTGTCCATTCACAGCTAGACACACTTGTATACAATGGATGGCATGAATGGAAGCCATCCATTGTATACAAATGTCATGTGATCTGCTGTGATTGGTCACAGCAGGTCACATGGTACTGGCAACGGGGCCGGTACACAGATCTGTCATTGGCTATGTCGGAGGTACATGGTTGGTTACAGATCTCGCCACAGCGCGGCCCTGCGGGCATGCGCAATGCGCGTTCCAGGAAGGACGAAGTGTTCGCCCGGCCGCCATTTGGCCATAGGCCGGGCGGCAACTGGTTAATCTGTATTTCATTAAAATATTTCTTACTGTATTTTTTTTGCCTGCTAGAAACTCCTTTTACCCCTCATGTTCATTTGTTTGGAACGAGCAGTGGACATTACTTGAGGTCATGTACACTGCTCTATGCACACTACAAATCCCATAGTCCATCTTGGGAGCAAGCAAGAGATTGTGGCTGCATTTCTAAATACAGTAAGATCCAGGGGCAGACTGACAACTCATGGGGCCCCTGGGTAATAGGGGATCATGGGGCCCCTGTGTCCTTGCCCAAACTCAAAAAAGCCTATGAAAAAGATACCAGGGGCATCCCATGGGGCCCCCTACTGACCCCGGGCCCTCGGGCAGTGCCAGAGTTTCCAAATGGTCAGTCCGCCCCTGGTCAGATCACAGCAGTAAAATGAAGGATGAGCAGTGCTTTCTGCTTTCTCTATCCTCACAGTGCAGATTGATAGCAGTGAGAGCCATGGAGTCCGCCACTGTCAATCAAATTCTGTGATGAGGGAGCTGGGCGTGGGGCCAAGCCACGCTATCTGTGTCAATAGACACATACAGAGAGTCTCAGGAGTGAGTCTGCATGAGTGTCCCCAAAGAAAGCTGCTTTCTATGGGGGCACTTGGGGGGAGGAGCCAGGAGCACTGGTGGGAGACCCGAGAAGAGGCTGCTATGTGCAAAATTGCTTTATAAATATGCTCCAAAGAGTATGTAAACCCTAAGGATGAACTTTGAACTCTTGTTTTCTCCTCTTTAGTTTGCTAAATAAATCATTAAAAAGTGTTTTACTGGTTGATTTTGTTAGCCAATAATTTCCTCTGATTGTTATCAGTTAGATCTTTTCCCAGATATCTCTGTGAGAACACAGGAGAGGAGTGGAGAAGAGGAGAGGAAAGGAGTGGAGTGGAGGTGTTTTGCAGTCCTAACATTTAGTGCTACTTACCCCTTGAATAACAGTGCTGCCGCTTCATACTGAAGATAGGTACAGTGAGTAAGCATTGTCATCCTAGGACTTGAAGTGTGATACTGGCAGGATTATCAGGTGAAAATAAAGGGAAAATGTCTGAAAATGATGCAGCCACTCTACATAAGGACTGGAACGCTGCATTGTATTCCATTGCGTTTCTGTTTTTGAGTTTAGATACACTTTGAAATTATATTTTATTCAATTGGCATTGTGAGAGATGAATATATGGACATTCATTCTATTTATATTTAATTTTTCTTAACTGGTGATAGTATGCAGGGAAAGCACCAATTAAAAAATTATCTGCCAAAGTAAGACAAAAAACAATCAAGAAAGTGTTCCCCTGCTTCCCTCAGGGTCTGGTCCAAATGTAATCCTGGGCTGATGTCTAGTTTGAGTAACTCACAAACAGTAAATTTGTTCTTCCTAAGCAAGAATGCTATATAAAAAGCAAATTCTCAGAAATTAAGAATTACATTTTGCGTTAAATGGTTATAAGTTGTTGAAGTACAGGAGTTAGAAAAAGAGAAAATAAGGACAAGAGTAAGTTGTAATGGGGAGATATGGGAATAAAAACTGAAGAATTAGGGTTTATTGCTTCTTAATAGTTAAATGAAACCACGATGTTTTACACTGGAGTCAGTAGTCTATCAATGCTGGTACCCAGACAATACTAAATCTGTAACTCTGGTTAAACCATCATAGCATGGCTTACAACCGAATACTATATATTAGTGTGTATTTGCTATCTCCAGCTGGCCGAATAACTAGTAGAGTATTCAAACTGTAAGCATAATATGGGCCCTCATGTTTCAAAGAGTGGGAAATCCTGAAGATGTTAGTCTTTTGTCAAACAAAGGAGAAAAAGTATCATTCTAAATTCTTCTTGGCATGATGGCTGGATCAGATAACACAGTCTAGCAGTCTTGACAGTAAATAATGATTTTGAAGGGTAAATCCCTACTTTACCATTCCTTGTGTTTTATTAACTAACAAGTCAGTAATTTCATCCTTGTTCAAGGGAAGACCTCAGGGAACATTCGTAACTGTGGACCTCATCATTCTAATTGTGATTGAAATGGCCATCTTGACAGTGTATATGCGATACCTAAGAATAAGTTGTGGGCAGGTTGAGTTTTAGGCTGCCCGGCCAGGAGGGTTAGTATTAAAATGTTTCCCCGGTTTTCCTCGGTCCCGCGCATTGGTCCTGTATGATATAAAAATGGGACAGGGGTCTGACTCGGGCAGAGCCATAGATAAGGGGGTACCAACAGTCCTTCTGTATGGGGCTCAGGCCAGCAGGGGGGCCCAGGCAGCTGGGTGAATTGGATGTGAGCAGGGAGGGGGATCAACACAGTGGGGGGGGGCAACTACTGGAATCAATTCCCTGTATGGTTCTCTCTGCAGCATTTGAAAGCTGGATTCTTCTCCTTTCCCTCTGTCAGGGCAGGGCTGTGGAATGGACAGGTAGGCCTAGTGGCAGGGTAACGCACTGACTGACGACAACCACCACCAACAGACCGCAGTCCCTCAGGGCGCGGAGTCTAAGTCCCAGGCTGCCCTTCACCAGGGCCCCTGATGGTGGAGATGGACTTGACGCAGCCAAGAACCAGGTCACGGCCCCCGAGACACCCCGGCTGTGGTAATGGCCGCCACCAATGGCGTGTAGCTGGTAGGAATGACAATAGCGTAGTAAGGCAGGCCGGGTCGACAACAATGGGACAAAACGGTACAGAACAGTAGACAAGAATCACAGGTCACGGGCCGGGTTCAGCAACGGAAGGCCAGATCAAAGGAAAACACAGAGAAGGGTCTAGTCACAAGCCGAGTCAGATACCAGAAGAGTCACGAGAGTATACACAGAGCTGTAGCAACACAAAGACACAAGACACAAGTGCAAAGAGCATGTGCGGATCACAGGCCTATATGTACTCAGCCACACCCCTCTGGGGGATGGACCTCAGAGACCTGAAGGCATAAAAGGCTCCCACCATCCTCTGCAGAAATCCAAGATGGACGCCAGTACATGAAGCCGCACAATCTCTGGGAAAAGGTAGGACCTTGACACCCTCCCGCTGTTTTTCAGCTGCTGCAGAGAGAGCCATGCAGGGGATCGGTTCCAGCAATTGCCCCCCCCCGCCCATCATGCCAATCACCCTCCCTGTGCACATCTGATTCACCCAGCTGCCTGGGCCTCCCCAGTGCTGGCATCCCTCCCCTTCTTCCCACTGGCAGCTGCAAGCAGACAATAAAATCCTTCAGGATGGAGACCCTATCAGGTTGGCTGTATGGGGCCCAGTGGTTTCTAACAGCAACCCTGGTCATGTCCCTGTCACCAGGGTCCATTTACACTATCTTCTGCTGATGCCGGAGCACCCTTGGATCAAAGAACCTCTACAGAACTACTGGGAGCTACAGAACACCTGGATACACCAGAGCCGTAATTCTGACATTATGGACCTTATCCTGTGCAGGTATGCTGGGGGCAGCCACAAGCCATAGTTAAGGACTGGGACACGCAGGGAAGAAGTCCCTGCACTTTTTCGGAAATTGCAGCCTGCACGGGAACCGAGGTTCCCAGTACGGTTGCGATTTCCAGTGCGGGCAGCATGACATTAGAATTCATGGCACCCGCCCGCGGGTCCGCATTCCTCTGTGCGGGTGGTGTGGCTGCACTGATTTTTGTGCAGATCTGCAGCAGCACCACCAGTACAGATGTGAACCTAGCCTAAAGGTACCCCATGTGTAAGGCAGTGATCTGTCGCAGATGCCTAGCGTAACCCAGAAGAAACCTCCCAGAAGGGAACATGGAAGAGTTACCACCTGCTTACCCCTACAAAGTATTTTAGGTCTCAGGATACTGTAAATTTTGTCATGCCTGAATTGCTGCGTAGGTAGATATGGTATGTAATAGAGGTTGCATGTTGCTTTAAGTAGGTAACCAATTAATGGTCACCATAAAAATGTAGGTTGTTATGGAAGTCTGGTTTATATTTTATGCAAGTTAGGTCTGACTTAGAGTAAACAAGTCATGAAAGAAAGGGCTGCCATTACCCTATCTTTCTGAACATGCTAGTTGCCTTGTTTTCATACTGACTCTTTTGCTTCGAAACTTTTTGAATCCATGACCTGAAACAGTTATGCAGATTAGGACTTATGACTTTCCTGATCTGTATACTTGTTCTGGGTCAGTGCCTCAAAAAAGTATTGAAGCAATTGGGACAGCATAATAGAGGCAACCAGCATTTTCAGAAGTAGGTCAGCATGCAGGCCACATATTTCATCATGATATTTGTGTAGCACTACCCCCGTAGGAGTTGCTAAAGATTTGGGTCCTCCTATACTCCTTCACAGCCAGGCAACATGCATCTTCCACAGACTTGCATTCAGAGTCAGTAAACAGTCCTTGTAAACAGGCTTGTTTTTTTTTTGTTTTATTAGGAGGTGATAAACTTGGATAGGGTAAGGGGTGTACGGGATGCCCAATGGAACTGCAACTGAGGAAAAACTCCTTAGTAACTATGTGCGAGACTTTACACAGCAGAAAATCTTCATTGAGAGCTCTCCAGCCTCTCCTGGTGTACTATCCCAGACGCTAGATAATCCTCTTTTTATCCAGCTGCCTGAGGGAATCCCTGACCAAGGGATCCCAGTGTCTGCCACCTTAACTGAAATGGTAAGGAGCTATTTAGGTTTTCCACCAGAGTGCTCTTTTTCCCTTAGCTGACCCAGGGGCTGTAGAACAACTCACTGACTACTCATTCAGTCTCAGTCCTGCGAGCAGAACCCCATTTCAGAGCTATTCTCTTCTGCACTTTCCTCTGGAAAAATGGGGAAGCAACTCCTCATCCCCTAATCCCGACTGCACACAGGAGCGTGGGGACTGAAGTGAAGGATCCATTTTTTTAAAGTTTGGTTCTTGGCCCTGGTCCTAGGCCAAGGTGAGGAGGATTTCTGCTGTTCCCGAGGCGGTATCCTAACAGGTTCTGTCCTGCAAGAACGTCCAGCAGAGTCTGTAGTAAGGGAACTTTCTGAGGGGCTCATCAGTGAGTCTACATCCTCAGTAGTGTCCCCCCAGTCCCAATACTCCTGCTTGTCTTCTGGGGACCATTCCTCTTGCTTGACCTCCAGGGGTCCAAACTCAGCTAACAGTCTGGGTGACTCCCAATCTATCCCCCCACCACTGTCACTCTCCACTGGCTCACCTGAGGATTTGCAGTCCTCACAGACTGGCTCCTTCCAGGCAGAATAGTCAGGGCAGGCGGGTTAAACCAGCTGGGCTGGGGCATGAGGACGACACTCTCTGCCTTCTCCGTACACAGTGCTGTGTGCAGGTCCACACTGTGGATGCGAGCAGCCAGATTGCTGGGCATCAGCTTGTCTAGTGGCTCTCTGCAGTGTCCTCACCTGATCCAGGCTCCGCTCAGGGCAGTTGGCCTCCTGCATTTAGGGTAAATCAAGCACAGTCTCTCCGCACCTGCGATCAGCCCCAGGCCAAAGCATCCATGATGCTCTAGGCGGACTCCCGTGTCCACCAAGATGATCTCCAGTGAGAAAACTTTTGAGTGAACTTGCAGCACACCCTCCACTTTGCTCCACTCTCTCTCTCTCTCAGCACGCTGGGTGTAGTATGTGGTCTTGAGGGCATGGCCACGACCCTCTCCTGGATACTGTGGCACCAGCGAGACTACCGTGCAGGGAATTTCCCATGCTAGTGTTAACCCCGCCGCTCCAGGCTGACTGAATTGCAACTGTTGACAATACTGAATCAAGGCAGGAACACAAAGGCAGTTAATTGACAAGGGCAAGATGCTTGTCTCCAGCCATCGTTGAACAACTGGGTGTCTGTAAAAGCAGTAGTAGCAATAGTCCGAAATGGTTGACACGGGCAACAGCGAGACACGGGTCACACCTCCCGCTGGACACTGTTGAGGAATGAGGGTCACTGAGCCCAACCGTAGTAAGGCAGTTGAGTATTTGTAATCCACTGGGTAGCAGGCCTTTCTGGTAGCCCTGGGCAATGATGAGCAGGAACACATGGCAAACATTGATCTTTTCAGGCTTCTATAATAATAGGAATGTAGGCCTCAGCCGCTGGTGGGCAACAGAGTATTTGTAATCCTAAAGGGTGCTGTAGTTCTTTGTGGTTGCTATGGGTAACAATGAGCACCGTGAGAGCACAGCAATCAGTCACATCATGAACACAGTGTTTTGTACGAGCCACCTGTAGTGCAGTGATAAGATCTACTGACACCGATGGGCCGCACCAGCAAACAAAGCATCAACAGACATTTCAAAGGCATTCACAGATGAATAAATGACATAGTCTCTTTCACCGGCCGCCTGTACAGCAGCATGGAGCCTTCCGGATAGGCCTGGCATGGTTGCTATGGGAGACATCTGTGACAGCTCCTGAAACCACAAACACAGTCACAATTCCAGCAGTGCAGCCCACTCTGCTTTTCTCACCAGACTCCATGACACTTTTCTCGGCTTGTTGGTTGCTGGTTGCTAGGGGCAACAGCTGTGCAAATTTCTACAGAAGATCCCTGATTTACGAGCCCCTGCATGTAGCACTATCCCTGTAGGAGTTGCTGAAGATTTGGGTACTCCTATAGTCCTGCACAGCATCAGCAACAGGAATCTTCCACAGACTTGCATTCAGAGTCAGTAAACAGTCCTTGAGCTTGGTTTTTAGATAATTCTCTTCTTATCCAGCTGCCTGAGGGACTCCCTGACAAGGGAATCCAGTATCTGACACCATAATGAAACATAAGGAGCTATCAGGTTTCCCACCAGAGTGCTCTTTTTTCCTTAGCTGGGCAAATGGGATGTAGAACTACTCACTCTCAGTCGTGATCTCAGTCCTGAATTCGGAATTGCATTTCAGCTGGGCTTTACCTACACATCTGCACAGACTGCACATCAAGTAGTGGTTGTAATTTATAAAAGTGCCCCCACTGCTTGTCTATATTGTCCATTATTAGGCACAAGGTGTTCTTCTCCTTCCAACTCTAGGTAGAATGTTTCCATTGGTGTATTTATACCTTTGCCTTTCATAAATCCACAAGCATGGTGCTGGTTAAGTCTTATCTTTTCATCTACAATTTTAACTCAGATTTCTCCTTTGTTGCCCGGGCGGTATGTTTGGGATCATTGTCATGTTGGAAGAACCAGCCACGTTTCATCTTCAATGCCCTTGCTGATGGAAGGAGGTTTGCACTCAAAATCTCACGATACATGACCCCATTCATTCTGTCCTGCACATGGATCAGTCGTCCTGGTCTCTTTGCGGATAAACAGCCCCAAAGCATGATGTTGCCACCCTCATGCTTCACAGTAGGTATGGTGTTCTTTGGATGCAACTCAGCATTCTCTCTCCTCCAAACACGACGAGTTGTGTTTCTACCAAACAGTTCTATTTTGGTTTCATCTGGCCATATGACATTCTCCCAATCCTCTTCTGGATCATCCAAATGCTCTCTAGCAAACTTCAGACGGGCCCGGACATGTACTGGCTTAAGCAGGGGGACACGTCTGGCACTGCAGGATCTGAGTCCCTGGCGGCATAGTGTGTTACTGATGGTAGCCTTTGTTACATTGGTCCCAGCTCTCTGCAGGTCATTCACTAGGTCCCCCCGTGTGGTCCTGGGATTTTTGCTCACTGTTCTTGTGATCATTTTGACCCCATGGGGTGAGATCTTGCGTGGAGCCCCAGATCAAGGGAGATTACCAGTGGTCTTGTATGTCTTCCATTTTCTAGTTATTGCTCCCACAGTTGATTTGTTCACACCAAGCTGCTTGCCTATTGCAGATTCAGTCTTCCCAGCCTGGTGCAGGTCTACAATTTTGTTTCTGGTGTCCTTCGACAGCTCTTTGGTCTTCACCATAGTGGAGTTTGGAGTGTGACTGTTTGAGGTTGTGGACAGCTGTCTTTTATACTGATAACAAGTTCAAACAGGTGCCATTGATACAGGTAATGAGTGCAGGACAGAGGAGCCTCTTAAAGAAGAAGGTACAGGTCTGTGAGAGCCAGAAATCTTGCTTGTTTGTAGGTGACCAAATACTTATTTTCCACCATAATTTGCAAATAAATTCTTTCCAAATCAGCCAATGTGATTGTCTGGATTTTTTTTTCTCATTTTGTCTCTCGTAGTTGAGGTTTACCTATAATGCCAATTACAGGCCTCTCTCATCTTTTTAAGTGGAAGAACTTGCACAATTGGTGGCTGACTAAATACTTTTTTGCCCCACTGTATAACAAGTGTCTAGTTGGGATGACCTTGTTGGATCGCACAGATTTTATGACTTAGTTAGCAGGTGGTTCCGCTTCTTTCATTTTAGTAGATACATTGCTGACCCTAATTTAATTTTAAGTGACATTCTGTTTTTTTACCTGAAATGTTGGTTGTCACATTGCCATTTAGATGGTGCTGACTGTGTTAGTTCATGAGACCTTTGACACATAAATGTTTCATTAATAATTACATTTCTGCTGATTGTTGCCTTATTGTGTCAGAATTCTGTAACCTTTTTGAGACTCACTGTAGCTGACAAATATTATTGTACAAGCTTTATATAGAGCCAACAGTTTGTGCAGCGATTTGTAAAACGATAGGGAGAGACTTTATAGTTACCAAACAATTCAAGACAAGGGTTAAGAGGGCCCAGCTTGTGAAATCTTACAATCTAAAAGGAAGGGCAAATGATACAAAAGGCATTAACTGTGGGCAGGGGCGTAGATAAGGAGGAGCAGTGGGGTTCAAACCCCCCTCCAGAGCATCCTGTCAAAGTGTCAAGTGCAGGAAATATTACTTATTTAATTGAGCAGACGATCACCGCCTGTGCTGTAACACTACCTCCCACCCCCAGCTGTCAGATCTAGTAGTTGGCTGCTAGGACCACTCAGTGTCCTAGCAACCAACCAAGTGTTTGCTCCTCCCCTAGCTACAGGAGAGGGAAGGAATTTCATCCTACGGACCTGCTCCTAGTGCCCCACCGGCCAGCTTTCACTCTCGGCTGCTGGCTGCACTGAGAAACAAACAGTGGACTCTGCTGCAAGGGGAGGAAGAAGCTTATGGAGAGCTTGGTTTAATGTTGGGGAGGCAACTCTGGGGACCCTAATGTAAGGAGAGCAGCTCTGGGGACCCTGATGTAAGGAAGGTGGCTCTGAGGACCCTGATGTAAGGAAGGAGGCTCTGGAAACCCTGATGTAAGGGGGTGTTTCTGGGGATCCTGATGTAAAGAAGAGGGCTCTGGGGACCTTGATGTAAGGAAGAGGACTCTGCGGACCCCAATCTAAAGGTGGTGCCTCTGGGGACCTTGGTGTAAGCAGGGGTACTTTGGGGATCCTGATGTAAGGGTGGGTGTCTCTGGGGATTCTGATGTAAGAAAGAGGGCTCTGGGCCCCCCGATGTAAAGGGGTTGCCTCTGGGGACCCTGATGTAGGGAGAGGGGCTCTGGGGAACCTGATGTAAGGAACAAGGCTCTTGGGACCCTGATGTAAAGGGGGTGTCTCTGGGGACCCCTATGGAAGGAGGGGGGCTCTGGGAACTCTGATATAAAATGGGGGTGACTCTGGGGATTCTGATGAAAGGAAGAGGGCTCTGGGGACACCAGTGTAAAGGTGGTGCTTTCGGGGGATCCTGATATAATGAGGGGGTCTCTGGGAACCCTGATGTAAGGGGGTGTCTCTGGGGACCCCAATGTAAGGAGAGGAAGCTCTGGGGACCTTGATGTAAGAAGGGGGGGCTCTGGGGACCCTGATGTAAGGGGGAGGGACCCTGATATAAGGAGGGGCAATTTAGGGAATCTGATGTAAGGGGGAATGACTCTGAGGACTCTGATATAAGGGGGAACTCTAATGTGGATTCATGATGATAGGGGGAATCTGATGTGAACAGGTGAGCTTGTCCTGACTGCTGCACTCTATATGTTGTTTTGTATGTTGCTAATCTTGACCCTTGTATTCTATACATTATCTTGTACATTACATAGTCCTGACCAAAGTGTTGATTTGTTTTAATGAAGTTCTTCTTTAAGGTCGGCTCAGACAGAAAAAGTGATCACTTGTGTGTCTATGTGCAGAAAAGCATATGTGATGGAAATGTTTAATTATTTTTTTAAATGATCCTTCGTTCCGAGGTTTACAAGTATCTATGAGATTGTGACAAGTAGGAGTATTTTGTGGGTTTAACCACCTCCCGCCTGCCATATAGTCCAATGACGGGTGCAAGGTGGTTCTCTCATTCTGGGAGGACGTCATATGACGTCCTCCCATTCTCACCGTGCATGTGCGGCTCTGGGGGCGCGCAGCGCGGCGATCGGCGGTGCACTGTGTCCCTCGAACACAGCGGATCAACGATCCATGGAAAGAGCTGAAGATGTCGGCTAGGTCATTTGATCAGCTGTGTCCAATCACAGCTGATCACATGTAAACAGGGAAATGCCGGTTATCGGCATTTCTCTCCTCACGAGCTGTCACGCTGACAGCTCGAGAGGAGAGGAAAGCCGGTAATCGGCATTCCGCGGAGGGGACATCTACACTGTTCATCAGAGCACTGATGATCAGTGTGCCCTGATGATCAGTGTAGCCCCAGCAGTGCCACCTGTCAGTGTCCATCAGTGGCAGCTGTCAGTGCTCATCAGTGCCACGTGCCAGTGCCCATCAGTGCCACATCAATGCCACATATCAGTGCCTACCAGTGCACATCAATGCCACATATCAGTGCCCATCTGAGCTGCCTTTCAGTGTCACCCATCAGTGCCAGTCAGTGCCACCTATCAATGCCAATCAGTGCCACCTATCAATGCCAATTAGTGCCACCTATCAGTGTGCATCAGTGCCACCTATCATTGCCCGTCAGTGCCACCTAACAGTGCCAGTCAGTGCTGCCTATCAGTGCCATATATCAGTGCTGCCTTTCAGTGCCCATCAGTGATGCCTGTCAATGTCCATCAGTGCCACCTATCAGTGTCCATCAGTGCAGCCTATCAGTGCCCATCACTGCAGCCTCATTAGCGCACATCAGTGAAGGAGAAAAATCACTTATTTACAAAATTTTATAACAAAAACTAAGAAAAAAAAAATTTCTAAATTTTTCAGTGGTTTTTGGTTTGTTTAAGAAAAAATAAAAAACCCAGAGTTGATTAAATACCACCAAAATAAATCTCTATCTGTCACAAAAAAAATTATAAAAATTTCATATGGGGACAGTGTTGCATGACCGCGCAATTGTCATTCAAAGTGTGACAGCGCTGAGAGCTGGAAATTGGCCTGGGCAGGAAGGGGGTATAAGTGCCCTGTATGCTTGTGGTTAAGGTCTGTAGTATATGTGTGAAAAGTATACAGTGACTAGGCACAGACTGTTTAATTGTCTCCCTTCAATCCCCTCTCCCTGTTAGGCAAAATCTCTCCTCCACCTCACTTACTATTGACCCCTGAACTCTGTGTGCTTTTAAGCCAGGGCCAAAATTCAGCGCAATGACAGCCACACCCAATATTTGCAGAGGCTCACACCGCGCTTTTTCTAGGGCAAGAAATTTATGATCTTGCACACAGGCCCATTGTCTTCAGAAAACACCCCCAAATCCAACCTTACTGAGCAGGTGCAAGAAGCGTCATCTTGTGACACTTGCAGTTTGAGGGAGCTGAACCCCCCCAGGAAAAAATGTATCTACGGCCCTGATTGTGGGGGTAATACTTCACATTTACTTTTCAAGAATAGGTATGTTTGCTTTCCTTCTAAAGATTTTGATGTATTTCAGGTCAGGTTTCTTTCCATTCCATTGCCCATTCTGAGTTTTCTTTGTTGTTAGTGCTTTTGGAGATAGCAGGCTGTCATAATTGCCTGTTCCCAGTATGTTGTTGGCATATGTACATAAAAAGATGTATTTCTGGCACTTTTACATAATGTATGGTTTATTCTCTTTGCAACACCATTTTGTTCTGAATTGTATGGTACAGTAGTCTGGAACATAATTCAATGCTTCCATGTTTTACCACTTGTGCACTCAGTGCCATTATCTGTGCAGAGGAGTTTCAGCGTTGCTTACTTGAGCAAGCTATTGTTGAGGTTCGGAATCTCATCTTTGCTGTGTAACAGGTACAGCAGTGTATGTTGAGTAGACATATATGAATATGAGAAAATACCTTTTTCTTTCCTAAGGTCTGAGCTTTCATAGGACCACATAAATCTGTGTGACTAAAGTCCAGGAGCTGTGGGGCTCTCCTGTTACTACTTTAAGGAAAAGATTTCCTGGTAGTTTTTCCATGTAACTGGTACGTATCATCATTATTTGACTATATGGGTAAATTTGTATGCTTCTCGATTATCAGCTAATTTCTTTTTTAGGCTGCTTTCACACTTCTTTCTATGAAAAATGCATCAAAAATGCATATGCAATTTTTCTCCATTGCGTTAAATTTTACGCAATAAATTATGCATTTTTTATGCGTTTTTGCCACATTTGCATTGAGTTTTGTGCACAGCATTTATCTCGCCTTGCAATAATATATTTAATTTACCTACCAATCAAGTAGTCTGTGGCCTATTTCTTGTGTGCTAAAATAGTGTGGTAGTATTTCACTACTTAAAAGAGAAATATGGACTTATTTTTTTCTCCCCCAATTATACACTGCTCAAAAAAATTAAAGAAACACTTTTTAATCAGAGTATAGCAACAAGTCAGTTAAACTCCTGGGATATTGATCTGGTCATTTAAGTAGCAGAGGGGGTTGTTAGTCAGTTTCTGCTAATTTGGTGTTGATGAAATTAACAACAGGCGCACTAGATGGGCAACAATGAGACAGCCACCAAAACAGGAATGATTTTACAGGTGGAGGCCACTGACATTTTTTTCCCTACTCATCTTTTCTGAAAGTTTTTTCACTAGTTTTGCATTTGGCTAGGGTCAGTGTCACTACTGGTAGCATGAGGCAATATCTGGACCCTACAGTGGTTGCACAGGCAGTCCAACAACTCCAAGATGGCACATCATGACGTGTCATTGCCAGGTTTGCTGTGTCTCCCAGCATAGTCTCAAGAGCATGGAGGAGATGCTAGGAGACAGGCAGTTACTCTAGGAGAGCTGAACAGGGCCTTTACCCATCAGCAGGACAGGTATCTGCTCCTTTGTACAAGGAGGAACAGGATGAGCACTGTCAGAGCCCTACAAAATGACATCCAGCAGGGCACTGGTGTGAATGTCTCTGATCAATCAGAAACAGACTTCATGAGGGTGGCCTGAGGGCCCAACATCCTCTAGTGGGCCCTGTGCTCACTGCCTCACAGAGCTTGATTGGCATTTGCCACTGAACACCAGAATTGACAGGTCCGCCACTGGCGCCCTGTGCTTTTTACAGATGAGAGCAGGTTCACCCTGAGCACATGTGAGAGCCGTGGAGAACGTTATGCTGCCTGTAACATTGTTCAGCATGACCATTTTGGTGGTGGGTCACTGATGGTCTGGGGGGGCATATCCATGGAGGGACGCACAGACCTCTTCAGGCTGGACAATGGCACCCTGACTGCTATTAGGTATCGGGATGAAAACCTTGGACCCACTGTCAGACCCTATGCTGGTGCAGTGGGTCCTGGGTTCCTCCTGGTGCACGACAATGTCCAGCCTCATATGGCGAGAGTATGCAGGCAGTTACTGGAGGATGAAGGAATTGATATCAATGAATGGCCCCCACGCTCGCTTGACCTAAATCCAATAGTACACCTCTGGGATATCATGTTTTGGTCCATCTGACGCTGCCAGGACATCATCCGTCGTCTCATTAGGAGCATGCCCCGACCTTGTCAGGTATGCATACAAGCATGTGGGGGCCATACAAACTACTGAGTACCATTTTGAGTTGCTGCAATGAAATTTCAGCAAAATGAACTAGCCTGCTGCATCATTTTTTCACTTTGATTTTCAGGGTGTCTTTGAATTCAGTCTTCTGTAGGTTAATAAATGTAATTTCCATCAAACGATGGGGCATGCTTTCATTCCTAACGTATTATCCAGTCCATATCAGTACAGATATCCAGCATGATATTTTTCCCCATTAAGATCTGATGTGTTTTCATCTGTCCCTGATGGTGTGAGAACTCAGGTTCTCACAGCTGCTCTGAGCAGAGATTCTACTCTGAACCCCCCCCCCCACGCCTTGGGCTGTGAGAGGCTGAGCCAGGTGCAGCTCCAGACTCTGGGGTTGATCGCGACTTTAAAGTTGGGATCTTTCTCCAGCCTGGATCAGCTGAGAGACGTCATCAGACAGCGGGCTCTAGCCCGCTGTTGGCTGAAAATGGGTCACAGGAGTGCAGAAGTACAGCCAAAAGAGCTTCTCCTTTAAGTTATACAGGCTTGTACAGCCTTCTATCATATAACCAGATATACCAGAGGATACGAAATGGTTTAGAGAGTTGTGTCAGAACAGGGAACCCATCATACCAAGCAGCTCCTTGGAGGTAAGAGTAACATACAAAAATACCTAATTAACACTTAAAAGATCATAAATCCACCATGCTTACCCACAGCTTGATCTTTGACTCTTTGTGTACAATGGTACAACTTTACATAAGTATGTTTGTGACAGTGACCATTATGTGTATTTCTGCTCAGATCCATACAATGACATGACCATTGACATCCTAATGGGTGCTGAGTTGTCAAAGTGGACTTTAAATAAGGAAATAATCATACTATTTGTTCTGTATAGTTACATCTGACACCAACACATTTAAAAGACATGCAAAACACATTGTGCAAGGTCCTTGTAGAATTACTGCCCCACAGTGCTAATTTTGAGTCCAATGTTCCATGTATCAGTAGGCTGCTTAGCAGACAAACTGTGCCTTAAACTGTTTATCTTGAGTGCTCATTGACTGTGGAGATGTTAAATCCCTTTGCCTCAAGATAACAGACTCACTCTTTCTGCAGCTCTTGTTTGAAAGCTTCCCCTATACATCTTAGGATAGGTTCATATGTATGCAGGTTGCCTTCTAGTTAAGTGCTAGGATTTGTATAGTTAGGTTAAGCATAGCTGTGTTTCTCTGCTTACCAAAGATGCTGTCAGGTAAAATCAGTGTGGTATTCTGCTTAACACAGTGCTGTGATTGATTAGTCAGGTCTGCTCATGATGCTCTGGTGTCGTTTGGGTTTGTCTGAATTCTGCCTGCCTATGAGAGCTATGAGAGCCTTCCAGAACACAGGTAGGGGCTACGCAAATTAACAGCATGAATATGGATACAGCCCTGGCCAATTGCAGGGGAAGGTGATCCCATTGCATGCTGGGATAGGTATTTATGTTCTGGGAGCACATGGGCTCTGGGTCTTTCCTGAGAGAGGATTGAACAGCCAGGCAGCCTCACCTGGCAATGGCTACCCCATGCGGCATTAGGTGGGTCGACCTGAGGGGCTGAAGTTAGAGAGAGTGACTCTGGTTGTACAGTAAGCTGACTGAGGGGAGTTGTCTGCCAAAGATCTGTCTGGTATCACTGGAGAGAGAGTCGCTTGGAAGATTGGACGGAGGCAACCATTCTGTCCTTGGGCTTGCGAGTACAGATACTGAGAGATCTTGAGGACTCTGTGTGCTTTGCTACCCTGGCTAGTGTTCTAAAACTTGTCCAATTGTTTCTACTGCAAAGGACTTTGCTCAGCTACATTACCTTTGGGCTGTCACAGTCTGTTGTAACTGGCTTGTACCTGTGAAGCTCAGCCCTGTAACTACTACTCCTGTATAAAGGGACTATTCTGTCTCTCCAATCTAAGCATTGGTAGTGTGATCTCTGTAACTTACAGTTGTGATGAGATAGCGATAACTTCAACCTCAGCTGGATACCACAGTCAGTGACTCAATCGATAAAGCATCTTGTAGATCTTGTGAAGTTTATTCCATAAACTGAGAGAATCTTACAACAATGAACATTCGATAGGTCAAAAGATCATTATGTTTCCTGCTTCATGACATGAGGCTAGAGCTGCAATTCATTCCTGGGAAAGGGGAGGGCTATCTATACAGCATTAACTAAACCAAAGGAAAGGGAGGAGCAGAAACAAGATATAGAAACACTTAAAAGGCATATGACAGTCATGTGAAACATGACAGGGACTTTGCTCACTCCTAAACTACCTGCTGATACATTTTAAAGAGAAGTCTGCTATCTGCTCTCAGTCAGGACTTCAATACTGCTCAATTAAGAGATAAGTTTAGATGTCCTCAGTGTGAATAGTTCTAATTTTGGAGTATCCTACTACATCCCCTATCCCTATCCTCAATAAAGCTCCAAAAACAAACATCCCCTAGACTGGTCATTGAGGACTACGAGCAGAAGCGTGTGTGTGTGTATTTGAGTGAAGAAATACGTTGTGCCTGGCTGTGGGGCGAAAAAAAGGGGAAACCAGGGCAGACATACAGGCGGCCCTTACGAGGGTAACGCTACACATTTCTGATGTGTTTTGTGTTTTTGGGAGGTGTCTGTTGTCATGCGGGAGAAACCAGCAAAAAAGCAGTGGAAACACATGAAAAACGCAAACACTGTGTTTTTGATGTGTGTGTTTGATGTTTTTCCACTGCATTTCCATTGAAGACTATGGAATCAAAAACGCAACCTGCTACGAGCAAAAAAGGCACTGACCCCTTACAAAAAAAAGGCACCGGTTGAAAATGCATAGCTGTGAATGTGACCCTCATGAAATCACGTTAAATGAACTGTAGTGCATTTCTACAAAACTGAAAATGCACTGAAAAATACATAGGTGTGAACCTAGCCTTAGTGAATAGATACCAAAGTTGAGTTATAGTGTAAGGCAGGCCAAAGGTGATGCATTCTTTTTTCATTCAATCAGAGGGTTAAATGAAAAAAATAAAAGATTTGATTCCACCATCAACACACTTGGTGTTGATGGGGGAATCCTTCTGCGGAGCTATTGTATTCTAACAGCGGGGAGAGTTCCCCTCCATTAGAATACAATCATCAGTGTTGCAACTGGGAAAGCTATTAATCTATTAAAGCAGACATCAGCCCCATATTGTATCTAAGCTTCCCCTCCCCCCACACACACACACACTGTCCTAAAAATGAAACAGTTAATAAAACGCTACAGGTATGTGTGGAGAGCGAAATGGGATAGGATTCAATAAAGAGTTACGGCAGGCGATACAGGGATCCCTCTGTTACAATAAGCATTAAACAATGCAGCTCAAAAAAATGATATTGTAAACCTATGTGTAAAATATATTGGCATTTGAAACTGGATGTTCACAGATGCCAGAAGTCTGGCAAGTAAAGTGGAAAGCTTGAGGTTTTGGTGCTCAAGGAACATTATGTGATGTCATTGGTGTTATAGAAATATTCATTTTCATATCAATGGATAGTTAATATTAACAGCTAGGCACAGCATTTGGTTCTTGATCTATCTGGGTGTCAGCTAGAGCGCTATTCCCACAGACAAACTGGGCTGTGGATCCGTAGCCTCCCTAGCGGTCTGATTATGTCAGTATTTCTGTGCTCAAAGCGGTACATTTTTGCATGGAAATACGTATTTTTTTTATTGTAGGCCTGTAATTCTTAGGAATAACTCACTGAAATCTGTCCGAACAAGAGTCTAGTAAACATCCCGGGTATGGTAAAATTTGAAACACGAAATCATAAATTATAATTTAATAAATAATCATAAAAAATAATAATAATAAATTTAATTCAATAATATAATCAAACCAAAAACACTGAAATTTGAAATATAGCGCCAAGTTCACACATCACTGAGCAAAGACGCAGAATCATTTTCAGTGTCTGATGATGAATTTCCCCACGAATCATTATCACTCAATTCTGCAAGTGGTTCTGATTTACTATCGCTGTTCTCTAGCTGGTCTAAAACCGATTTTGACCTAAAGGGACGCTTTTTGGACGCCATGGACATTTCTCAGTTTCCAGGCAGAAAGAACAGTAAAAATGCAGGCAGGGCAGAGGACAAAGCACTCGGGACAAAATGTATGTGAAATGGTTTGATACAGTAATGTTTTACTATGTGATTTTAGTGAATGTCACTTTTTCACATTTTGAAATTTCCCGCCGTTCCATCCCCCATACGTCGTGATGTTGCAGGGAACGGAACCCAGAAGACGGATGCCGGCATTGGCCAGAGGACATTGCCAGGGACACTACAGGAGGTACATCACGGGAGCGCAGGACAAAGTAAGTGAAGAAGAGATCCCAGAGCAACGCTGCAGGGTATTCCTGAGTGTAGCTCGGGGTTACCGCTTGTGGTGCTTAAACTTTTCCCCGAGCTACACTCGGGAATACCTCCAGGGAGGTTAAGTGGGTCTTTGATCCCTCTAAATGGCAGATATTTTATCTTCCTAATTGCAGTACCTAAAACATACTCAAATTTGAACCAAAAATGGGACTTACATGAGAAGTTATTGAGTGAGCATGTAATGGGCAGCACAGTGGCTACATGGTTAGCACTTCTGCCTGGCAGTACTAGGGCTGTTAGTTCGAATCCCAACCACGGCACCACCTGCCTGGAGTTTGCATGTTCTCCCTGTGCCTGCGTGGGTTTCCTCTGGGTACTCCGGTTTCCTCGCACCTCCAAAGACATGCTGGTAGGTTAATTGGCTCTTGTCTAAATTGGCGCTAGTATATGAATGTAGGTTAGGAAGCTTAGCTTCTACACTCCTTGAGGGTTAGGGACTGATGAGAATGTACAATATATGTGTAAAGCTCTGCGTAAATTGACGGCGCTATATAAGTACCTGTAATAATAATAATGTTAACATATTGTTTATACAGATATACACTCACCGGCCTCTTTATTAGGTACACCTTGATAATGCCAAGAAAATATCCCCCACACCATTACACCCCCACCACCAGCCTGTACCGTTGATACAAGTCAGGATAGATCCATGCTTTCATGTTGTTTAAACCAAATTCAGACCCTACCATCTGAATATCGCAGCAACCAGTCTGCCCATTCTCCTCTGATATCAGCAAGGCATTTTTGTCCACACAACTGTCACTCACTGGATATTTTCTCTTTTTCCGACCATTCACTGTAAACCCTAGAGATGGATGTGCGAGAAAATCCCAGTAGATAAGCAGTTTTTTAAATACTCAGACCAGCCTGTCTGACACCAACAACCATGCTACGTTCAAAGTCACTTAAATCACCTTTGTTCCCCATTTTGATGCTCGGTTTGAACTTCAGCAAGTTGTCTTCACCATGTCTAGATGCCTTAATGCATATAGTTACTGCCATGTGATTGGCTGATTAGCAATTTTGACTTACTGGCCAGATCACAAGATGAAAAATAGGGGAAAGAAAGCCCAAAAAAGAAAACAAACGCAGTTATCACATGTAAGAATTGGTAAGCTGCAATATAATAAATGTTTGTTTTTTGGTTCATTACTGCTTTAACCTCTTCCCATCCACCCATTGCCTATGGACAGCAGACGGGAGCTTTGCCGATGTGGGCTAACGTGTCTGTACATCAGCTTGCAACGGCAGCTACTGCGCAGCTCACAGAGTGCGCTTCCAGCAGCCCGGCAATCGGTATGTCGCTCAGGCACAGCGGATCACATTACGCTGTGTCTGGGCGATCACATGGTGTTTTGCCATGTGATTTCTGTGGCCAATCATAACACTCACATTGTAAACACTGAAAGTGAAAGTAAAGATCGATTCTCTCTGCTCTCACTGTAAGAGTAGAGAGAAGCAATACAGCAGCTTGTGAGTGTGCAGCTGCTTTTCAGGCTGCATGTACACTTACAAACTGCTGTGCCAGCCACCCCAGTGTCCCGGATTACTGCCCCTGTGTCCCTGATCATTGCCCATTGTAGTGAATACTAAACAATACAGCCAGCCCTGTCACCTGTCCCAGTGCATAACATGGCCGTACACCATACCAATGTCCTAATCACCGCCATACCAGCGTCTTGATCATCGCCAAACCCCATACCAGCGTCCCGATCACCGCCATATTTTTATTTATATAGCAAAAAGTAAACAACCCAGTGGTGATCATATACCACCAAAATAAAGCTCTATCTGTCTCAAAAAATTATACAAATTTCATACAGGCACAGTGTTACTTGACAGCGCAATTGTCACTCAAAGTGTGATAGTGCTGAAAGCTGAAAATTTACCTGGACTGAAAGGGGGTGAAAGTGTCCAGACTACTGGTAAAACATCTAGAAACAGACTGAAAATCCCATGCTGGGGCAGAATAAGATCTTACTTGCCTGTGGCTTCTGCTTGGTTGGACATTGTTACCATGGTTTGGATGTTCTAAGAGCTGATTCACACATGTGCGGTGCGGATTGAAGCTCAGGTTTCACAGCTAATTGATACAGTAGTTTTTCACAGGTTCAGGTCAGGTTTACATCAGGTTCAGGACAGGATTAGCTCAGGATCTTATCTTGTTCACACATACACAGTTTAGAAACGGTTCCCATAGAAGTCAGTAGTCTGTAATCCGCACTTGAACCAGATCGCACTGCTCAGAAATCAGACATGACTCTTTCTAAAACCGCACTGAATCTACACCGCATCCAATCCTCATATATGTAAATGGGCACTAAGTCTTCAATTTGAAGACCAAGATAATAGGGTAAAGCTGGGACATCTGAAAGGAAGTACAGCAATCCAGTTCCTGGGTGACTACTACAATAATATAAAGCTGGTCACACACTAAATTTTTGACCAAACGATCATACAAACATTTGAATGAAAATTCTAAGGGCATTACATGACCTAACAAATGTCATTTGAACAGTACTTCAACATTTTTTTTTTTCAAATTATATCACCCCTGCAGTTTAAAATGAACATCAATTTGACCCCACTAATGATTATGTAGCACCCTCCTAGTATAGGAGCTAGGATGTAAATAGTTAGATTAGTGTAGCTTGCTCTTCTTTCAACCAGGGGAGCTAGGTACATTTATCCTTGGCATTCTGTTTAACAGAGTGCTGCATTTTATTAGTCAGGACTGCTCATGGTGCTGTTGAGTTTGCCTTCAGCTCCCGCTGCCTTCTGGAAGCCACTAGAGCTTTCCAGAACATAAGTGGGAACTAGACAAATGAACAGCCTGAATATTGCTACAGCTCTGGCCAATAACAGGGGGAGGGTGGCACCATTGCATGCTGGGAGCTGATATTTATATTCTGGGAGCACATGGACTCAGTGTCCTTCTCAGAGTGGATTGCACTTTGCCAGGGTTCAAAGCAGACTTGCCTCCCCTGGCACCTGGCTGCCAAGAGGCCTCAGGTTGGTGACTTGAGGGCCTGAAACTGAAACTGATGAGTGGCCCTGGTTCTTCTAAAAACTGACTGACAGGGAGTGCTCTGAGGATCCGTCTGGTATCACTGGGAGATGCTGCCAGTTGTTCTACAAGAGCCTGTGAATGCAGAGACTGTGAGATCTCAGGGACCTGGTGCTGTTAACCCCCCTTGGCTGTCCTCTAATCAGCTAAGGGTCCAGCTAAAGGGATCACTGGCTAGTAATCCGAAGAGCTTTTTCTACCTGCCACTTACTGCAAGAGACTTTGCTGAAGCTTCTTTACTACTACACTGCCATTAGAGGAGAAGTTTGCTATCTGCTCCCAGCAAGGGACTTCACCTAAGGCTCTGTCTTAGAACAGCTAGAGTCTTTAAGTTGTGATGGTTTGTTTCGGAATATCCTACTGCAACCTCCCTAGTCCTATACAGTATAAGTTCCTCTAAAGCAAAACTACAAAACAATACTCCTAGACTGGTCATTGATTCCAACAAGCTAAAAGTATATGTGCCTGGCTGTGGGAAAATACCTTGTGCCTGGCTGTCAGCATAAGTAGTAGGGAATACTCAGTCAATACTCAAGCAGCTCCTACAAGGGTAGTGCTACAATTAGAAAAGGAATGAACATTCTTAAATTGAAAATTTTCTATGGCCACCCTAAGGCTTCAAGATTGGTTAGTTGGATGGCAATGTCATTAACCACTTGCCTACCAGGCACTTATACCCCCTTCCTGCCCAGGCCAATTTTCAGTTTTCAACGCTGTTGCACTTTGAGTGACAATTGTGCGGTCATGCAACACTGCACCCATATTAAATTTTTATTATTTTTTTCACACAAATAGAGCTTTATTTCGATGGTATGTACTTGCTGCTGGGTGTTTTATTTTTTGCACTATAAACAAAAAAAGAGCAAAAACTTGTTTTTCTTTGTTTCTATTATAAAATTTTGCAAACAGGTAATTTTTTTCCTTCACTGATGTGTGTTGATGAGGCTGCACTGATAAGCAGCACTGATGGGCACTGATAGGCAGCACTGACAGGCACTGATGGGCACTGATATGCAACAATCATGGGCACTGATAGGTGGAACTGATGGGCACTGATGGGTGGCACTGACTGATGTCACTGACTGGAGGCAATGCTAGGCACTGACTGGCAACACTGCTGGGCACTGATGGGTGGCACTGCTGGGCACAGGTGGATGGCACTGATGGGCACAGGTGGGTGGCACTGATGGGCACTTGAGGACTGCACTGCTTGGCACAGATGGGCGGCACTGGTGGGTAGCACTGCTGGGCACTGATCATCAGTGCCCTGATGTTTGGTGCCGATCCCTCCTCTGACAATTGCTGGTTATCAACAGTACTTTCCTCATGCTGTGACAGCATGAGGAAAGTGTAGCTGATAACCGGCAACTGCATTTACCGGTGATCTGCTGTGTCATTGGACGCAGATGATCACGTGGTAGAAGGCTCCTGTGATTGGCCTTTTACCACTTCATGTGATCAGCTGTGTCCTTAGGACACAGCGGTCACGGAGATTACCGTGTGCGTTTCCCCAGGGGCGCGCGTAAGGGTGCTTTCTGGGAGGACGTCATATGACGCCCTACCAGAACTGGCTGGCCGTGGTGAAGCCGTCATTCAGCTATCTGCGGTCAGCAAGTGGTTAATATCTTCTCGGTATGGCTGTAACATTTTGTTCTAGTTTTTAAATTATGACTTAATGGGGAGAACTTTTAGGTATGCATATGGGTCACTAATAGAGGATAATCTCAAAGTGGAGTCAGATTGAGATACATAATCAGTTTCACAGTGAGATACTCCTTGCCCATTGGACATTTGGAAAGTCTCTGCCAAATATCTGGATGCAATTTATGGGGCTGTTGAGTGTGTGTAATCAATTGCTTACACTGGCGGTATCAAGGAGATCCAAGCAATCGCCTCCTTACAGGGTCATTCATCACAAGCACCACCCCATGTCCTGCTTTTTTATATATTACCTAGGTGGGCTACTATTTACGCAGCTGAACAACAGGAGCAAAATGGAAATACAGTTATATCACTGTGTGAAAAATCTAAGTCCTAGGTCAGTAGCATACGGTGGAGGTGCTGAAAAAAATACTTTGTTACTACAGGGGTTGCTTTAAAGCAAATATTCTCGTTTAATGAGAGTGGAAAACTCCTTTAAACATTAAAATTGCTGGTTAAAAATGCTAAACTTTGTTGCTATAAGGTAACTAAAAATGAGTATGGGAGTTATTTGCCAATTAAACTTCACATTCTCTGATTATGCATGCATGTTAGCTATGCATTCTGACCCAATTCTTAAGCAGATGTTGGGAAATAATTGAGGGTATGTGCTGTAGAAATAAATATATCCTCATTTTTTTCAAAGTAACAAGGAGCAAATAGCGTGCCTTTTTACTCTTGGGTAATTTATAATCATAATCCCCTACCTGAAGGGAAATTTTAGGAGGAATTTGTCATCAGCATTTTATATAGTCATATTCCCTATTTAACTGAATTGTAAAGACTCTTTACTCATGCACATGTATAAGGTAAGTTATAAATAAATGTATAAATATTAGTTCAAATAAAGTATTCATAAATGTATGAATATTTGTTAAAATAAAACCAATTATAAGTCAAGCTGAAGTAGACCCAATTTGTAGATAACCAGCCCATGTAAAGTGAACAAATGACTCTCAGTGTCATTATTATCCACTGAAATAGCAAACTTGGGTAAATCTTGCTGTATGAGAACTACACTGGTTCTTGTGTGCAACACAATATCTGTCACATTAAAGTTTATTAAAAAAAAAACATTTTTTTGCTACAAATAAGTAATGAAACTAAAGCTCTAGAGAAGAAAATGTTTTTAATGTGGTATTAAAACCTCAAACCAAAATGTATTAAAATGTAGCTCATCAAATCTTAGCTGTGGTGGCTGCATTCGATTTTTTTTTATTTTTTTCTCTTTTTTTCACCTGGTGATCCATCCAGTAAGTCTCTTATTTTTCAACTTATTTTAACAAGTCAAGCTATTCAGCCCATGTAGCAGTTAGAGGGTTGAAAAAACCCATTTAACACTGACAGGGATGCTTACAAAGATCAGCTTTTATTCATTTGCAGTATGTAAAATACTTATCCCAAAAAGGAACAAAAAACTGTTTGCTCTAACTGTTTGTGTTTGTCAATTCCATCTAAATCTGCTAGTCTAACACTACATTCTCCCTAGAATGACAATGCTGCTGTCCAAAAAGGTATTTTCTTTGCTACTTCATCCAGAAGACAGACACCCCAAGACAGAAGGCGTGCTGCTGGCTGGTTCACTAGGTGAACTAAAGGGAAAAAAACTCAAAAAAGTAAACTCATGCAGCCACCACATCTAAGGATTAGTAAGCTGCAATATAGTACATTTTTGTTTTTGGGTTTAATATTACTTTAACTAAACTACAATTTTAAGGCCTCATGCACACTGCAACTCCTCTAAATTCTTTTCTCCTGGCAGAAGAAAGCAGCATTAAAAACATGTCTAAAAAAAATTTTAGACACCATTCTCTGAGCTTTTTGGCAGGCTTTTTGGGTCCAACCCACTGATCCTGAGTATTATGAAAGGGAACAGGGGTCCGGATCCAAGAAGAGGAAACTGTTGGTATTGGGTGCTCCAGGTCAGCCAAGCTGGCCGCTGAAAACACCAGTGTCTAGATTCTGCCTTTATGAACTACAGAAAAAATGGACTCTTACCTGTGCAGGTATGCTGGGGCAGCCATAGTTGTAGGTTCAGTTAGGGGAAAAAACATTTGCCTCTTGAGCGGTTATGCTGAAGATTTTGTTAGTAAACCATTGAAACGTTTTAAAGCCTGGTCTGATGTTATTCAAAAGGCTTTATGAATATAATGGGCACATTACACATAGGGGTTATTTACTAAAACTGGAGAGTGCACCATCTGGTGCAATTCTGTATTGAAACCAATCAGCTTCCAGTTTTTTTTTGCCAAAGCCTAATTGAACAAATTGAAGTTAGAAGCTGATTGGCTACCAAGCACATATGCACCAAATTTTGAGTGTTCCAGTTTTAGTAAATCTACCCCATAGTCTTCTACATCTTGGGCCAGCTAAAACACATTAGAGTATGAAAACAGCTCTGCAGGAGTTAACATGGTATGGAGTTAAAACAAGTAGGTGCCTTGGGTAACAAGTCTAAACACCAGCACAAGCAGACTTTTAAGAAGCATGGTACTGGTGATAGGCAGGGTGTATTCTAGTAGAGCGGGGGTTGCTTCTGGGACCTCCTCACTGAGCGGTCCATCTTGCATAGTAAGAGGAGTAGATCAGTGTCGCAGAGCTCCTCGGACTGGCCACTAGGTACAGAAGAGGAAGAGTTAACTAAAGTGCATGCATGAGGTCTCTGCTAGGGGCACGGTGGGACACCATTTTGTCACTGGGAGTGGCGTGACAGTGATACGCAGGATGGGTGGATTGAGCATAGGCTCAGCGTGTTCCCCCTAATTGCAAACAGTCACTCTCAAGGTGTGAATTGGCACGGAACCAGAGAGTTAATTGGAGTCCAGTTTATTTGCTCAGTGCACATGGTGTAACGCCATCTTTAGGTTGGAGGATCGCCTTAAGGTTGACTTTTCCTGAAAGTGGTCCCTGCCTTGTCCTAGGGCGTTGATGAGCGCTTCACAGCAAATGGTACGCCATGTGCAGGGCAAGTGATTTCATCCACGGTTCCTAGCACATCCCACATTTTTACATCTAACGGAGGTATGCCAAGAGGCCCCTCCACCCCTGCCAACAGGCTTCTTCAGAAGAATCAGTTTCCTGGAAGAGCCTCCTTCCTTCTTATACCTCTCCTTTTGTGGGAATATCTAATTACTGTTTGTGTTAGCCAAACTTCTCCTCCTCTCCTGTCACCTCTTTGCATAATGTTTGATGTAGCTGCTGGTGGAGGAGTGAAGAGAGAAACTATAGTGTGTAAATTGAGAGAGAACTACAAGGGATGCAAAGGTCGCACTTGCGACCAGGCCGTGGCATCCCGCCACCATGGGGGAGGGCCCAAGATGGCAGGAAGGGGGCTGTTGGCTGTGTATATCCTTTGCTAGTCTGTGATTGACGGTGAACGGAGAGCTATGACCAGGGTATGAGCCTAAGGGAGAATGCTGGAGCACCTGCAGACCAACTAGCCAAACTGTAGAGAGCTGTATGTTCCAGGACAGAGTTCAGAATGGAGGCCAGAGCATATGTTGCCAATCCCTGGGGGAGGAGAGGGGGATGGCTCCCGGACTGGCTGCTTACCGCCCAATGACCTGGCTTAGGAATGCAGGACTTCCCTACTGCTGTTGCTGAGAACTACTACACCCACCGATGTCGCATCATAACTGATCATAGCTGCCAACTGACATCACCCCCTCCCAAACTGATCCTCAGCAGTCATCACCTGCCCAGTGTTCATTCATAGTGATATTATTGATGACATGGAATACTGATTTATCATTGTAATTATCCCGATTATGGGTGGAGGAGATTATAGAAACAAGACCAGATCACAAATTTTAGGTGGAGGGGATTGTAGATACAAGATTAGATCACAAATTATAGGTGGAGGCAGTGGTAGAACTACCAGCGTTGCAGAGGTCGCACTTGTGTTTGGACCCTGGAAGGGGGCCCAGTGCATAACATGTGAAAGTGTCCTGCTGCGGGACCATAATAAAGGGCCCCACGATGGGAGTAAGGGACCCCGGGATCAGTAGGCAGGGCCCCAGGCTAAGAGGGAATTGCCATGGGCTTGGTGGGAAGGGCTTCGGGACCACAGGCAAGGGGCCCAGGACTAATGGGTCAGGGGGCCCTTCATGATTTCTTGCACTGAGGCCCTAAAGGTTCTAGTTACACCTCTGGTGATAGCTCCAAGTTTGCAGAGGCTGCTGATATTATATCCATAATTGTGGCGCTCAGCAGCAGTTTTAGGGCTATTGGATGTGTGGCGCTACCCCCAAAGGAGCTTCTGGTAAAGATGGGTCCTCTGTTTCTGGCTTAAACCTTCTCAAAGACCTTAGGCTGAGTACACAGATGCACAATTTCACAGGGCAATCACCAACAGTGGCATTAGTATCCAGCTACAGTATAATGCTACCTAAAAGAATGCAAGCACCAGACCTATAAGTAAAAGAAACTTAATATATTGTCATAAAATAAAGTGGGTAAAGGCAGGTAGAGGTAAGGGGTGAAACAAATAATGGTAGTAATATGCTTAAAATACAGGATAATTGGGCGCATGTTTTACCAATCAGCTTAAACTGTCACCCAGAGTAACATAAGGGCAGCCAGAAGCGTATATAAAAAACCCCCAGAGGCTATGCTGCCTTAGGCACTGAAGTAACTTTTCAAGGTCCAGGTCTACCTGCAAGACTTCAATGTTAAAAGAAGGTAAACAAATTTCTAAATTCTATATAAATACTATGAAACAGGGAGAAATAAAGGAAAAACATTGTTTCTGCCAGTGTTGTTGGGGCCCTTTCGGTGGTGCACTAACTGATATTGAGTGACTTCCAAATACTACCAGTTCAAGAAGGTTGGGGCTTGAAGAAGAGCTCTGGCAAGAATAACTTGAAAAAGGCTTAATAGTAATGAAAACGGCAAGTAACAAGTGCAGGGGAGCGGTTAATGTGTCTGAGATAATAAGGTAATCCAGAACAAGTGATGTGGCACTGCTCAGTTGGACGCTACATAAGTATGGTAATGTCTAAGGAACCAAATAGCAACTGTGTTAGCTAGAGTCTTGCTGGGTTTTGTAGTGCAGAGTGTTTGTTGGGTTGGTAACTCTCTCGCCAATCGTGCTTTTCAGCTATAGGTTTCAATGGCGGAGGGACCCCTCATGAATCGATGGTTTGACTCTGGTGAACACGCTCTGTATGGCTGTAGATGTAGATGAAGATCAATGAACCTGTTCTGTGTGGCTGATGATGTTGCTGCCCTGGCCACAAGGTAAAGACGAGTGCCTGTGGATTCCGCACTCTAGATTGGACATCCATTTCCTATCTGTTTGGACAAGGGGGGAATTTACAGGTGAATAACATGCATAACATATGTTAAAGTAGTTCTAGAGGCTCACATTTGTTTGTTTTTTTTACTTAATGCAATGATAGCAAGCAGCAAAATGTGCCCAAGTACATTTAAATGCCCCATTATAGCTGAACATTTACATACTTTCCCCTTTTTCTCTGCCGAATGCTCCAGGTCATGGAGTCCTGCTTCCCTGAACCTCTGGGTAGGGGAAAGCACTCCCTGTGTGCTTTAAGCATTCTTTTCACATGGGACATTGTAGGTGCATGGAGGAAAAAGGAGCAGGTGAGTGACTTGCCCCTGAAGCTTTGTATTTCTATGGACGTACGTAGACCTGTCCACAGTGCCCCCCATCAGCGTGCATGCAAAGGTGACTCCATGGGTCCCTGTAAGGGGATGGAGTCACTTGAAAACAGCAAGCAAGGAAGAGGTTTTTCACAAGTAGAGTTCAAAGGAATTACATGCCTTAAAGTGGTTGTAAATGCAGCACATTTTACACCTTAATGAATTCCCTGCAATAAGGTAAAAAATGTTCCAATATTTGCATTGCATCCTCACCCCCCTTATATTCATCTGAGCTCTCTCTCAATCCAGCACTGTGCCCATCTACTACAGCACTGGTATCTCTCTCCTCACAGGACACAGAGGCAGCAATGTTAGCCATCGGCTTCTGCTGCTGTCAATCGAATCCTATGAGGGGGGAAGGTCCGAGCCACACTGTGTGTGTCTATGAACACACGCAGTCCAGCTCGGGAGTAACCTTGCACATATGCCCCCATAGCAAGTGGCAAGTGGCTTGCTATGGTGGCACACACAGAAGAGAAGGAGCAAAGAGTGCCACCAAAGAGGAGGTACAGGACTGCTCTATGCAATACCACTGCACAAAGCAGATAATTATAAACCTGTTTGTTTATTTTAAAAAAAAAACCTTTGCAACTTCTTTAAAAAAAAGAAAACATGCAAAAAGGTAAGCTCTGGTTTGCAGCATCATATGCTTCTTTATATTAGGGGTTGGGACCACTTCATATGCACATAATATCTTTTAGGAAGATTGTTGCTGAAGTGAATGGCCTGGGGAAAGGATCATTTTTCACATGGCATTACACACATGCCACTGGCCCATAGTCAACTGGTACCCTATAGTAAAAGTCACCACCAGCCAATACTATAGAGCAGCCATTCTCAAACAGGGTTTCATGGAACCCTAGGGTTCCTTCAAAGGTTTCTAGGGGTTACTTAAGTTGAAGATGATTGACCATACATTTGATGGTGCCTGCGTAGTTCCAGGGCCAACACCACTTGGCAGAGACAGCTGCATTGACACCAGTGATATTTTTAGTTGTCTGTAAGGGTGGCGTTCTGAACACCACTTTAAAGTGGGGCATTTTTTCCAATGACCATAAAAGTAATGGGTATTCTTCCCACTGTGAATAGCAAGAAAATATGATGCTACTACCCTTGGATTCTGATCCAAAAAATAAACATTGGCACTAATTCTTCTGCAGCTCATGTGAATTCTTCTTCAGCTAATGCTAATTCTCATGCAGCTACTGCTCATTCCCGTGCAGCTAATGCTCGTGCACGTGTACCAACACACAGACGATCCCAGGCTAATACCCTGCAGGCACTGACAAGTAAGCACATTTCTATGCGCCATCGCTTATCAGCATGCACATCTTCGCACATTGGCGTCAAGCTGCCGATTTAAAGTAGACTCTGCTGTGTACTAATCGCTGGATATTCTTCAGCTTTCTGTGACCCGTGCTCCTGTGTTCCTCTTTGTACTGACTGATCTTCCATTGCTGACCCGACTTGCTCCTGAGCTTGCTCTATGGATTATGTATTCTGACCTTGGCTTGTCTTGGACTACTCTCTGTCTGATCTCCTGGTGCCGACCTCGGCTTGCCTCTGACTATTCTCTGCCTGATCTCCTGGTGCTGACCTCGGCTTGTCTTGACCTACTCTCTGCCTGATCTCCTGGTGCTGACCTCGGATTGCCTCTGACTATTCTCTGCCTGATCTCCTGGTGCTAACCTTGGCTTGTCTTGACCTACTTTCTGTCTGATCTCCTGGTGCTGACCTCGGCTTGCCTCTGACTGTTCTCTGCCTGATCTCCTGGTGCTGGCCTCAGCTTGTTTTGACCTACTCTCTGTCTGATCTCCTGGTGCTGACCTCGGCTTGCCTCTGACTATTCTCTGCTTGAGCACCTGGTGCTGACCTCGGTTTACTACTGGACCTTGCTCTGCTTGCTAACCTGATACCGACCCCAGCCTGCCTCCTGACCATGCCACTGTCTCACTGTGTATGGCTGTGGCTCACCTTGACTACATCCCTGACCGTGGAGGTCACCTGCTATTAAGCTATTGACACCCGTGCTTCTTTGAGCCTTGTCTCTCTGTCACCACATTTAGAGGTGCTCGGACCAGAGCCGCAAGGGAATCCCTATTGTCAACTCAGCCTTCAACCAAGGTACGCGACACATGGTGTCCAATGCTATTAAAAAAATGTTCTTTATTAGGTATCCCTCAGGAGTAAAAGATCCAATACACAAAACTGCTGATGAGTTTCAGCCCTTTTGGACTTTAGTCATAGCCTTCCCATTAACCTCTAATGAATTGGTTTTAGTAGGAGTGCCAAAAGACCTGAAATTATATCAAGGGTTCCTTTGAAGTAAAAACGTTGGGAAAGGCTGCTATAGAGGCTGAAAAATACTACTGTTTTTTTTTCAATGATTTAATCTGCTATTACAGCTTGTAAAGGAGTAAGGCACGAACCACACAGAGATTTAAAGTAGATATTTGCCTTTAAAAACGTGATTACTTTATGTCTCCAAAACGTTGACATTTTGGTGGCTGCAACTGTAAGGTCTCTTTCCCACAATGGCCATTCAGCTGGGTACTGTATTGTAGGTTTGGTGAACTGCAGCACATACTTAACACACCACCCCGGCCAACTGAGCCCTTAACTCTAAATAAAAGGACAGTGTACAGGCTTATGCAAAAAATATAAAATGTTTAATCTTTTGCATATGCCTGTACACTGTACTCATATTTACAATACAACCGACATACACATGAGTACAGTAGCACACAGCCATTCATGTCAATGACAGGCTCTACACTGCATCTTGTTGCCTGGGTGGAGGAAATACGCTGGCAGTTACGCTGAACATGCTCAGCTAGCCCATGTGGAAGTGCCCTAAACATGATCACTGCACTCTTGTGAATTGCACCCCTGACAATTTTAATGTGTTTTGCTATTGCTTTGGAGATAACTAGATATTATCTGTCACATATGCATTTTGTCATATACTGGACATCTATGAAAGTGGAACACGATATCCTCTGATGAAAAGTAACAGGGCACCCAAGGGTATCAAACACTGAGAACTGTTGTCAAGTCCATATTTCACTTCCACTGGTGTATACAGTATTTGCATCAACTCCCCACTCGCTTTCCACTCCCAACCTGATGTAACCGGAGCCAAAATATTACCATAAAATGAAGAAAAAAATCTAAAACAACAAGGACAGGAAGCAGCAGGGAAATCATTTCAGGAATAAATCAGTTAAAGTCAGCTTTCTTGACACAGCACAGGTGGGTTAACAGTGAATGATGTGATAATGATAGAGTTGGATGTGATGATTTAAGGAAACCGTGGAAAGTTGTCAAAGTCTGGCTGGGATATTGAGGAGTGGTGCTGGAGAGAGCCGCATGAAATGATTATGAATGCAGCCCTATACATTATACGTGATTTCTGCGAGCTTTGACAACGTGATTATTGTGGATATAAAATCAAAGCAAAATACCATTCTGTGATTTTACAGTTTCATACATAAAACACATAACATTAAGTACATGGAAATAAACAGAGCTATTCTCATAGCGTAGCATATTCTTAATCTAACATTTAAAGAGGCATAATAACTATGATCTGATAACAAAAGAGCTCTCATTTCAAGATTGATTACTTCAAGGGCAACTTCACTTTCTTCTAAATAATGCTTAACTCAGTGCCCTCATTACGGCATACAGCCAGATCATTTTGTTGCCTGAAATGTTTCCTTTATGTCATAATCTCCCAATAGTGTTTTAAAGAGCTGACAAAAAGTGAAATCAAAAGAAGGTAATGGAGGAATTGTATGGATATTTTCTATATAGTTACATTGGTCCAGCTTGGACCACTGTAACTATGCATACACCATACCTGACCAATGCCTCTGGAAGATGGAAATCACTGAAGTAGACACCGCCACTCCAATAACCTTCACTCACTTCCGGGTCCCACACCAAGCGGCTGCCTGTTGCTTTTTCTATGTTCTGAATTAATGAAAAGCATTCTCTGATCGGACAAGTTTGAGAGCATGATGTCACCTTCCTGTCTCTCCACTTCCAATCAGAGAACACTTTTCATTCATTTAGAAATGAAAAAGCATTCTCTGTATGGTCCTCGTGCCACCAACCACCTTTGTTCAGTATAATGCGGCATGACATTGGAGCCAGCTTAAGAGGTCTCATCTCCACCACCATCTTGAAAGAAGATGCAGTAAACTGATAAGCCTACCTCACTGTCACTCTGCTCTTTTCTCCTTTCAGCATCAACCACCAACCACCTTCGTTCAGAATAATGTGGCATGGCATTGGAGCCAGCTTAAGAGGTCTCATCTCCACCACCATCTTGAAATATGCAGTAAACTGATAAACCTATGTCACTCACTGTGCTCTCTTCTCCTTTCAGCATCAACCATCAACCACCTTCGTTCAGTATGCAGTAAAGAAGTGGCATGGCATTGGAACCAGCCTAAGAGGTCTCATCTCCACCACCATCTTGAAAGATGCAGTAAACTGAGAAGTCTACCTCACTGTCGCTCTGTTCTCTTCTCCTTTCAGCATCAACCACCAAGAACCTTCGTTCAGTATGCAGTAGAGAAGTGGCATGGCATTGGAACTAGCTTAAGAGGTCTCATCTCCACCAACATCTTGAAAGAAGATGCAGTAAACGGATAAGCCTACCTCACTGTCATTCTGCTCTCTTCTCCTTTAAGCTTGCTCCTTGCACTGTAGCACAATTGATTAACATCGCTACATAGTTATTCTGGCTGAAAAAAGACATCTAGTTCAACCATTATGGTGTCCGTTTATGACACAGAGAAAAGCTGCGATTCAGAGGATCACAGCTATTCTCTGGTCATTCACAGTTTATGACACTCAAGAGATCAGCAGAGAACATGTTCAGCCTTTCACTGGAGATCTGTGTTCTCCCTCCAGATTCTCCAGCCCAGAGCTGGAGAATCGGAGGAACCAAAAACTAAGCAGCAATAATTTACCTCTGTTTAGTAAACTGATCTTTTACTGTAATCTCACGAGATTATATAAAAGCAGCCGTTTTCTAGCGTTTGTAGACCGTTCTCCCTTCGTTCGGAGAACTCATCTACACCGCTTCATAAATGGCATTCACAAGAGAACTGTGTTCTTCAAGAATTCCGGAGAACTGAGCAGTGATCATTTACTGCTGGTTCATAAACAGACACCTATATCCTATACCTATAGTTGAGCCACAGGAAGGCAAAGAACCCCAGCAAAGCATGAATCAGTTTGCTCCTGCAAGGGAAAAAAAATCCTCCCTGATCCCCCAAGAGTCAATCAGATATTCCCTGGATCAACTGTACCTAACTTGTGCTGCTTCTCCTTCCAATATCCTGAGCTTTGTTCAGGTACTTTGCATTAAGAAATACATTTAAAACTGATCTCCAAGTATGGATTTTATTGCATAGTTATATTGTTCCAGCTTGTATGCATATACCATACACGATGGACTGCTGTGGAAGTAGAAGTTGCTGCTACTACAGTGATGACTGCTGTCTTCTGGGACTGTACTAGCAGCTTCCCTGCTGCATAGTAACCAAAGGGAGGTTGCTCCATTGGTACTGCGACCATTCAGCAAAAGCCTTATATTTGTTTTAGGGAATACAAGGCATTGGACAAATGGAGATCTGTGACATCATCACCCAACCTCTACACCTCATCCAGTCAGAGAATGCTTTGCATTGTTTGAGAAAATGACACAATGTTCTGTGAATGATCCCATAGCTGAGTGAGCAACCCCCTGTGGTTACTATGCAGCAGGGCACAATCCCAGAGGACAGCAGTGACTACTACAGTGATTGTCCACATATCTACTTTTACTGAAAGAGTAGTTGATGCTTGGATTAAACTTCAGCAGAGGTAGAGTGCCAGTCAACAGTAAACAGCTTGAAACATGCTTGGGACAAGCATAGATCTATACTCAGACAAAAAAATTAACAACCCCCCCCCCCCAAAAAAAAAGCAAACACCCCTAAAAAGAAAAACAAACACACACAAATGGACAGACTTGATGAACCACTCAATCTTTTTCTGTCATCACTTTTCTATTTTTCTAAACACAATGGACAGCTGTTGGAGAGATAAACCACTGCAGTTTTCTCTCCTGTAACGGTCCATTCTGGTTGCAGTAAAGGGAAATGCGGTGCACAATTCAGCACATCACGTGGCTCTCTTTTTTTCTCACTCAACTTTATTTGAAGTGCACAAAAGTACACCTCATTCATGTCACTGTACAGCAGCGTGATCCTCTACAATGCACTGCGATAAAATTCAGCATGTCTGCATTGAGGCGTGAATGGGACTCACAGAAAAAAACTGTTTTCTTTGTGTCCTTGCAGTGACCGGCTTTTTGCACTGCGCATAGTGCAAATTCACCCTAAGACACTCACAGTGGCCTTGGATCTGTCTGCCACCCAGCCTCCACAGGTAAATCTTTTGTGGGGGAAATAACCAAAATCCTTCTATAGACCAGGATTCTGAAGCAGTGTCCTTCAGCAGGCATGCCTCCTCGGCAGCTGTCCTGAGTCCCTGAAACCGCTGAAGCCCAAACTGCAGTCTCTTCTCTTAGTAATTCTGCTCCTAGGGGCAGCAGCCCCAGGAGAGCGGGAACACTCCCTGACAAGGAAAGAATAGTCTGCTCAGGCCTCCTATCTATTTATCACCTCCCCAGCCACCTTCCAGATCTCCCCTTCCAGTGATTGATCAAGGTATGATAAATATTTAATATATCAATCTCCCTCTCTATTCTGTGGAAGCTTTCTCCGAAAGCAGGTGAACCAATCAAATTCTCAGCTTAGGGAACCCTGATCAGTCCAAACCAATCAACAACCACTCCACTCACTATATTGAAAACAAAAACTAAATTTTCCTATCAGCCTAACTAGGAGGGCGCTATACTTATGTAAGCCCCAAATTTCGTTTTCAGTATGTTTGTCATCATGCTTTACTGTACAGAGATTTCTTAAGCATTTTTGGGGGGGGGGGATTTGTTGCAAAGTTACTTAAAAATCCTGCCAGCAACAGCACTTCCTGGTTCAAGCTGAAGGGGCTAAGCAAATGGCTTGCAATTATTATCAGCGTTGTCAGCCTACCATGCAAACTCTTTTAGTTAGCTGTCAGGCTGCCTAGTCTGCACTGGCCTCTTGCAAATCTGATTAGTAGTTCAATGCTCAGCTGATGGAGTGTGCATGGCAGGCTGACAACACCGCTGCTAACTGGAAGACATTGGCTTAGGCTGGCCATACATTATACAATCTTATTGAGAATTTTGCCTTAGATTTACCAAAAACCATATAATATGAGGTCAAACCTAAACAACACTTTCAATTGTATCCAATTAGGCAGGCCCTTGCACTACATAATTGAAGGTAAATCTAAAGGAAATTGGACAGAAAATTGTATAGTGTATGGTCAGCCTTAGACTGGTCATACACTATACAATTTTCTGCCCAATTTCCTTTAGCTTTCCCTTCAACTGTGTAGTGCAAGGGTCTGCCTAATTGGATACAATTGAAAGTGTTTACGTTTGACCTCATATTATATGGTATTTGGTAAATTTAAAGAAAATTTATCAAGAAAATTGTATAATGTATGGCCAGCTTAAAGCTGGCCATACATGGGTCGAATTCCGAAAAATAATTTCTTTTGAAAATCTTTTCTAAGAATTTTTGTTTGAATTTCTCACCATTATTGGGTCACAGAAATGGCCGATTTTCATGTGACCATTGAATTTGAGTGATTCGGTATGTTGGAAATTTTTTGAAAAACAAATGAATTTCGAATCAATGATGAGAGAATTGTGCAGAAAATATAAACAAAAAACAAAATTAGCATGAGATGTGACCTGGAAAGAAAAGAAAATTCTTGGCCACGAAAATTCTTTTCTGTAGCAACATGATGTGAACTGGAAGGCTTGGTTGGTATGTTGAATTTTGAAATCAATGGTGGCACCATCTGATTACAAAACGCATGAAATTTCTGATTTTCTAAAGAAAATTTGTTTGGAATTCGACCCATGTATGGCCTGCAATAGTGCGGTCAGCCTGAATCAGAAAGTGTTGTTGCTGGCAAATTATCCAGGTGAGGAACTTTGAAACAGATTCCTCAAATAATTTTCTTAAGAAAACTCTCTACATTGAGGTATTAGAGCAAACATACTTAACCACTTCCAGTCCGGACACTTTCACCCCCTTCCAGTCCAAGACAATTTTCAGCTTTCAGCGCTATCACACTTTGAATGACAATTGTGCACTCATGCAACACTGTACCCATATGAATTTTGTTTACATTTTTTTGAGACAGATAAAACTTTATTTTAGCGGTATTTATTCATCACTGGGATTTTTATTTTTTGCTATATAAATGAAAAAGTCCAAAAATTTTGAAAAAAAAAGTGTTTTTCTTATAAAATTTTGCAAATAAATAATCTTTCTTCATAAATATTGGCCAAAATGTATTCATCTATCTTTTTAGTAAAAAAAAATAACCCAAATTAGTTTATAACCAAAAATGATAATTTTTCAAACTTTTTTTTACATTTTTATTTATATTATTATTTATGTTTTTTTTTTTTTTGTAACATATCGTCACCCTAGCAATACAGTGTCAACATAGTGACACTGTACTACTTGTGGGGGGTGATGAAGATTTTTTTTTTCTTTTTTTACACTGATTGCTTTTACACCCATAAAGGCTGTAAAAGCAACCATTTCTCCTTCTCTCTGGCTGCATTCTTGCAGCCATTGAGAAATACTGAGTGAGCTGTGATTGGTCACAGCTTGTCACATGGTACAATGCTGTTGTGAATAGCCTTGTAACATGTGATCATTCACAGATTTCACAAGTAGTAAGCAATGATGTCAGGAAGTGACATCTTGTTTACTACTATTCATGTGATCACTGATTGGCCAATCAGTGATCACATGAATCAGGACCTCACATAGAGATCCCGTACAGCGATCCAGACACAGCGGGCACCAATCGCAGTGCCGCGTGCTCCCAGGGAGCGCGCACAAGCAATGGATGCAGGGGGTACGTTTAGAAATGTCCACTTGCTCTGGCAGCAGTCCTGTTTATGTACATGGGCCAGGCGGGAAGTGGTTAAAAATAGATATTAAGTGTATATACCCATCATGGAATGCAGAGCTGCATTCATGTGTGTCTTGCACATCTGCCTGGAATTCAGCTTTAAAGTGGCCAGCATACAGCAGATAGGTGTAAGGGCTCTTTCACACAGGCATTAAATTCTAGACCAGCCTTAACGGGCCTTAATGCACCTAGAATGGTAATGGGCATTTTGGACGTGTTGCACAGGCATTCAAGTTGCATCAGGCAATGCTCTTCAAATACCCTGTGAGATGAGGTTTTTTATTTCATTACAAGGCTAAAATGGGAAATGTCTACTTTTGGTGCTTTGCAATTGTACCTTACTATGTGCTTGTGGTGCGTTTCAATAGCAGTGAATGTAAGTGGTTGCAAAGCATCGACACCTGCTGAACTCTGCAGGCAGTGTTAATTTTGCCTCGCCATGACACGAGGCAATGCTAACTCTGCAGTATATACACCTCCATCTACTCCCTATTTTAACAATTTTGAGTGGCATTGATAGGCAATCAGGAAGAGGTAAAAATGTGACTCAATTGCCTATATTCAATGCCTGTATGAAAGAGCCCTTATTGTTTCAAGGTACGTTCACTGGCAGAATTCAGAAGTGACATTTATATTGTGTCGGTGGCAAAGGAACAGCAACTAACCAGACAAAAAAAAATAAAACGCAATAAAAATGTTAGTCCTGACCTTTGTCTCAGTACAATCATAAAAAGATTGTGTAAACTTTTCACTCTAGCTGTTTTCCCTATAATAGAAGTAGGTAAACCTAGACTTGAACTGGTGGTCCGAAGATAAAACTGATGCACAATCATGCTGCTACAACAACAACATACTGTATACATGTACACTTGTTTCAGCAGAGGTTGCATTTTTTATACTCTCAACAGAACCCTATGGTACCAATCTCATCTTAACAGAGGAAACAGCAATGTAATACATACGATGTATAATGCTGGTATATTACAATACATACGGTAAGATGGTTTGCTGCCAATAAGGCAATGTGAGGGGACCACAACACTCACTGGGGGTGGCACTGAGGATGGAGTGTCTATACCGGGCACAGTGTTCTCAATACACAGCAGTGATGTTGCCCTGTATACACACTGGAGCATTACTGAGCTGGATGCTAGGATGCTGGCGGCTGGACTATACAGCATTTTATGTTGCTAAGATGTTGCCTGGGCCAGTGTCACTGGTTGCTGTGCCAGTTCAGCATCCTAGCAACCACAGAGGGCAGAAAAAATACCAGTGTGGGGGGGCACAATTACCTAGGCCAGCTTCTGGATGGATTATTTTCCTGGCATCTGTTCGCCAGGCCAGGAATTTAGGACTATGGGGCCTATGTCTCAATCCAACCATAGTAATTTGAAACAGGTGACCATCATTTTATGCCTATAGAAACCTTAAATTAATCCAAGATATTTATAAATCTTTGAAAAAATTGAGACTTAAATATAATATTCAGGTGAAAACACTGAAGTAGAAAGATTAAATTGGTATTCCAGCTATTGATAACTGGGGCAGCTTAGTGACTAAGGGGTTAGCACCTTGGTTTGAATCCAAACCATGGCACTACCTGCTTGGAATTTGCACCTTCTCCCTGTGCCTGTGTGGGTTTCCTTCCCCATGCTATAGATATGTTGGCTCCTATTTAAAAAAAAAAAAAAAAAAGTAAATCGATGGCAATATTCTGAGGATTTTCCAGTCTGGTCACGTGATCAGCTCCCAGCAGCTTCAGGGGACACAAGTGACAACAGATGCCTATAGTAGGCCTATGGGTAATGTCACCACCCAGGATTTCAGCCCTTGTTGATGACCTCTCCTCTCCCCTGAAGATTGCCCCTGCGAAGATCATGTGATCAGACTTTTGCGCCCTCAGAATAGGTAAGTAAAGGCATCCTCCTATCACAGGGTAGTTAGAATAGGATTTAGAAGGGGTGGTAGCAGGTTTAATCCTAGTTAGCAATGCAGAATCGGCACTGGTTTCTCTGCTATTTCTGCACCGCCTCACAATCACACCCCGTTCATACGAACCACTGTGGGTGTGTATTTTAAGTTAACGACACCCTAAAATCAGTTCTCACAACTCAGTGCAATGTGCAGAATCAGATCGCGTGGGTGTGAACACTATGCGATCCGATTCTGGTGCAGAAAAAAGGGTCCTGCACTTTTCTTTGTACGAATGCGGTGCAATTTGAGCCATACAAAATGTATAGTTCAACCTGCACAGCACAGAAATCGCATGTGATTTGCACAGGAATGTGGTGCGGGTCCTGTGAGAATCACAGGCAATATGCCGCAGCGCATTAGTGTGAACCCAGGCTCAAAATCCGAAGGAGCCTGGTGGTAAAAATGTTTAGTCGGACAGCACCTGCATCCTATTGCCACATTGGGAGAATCATCCTTCCATAATGTTTAGCATGTATAAAATAATCCAAAGGCTAAATGAAAGAAATCAGTGGTTGTTTGGCCAGTTTAGACCTCATTAGCTATATTGCCTGGTATCTAGAACTTTCATGCATTTTTGTAAATTTTGTATTTTATCTATATCATTTCTTTGAGTTGGAGACAATCACATGGGCTTACCTCTATGTGTGAATAAGCATTCAGTGCTGAGAATGAGCAGTACTTTGTTAGGAATACTCTAGGAATCTCTGCATTTGTCAGATACATCAGGTCTGTGCTTTTAATAGTACAGTTTAGCTTAAATTGCTTAACATTTGTATTTGCCATTTATCAAACTGTTAAGCACAGAGGAAACAAGGCTCACTCCTATCTAAACAATGAACTCTGCTCCCACAAATATTTTATCTTGATAGGGGTTTGATTGGAAACCATGGCAATTAATCTCCTCTCCACATTACTTCCTATTGCTGGAAATCCACATATATTTTTTCAGGCCATCTCTCTGACTGGCGGTGAGCAATAGGACAGATAGGATCCTTTTCTGCTCCCTCAGGCCGCGTTAATCAGCCTTTGGCATCAATCTCAGAGGACCTATATCCGTGACGCCAACATGTTCATGTACAGAATTTGCTCCACAGCACTGCACTAGAAAATCAGCCCAAACAATTTTTCAGATGTGTGCTCACAGAACATGGACCTTAAAATATCTTAAATTTGCATTTGTAACAACAGAAAAATAAAAATGGTAAGAAACTGCTCTTCAGACTTATAGATTTTGACTTTCGTAGTCCTGTCTGTTTCATAAATACATATATTCATGTTCATTCTCACGTACATTGTTCATTTATAACTATAGACCAAGCTCTCTCTGCTGAAGGAAGCATATAATATGTTTTAGCACATATCACTGCAGCTATGGTTTCTTGTTTGATAAGCGTATGTCTTGAATGGGGGATTTTGAAGGGTAAATGCTGGGAATAAAGACAAAATGTACATAATAAATTGATTTAGCAGAACTTGGCGAGTACAGTAAGATAAAAAAAAGCATCTATAAGGCCTCATATACACATACACTTCGGGCATCCAACATAAGAATACTTCCACATCTGGGTGAGACAGTTGTCTCATACAATCATCCATATTAATGAATTTGGTGCATGACAGGGTGGCGATAGAGGAGCACAATCAGGGACAGGGAAAGCTATAGACAATGCGGGATGCAAAGGGAGAGGTGGTTGCACAGACAAGGCTTGGTAAAGTACTCTTTCTAACCCTCTAGGGATCTGTGTGTTTCTGTTTCAATGTTTTCCTAGATTGCATTAGTAGTTCAGTGAATGGATTCACTTGTTCCCTGGAACTGCTCTTTTAGGAGGACTTGTACTCGGGAAGCTGGGCCCAAAGCATACGGCAATGGACTAGTTCCTAATATTACATATAGGCTCCATGCAGATGATCTTTTGTCTATTACTGACCCTCCGTGCCTTGTTCTTCACTGTGCCTCTGTGTGGAGGAAGCAATATCAGTAAAGGCAGGACTTTGCTTTCTTATATCAGAGCTTCCCTTCTGATGACTAGTGATCTGATGACTTTTGAGGGAGTATTCCAGAAGCAACAGGTGGAAGAAGCACAGATCTCCAACAAGAATGATTCAGGAGGTAGATGCTTCCATTGCAGTTTCTTAGGTACAGATCCCTTTCCAGCAAGGAGACATTTGAGCAGCACGGTAGTGGCTTTGTCATATCTCAATAAACGTTTTGTGAACTTAGTACTTAGAGGCAGCAAAACCTTAGATGATCTCACACTGCATATATACAGGACAGCTATCAGGCCACAGGAGTAATTAGGCACAGTCGAATGTCAGGGAATGCGCTGCTATTTTTCAGAAAGAATTGATTACAAAAGTACTGCTTAGGTAAAATTGTCATTTCTAGATGTTCCCTACAAGATAGCAAGCCCCATTTTGGGGGTTCTGGTCCACTTTTTTCTGTTTCAATAATTTTTTTAAATTATTTATATATTTTTAAAGAATAAGAGAGTAATGGTACATACCTGTAATTGGCATAGAAAGCAGCTTACAATTATCACCAGATACAGAAGTCTCAGAACAGACCTCCATCTTTGTCCAACCCATGTAAAAAGGTAAACCAAACAGGAATATTAAAAGTCTAACCCTCATAACCTTGTCTGGGCTTTATTCTAAAGATAACAAAGAAGAAAACAGTAAGAAATTAGCATCTCGCAATTGCTAATAGTAGAAAGGTAGTGTCACGTACCTGGGTAGTGAGCCTGACATGAATATTATTATTATTATTATACAGTATTTATAAAGCGCCAATAGTTCGCTCAGCGCTGTACATTACAAAGGGAGACAGAACATGTGACAGAAAAATACCAATACAATGCGATACATGAGGGGATCGAGGGCCCTGCTCTTTCGAGCTTACAATCTAGGAGGGAGGGGATGGTGGCACAGGAGGAGATAGCTGTGGGGGATGGAGTGGTAGGAAGAGTGGAGGAGGTCGGCAAGTTAGCAGGGGGTGGGGTAGGCTTCCCTGAAGAGATGGGTTTTCAGGGTGCGCCTAAAGGAGAGGAGAGTAGGTGATAATCTGATGGGTTGGGGTAGGGAGTACCAGAGGATGGGTGACACCCTAGAGAAGTCCTGGAGGCGGGCATGGGAGGAGGAGACCAGGGAACTAGAGAGAAGGAGGTCTTGTGAGGAGCGGAGTGTGCGTGCTGGGCGGTACTTGGATATTATGTCAGAGATGTAGTACGGGGCAGTATGGCGGGCAGCTTTGTACGTCAGCGTTAGGATTTTGAATTTGATCCGTTGCGCAATCGGAAGCCAGTGGAGGGATTGGCAGAGGGGGGTGGCGGAGACAGAGCGGTTGGAAAGGTGAATGAGTCTGGCAGCCGTATTCAGGATCGACTGAAGCGGGGATAGCCAGCGGCGAGGCAGGCCAGTGAGGAGGGAGTTGCAGTAGTCGAGTCGTGATATGATGAGGGAGTGGATGAGCTGTTTAGTGGTTTCTGGGGTTAGGAACGTGCGGATTTTGGCGATGTTGCGGAGGTGGAGTCTGCACGAGTTTGTTAAAGATTGGACTTGGGGCTGGAAGGATAGGTTGGAGTCCAGAATGACACCCAGTACTCTGGCCTGCAGGGCGGGTTTGATGGTAGCGTTGTTGGATGTGACGGAGAAATCAATGGGGGGTGGTGTCCGGGCTGGGGGGAAGACAAGAAACTCGGTTTTGGAGAGGTTCAATTTAAGGAAGTGGAGCGACATCCAGTCTGATATGTCGCTCAGTAGGTGTGTGATTCGGGCTGAGACCAAGGGGGTGAGGTGGGGGGTTGAGAGATAGATTTGTGTGTCGTCAGCATAGAGGTGGTAGTTGAAGCCGTGAGAGTGTATGAGTTGGCCAAGGGAGGAGGTATAGATGGAGAAGAGAAGGGGTCCGAGGACAGAGCCTTGAGGGACCCCAACAGAGAGGGGGAGTGAGGGGGAGGTGGTAGCATTATACGTAACGCTGAAGGAGCGTTGTGACAGGTAGGATGAGAGCCAGGAGAGAGCAGAATCTCTGAGGCCGAGGGAGTGTAGTTTTTTGAGGAGGAGGGGGTGGTCGACTGTGTCGAAGGCCGCAGAGAGGTCAAGGAGTAGGAGCACTGAATAATGGCCATTAGCTTTGGCGGTTAGCAGGTCGTTGGAGAGTTTGAGTAAGGCAGTTTCGGTGGAGTGTAGGGGACGGAAGCCGGACTGTAGGGGATCGAGGAGGTTGTTGTCGTTGAGGTGAGAGCATAGGCGGGTGTAGACTAGGCGCTCGAGGAGTTTAGATGTAAATGGGAGCAGGGAGATGGGTCTGAGGTTGTTCGGGTCATTGGGGTCCAGGGAGGGCTTTTTAAGTATGGGGGTGATGTGTGCATGTTTCAGAGGGGAGGGGAAAGTGCCTGAGGAGAGGGAGAGATTGAAGATGTGGGTGAGGGAGCGTAGGATGGAGGAGGAGGAAGGTCGTAGGAGTTGTGAGGGGATAGGGTCGAGGGGGCAGGTGGTGAGGCGGGCATCAGAGAGGATCTTGGAGACTTCCTCAATGGTAGTAAGGTCAAAGGTGTAGAGTGTTGGGGGAGCTTCAGTATGAGGGATGTAGGGTGGGGTGGAAGAGGAGGTCAGAGCAGTGGTGGGGCCGTGGGAGAGGGGTGATGAGGTGGTAGCTGAGTGAGGGTGAAGGGGGTTGGAGAGAGTTTGAGCAGCGACGAAGTCCCTGTGGGTTATGTCGAGGGGGAGGGGGGATAAGGGGGTAGCTGTGTGAGAGGGGACGGGTTGAGAGGGTGTGTGAGTTGCGGCAATGTCCTTGCGAATTGTGTCAATTTTGTTTTTGAAGTGATTGGCAATCTCAAGGGCAGTGAGTGAGGTGCTGGGTGGAGGTGGGGGTGGAGAGAGTAGAGAGTTGAAGGCAGAGAAGAGTCGGCGAGGATTGGAGGAGAGGGCCTTGATGAGGGTCAAGAAGTAGGCCTGTTTGGCAGCATGGAGGGAGGAGGTGTAGGTGCCGAAGGCAGATTTATAGCGGGTGAAGGCTTGTTGGGATTTGGTTTTGCGCCATAGTCGCTCCAGGGCACGACTTTGTCGTTTGAGGGTTTTGGTGTGATCAGTCTGCCAGGGCTGGAGCGGTCGGGGTCTGATGTTACGTGTGGTTAAAGGCGCTAGTGAGTCAAGGGCTGTTGAGAGCGCATTGTTGTAGGCGGTCAAAGCCAAGTCGGGGCAGGACAGGGGGAGGATGCGGTCGTGGAGTTGATCAGCTGCAGAGTGGAGGGAGGCAGGGTTAAGGTTGCGGAGGTTCCGGCTGGTAGTAGTGTGACATTTGGAGGGGTAGGCGTTGGAGGACGAGGAGATAGAGAAGGTGATCAGGTTGTGGTCAGAGAGAGGGAAGGGGGTGTTAGTGAGGTTGTGGGGAGCGCAGCGGTTGGAGAAGACGAGGTCCAGGATATTTCCGTCGGAGTGGGTGGTGGATTGTATGCACTGTGCAAGTGCAAAGGAGGTTAGGTGGAGGAGACGGGCTGTGTCCGGGTTGTCAAGGTTGACAGGGATGTTGAAATCCCCAAGAATTATGGTGGGTAGCTCAGAGGAGAGGAAGAAGGGTAGCCAGGAGGAGAAGTCATCCAGGAAGCGGGGTATGGATCCAGGAGGCCGGTATATCACAGCAATCTTCAGGGGGGTTGGGGAGAATAGTCGGAGGCAGTGGGCCTCGAAGGAGGAGAAGGATAGGGAGGGGGGGTTTGAGAGGACTCGGAAGGTGCTCTGCGGTGACAGGAGCAGACCAACCCCACCACCTTTACGACCGTTAGGCCTGGGTGAGTGGGTCCAGGTGAGACCTCCATAGGAGAGTGCAGCAGGGGAGGTAGAATCAGTGGGCTGGATCCAGGTTTCTGTGATCGCTAGGAGGTTGAGGGAGCGGGAAACAAAGAGGTCGTGGATGGCGGTAAGCTTGTTGCACACCGAACGGGCGTTCAGGAGTGCACATGAAAATGGGGGGGAGATTTTAGGGAGCAGGGGGACAGATGCTAAGTTGTGGGGGTTGCAGTAGGACGTGGAGGTGGGAGGGTGTTGAGCGGGTGAGGGAGGTGGAGGGCCAGGATTCGGGGAGATGTCCCCCGCAGCTAGGAGGAGGAGAAGGGTGAGAAAGGTGGCATGGGAGCGGGATGTGCAGGAGCGTGAGAAACTCCTAGTGGAGGTGTTGGGGTCAGTGGGAGAGCGGAGTAATAGGAGGAGGTGGTGGGTGCCATAGAGGGGTGAGGGAAGCAGTGAGGACACGATATACAAATGTTTGGGAGGGACAGAGGGATATAGTGAATGGATTTTGGGAATGGAGGAGAGGAAAATGAGAAGGAGGAGTGGAAGAGACATTTTGGGGAGGTGAAGAGAGCAATAGTAGGGAGATGATAGCAGTGAGGGGGAGATGTACAGGTTGTGGGGTGGAGCAGAGGGGTAAAGAAATTAGATTTGGGAACAGAGGGTAGTAATATGATAAGGAGAAGAAGGGGCGTATTATATAAAAGGTACACAGAGTGGGTCTCAGGCATGTAAGAGGTTTCCCAGGGTGTTTGCTTGCAGTCTTCCAGCATGCAGTAGAGCTTCTGGCTGTTGTTGTGTCTTCCTGCTGCTTGAGTTCTCCTGCTTTAGTTCAACTGCTGCGTTTAACTGCTTCTTCTATGCACTGGTTCTAAGCCGCACTCAATCCGAAGCAGCACCCCCATCAGAGACTGTGCCCCCCATCAGAGATCTCCCCCATGAATAGGCAGACCTCTCCTACAACTCCGGCTCAAGGACTGCTGAGAGTGGGACAGCGGTCGCAGGAGCTGGGTGGGGTATGAGGGCCTGAGATCTGTCCGGTAACAGCTGTTGGGCTGATGAGTAGCAGGCCAGAGCAGGGTGCAGATGTATCCATGCAGGATGGATGGATGCCGGAGCACCGTGTGCTGAAGAAGCAGAGTCAGACGAGCCGGGTTTGATATTGGCGAGACAGATCAGGTATAAACGGCAGGCAGGAGAATAGTCGGGTCACAGGCCGTGTTCAGTAACAGGAGGTCAATCAGATAGGAGCAGGCAGAAGAATAATCCGAGGACAGGCCAGAAGTCAGGGCAGGAAGCAATCAAGCAGAAGTCAGGAACAGGCTGGTTTGGCAACAGGAATCAATCAAAGAAATCAGGAAACACGAGCAGGGGGAAAAGACCATACGGCAATGAGATAACCACAGCAGTCAGTTTAAAAAGCCCTCTTGGTGCCAGCATTAATCACAGGCGCGCGCCCGCAAATGCAAGAGTGCAACTGCGCGCGCCTCTGTCCAGGCGCCCGCACATCTGCGTGGCTTGCCAGAACCCTGCGCATGTGCATATTTGTGCGCCGTGGAGATTCACCTGTATAAGAGCTGGCCTTCCCTGACAGGTAGCAAGAAAAGGGGGGAAAAAGGGGGGGTTTGGGAATGAGGGGTGGGAGGGGATTGTAAAAAGAAGGGGAGAAGGAGAGAAGGAGATGGGGAATGAATGTGAGAGGGGATGTAAAAACACCCCTCAGCTGCATGCCATACTCCCTAGAACATGTATACAAAGACCAGTAGAACCACTTATTTCTGGACTTCTCCTCCCCTCATGGCCACAGTGATAGATTCCATATAGTAAATGTCATCCACTCTAGTCAGCCACATCGCTAGAGTAGGAGTAGTCCCCTGCTTTCATAGTGTTGGTATACAGGCCTTGGCTGCGTTCAGCAGATGGATCAACATTGATTTCTTATATCTGTATTTAGGGAGATCTGTGTGGTGCAGGAGATACTTAGCAGGATCAGAGCCAAACTCAAAGTTCGTCAACTTCTTGGTGGTTTTACTTACCTGAGACCAGAAACCATGCAGTTTCTTGCATGTCCAGAAAATATGTAATATTGTGCTCTCTTCCTCTCGACAGCACCAACAGGTACTTACCACCTCCAGGTAGGTTTTCCGCAGTACCATAGAAACATTATACCAGGGAGTGAGGATCCCACACCTGCAGTGCTGCCAATTTGACACCCGTGATCTAGAGCTTTGTTTATTTTCACCTGGGATCATTAGGTTCCTCCTGTGTTCAAATACATTGTTTGCTTCTGCCTGAGTATTCTCCTGTAGGTAAATCCTGACAGAGGATCTAAGTGTTCCCTACTGTTTCCAAAACAAAGAAAAGCAGGACTTTTGAACTCACCATATAAAATCTTTTTCTATGACTACATCAGGGGCACAGCTTTATGGTAATAAGTAACTTAGGGACCCTAGGACAAAATGTATCACCATAAAGTTTAATCAATGAAGTTGGCTTCCATCATAGTTGGTTCCTACCCTAGGCCATGCCCCTCTGACACATTTCACCCTAATTAAACGTATTCATACTCTACAAATAAGCCCAATCGGAGTGAAACCTTCCAGAGGGGCATGGCCTAGGGCACGGACTATGTTGGAAGCCAATACAAAAGGGATAAAAGGCGCATGGTGTGGCAGTCCATGTATGTTTGATGAGTTCCAAATGGGCAGGGGTGAAGGTAGTCCAGTAGGCACTAAGGGCAAGCTGCTTAGGAGTGAAGCATAACTCTGCAGAAGGGAAAACAAAGAAACACAGCGCTTCTAAGTGTGCAATGTGAAGGTATTTAATAAAAAGATAAGTAGTAACTCACATCTTAGAATTTAAAAACAGGCTCATGGGTAAGAGGGTGAGACGTCTGTAGCCAGATGATGTTGTGTGTCTGATCCAGAGAGGAGATCGATTGAGTCAGTCAGCAGGTGGTGCTGTGCATGTGCAACATGGAAGGTAAGCCTGGTGGAATCTCCAAGGTGTCTGCCAGCAGATGGGGCCGTGCACATGCAGCACGGATGGTGGTGCCCGGCAGAGTCTCCATCTGACGTCATCAAAATGCGACACGTTTCTGAGCATGTGCAGGATGAGATGAGTCCAGGCACGCTCTTTCATCAGGCAGGGAGGAACTGGGGGTGAAGGAGCCTTTTATAGAGCAAGGGGCGGATGATGAACAGGGCCAGAGGCGGGGAAAGGAGGAGGCAGCTGTCACAGAGCACCAGACAAGCTGTCTGTGAACAGGAAGATTAATGGCACAGGTGGAGGGATAATATACTTATATAAACATATCATAAAATGTGGGTTTAACATAAAAGCAAGATCAACACAATATAAAAGGAATTAATAGTGAATGTTAAAAAGCATGGTATTAGGGGAAAAAAAAAATTACACACATAAGTATACATATATAATAAATAAATACAGTTGCAAGAAAAAGTATGTGAACCCCTTGGGATTACGTGGAGTTTTGCATGAATTGGGCATAAAATGTGCTCTGAACATCATCTAAGTCACAACAATAGAAGAACACAGTCTGCTGAACATAATACTACACAAACATTAGATGTTGCCATGGTTTAATTGCACATAACATGTAAACATTCACAGTGCAGGGAGGAAAAAGTATGTGAACCTTTGGACTTAATAACTGGTTGACCCTCCTTTGGCAGCAATAACCTCATCCAAACGTTTCCTGTAGTTGCAGATCAGACCTGCACAACGATCTGGAGTCATTTTGGACTACTCCTCTTCACAAAACTGTTTCAGTGTAGCAATATTCTTGGGATGTCTGCTGTGAATCGCTCTCTTAAGGTCATGCCACAGCATTTCAATCGGATTGAGGTCAGGACTCTGACTGGGCCACTCCAGGAGGCGTATTCTGTGCTGTTGCAGCCATTGTTTTGTTGAATTACTTGTATGCTTTGGGTCATTGTCCTGTTGCATCACCCATCCTCTGCGGAGCTTCAGTTGGCGGACAGATGGTCGTACGTTTTCCTGCAAAATATCTTGATAAGCTCTGGAATTCATTTTCCCATCAATGACAACAATCCGTCCAGGCCCTGAGGCAGCAAAGCAGCCCCAAACCATGATGCTCCCTCCGCAATGTTTTACAGTGGGGATGATGTTTTGATGTTGGTGTGCTGTGCCTTTTTTTCTCCACACATAGTGTTGTGTGTTCTTCCCAAACAACTCAATCTTGGTTTCATCTGTCCACAGTATATTTTGCCAGTAGTGCTGTGGAACATCCAGGTGCTCTTTTGCAAACTTCAAACGTGCTGCAATATTCTTTTTGGACAGCAATGGCTTCCTCCGTGGTGTCCTCCCATGTACTCCATTCTTCTTTAATGTTTTCCTTATTGTAGATGTGTCAACAAAAATGTTAGCATGTGCCAGAGATTTCTGTAGGTCTTTAGCTGACACTCTGGGATTCTTCTTTACCTCATACAGCATTCTGCGCTCTTGCAGTCATTTTTACAGGATAACCACGCCTAGGGAGAGTAGCAACAGTGCTAAACTTTCTCCATTTGTAGACAGTCTGTCTTACCGTGGACACAGGAACATCAAGGCTTTTGGAGATACTTTTGTAACCCTTTCCAGCCTCATGCAATTCTTGATCGTAGGTCTTCTGAGAGCTCTTTTCTGCGAGGCATGGTTCACATCAGACAGTGCTTCTTGAAACCAGTAAACTCAAAACAGGTGTGTGTTTTTTAAGGGCAGGACAGCTGTCAGCAACACATCCAATATCATCACACTGATTGGAGTCAAGGTTGGCTCACTCCTGGCTCCAGTTAGCTCTGGGAGAAGTCATTAAGCTAGGGCCTCACATACTTTTTCCTCCCTGCACTGTGAATGTTTACATGTTATGTGCAATTAAACCATGGCAACATCTAATGTTTGTGTAGTATTATGTTCAGCAGACTGTGTTCTTCTATTGTTGTGACTTAGATGACGTACAAAGCACATTTTATGCCCAATTCATGCAAAAATCCACGTAATCCCAAGGGGTTCACATACTTTTTCTTGCAACTGTAGGTATCCATTAGAATATATATATGTGTGCATATATACCCATATAAAAAGGACAGAATGGAGGACTGGTAGAGAATAACCCTGCGTAGGAAAATAGTTTTGGTATAGGTTCCTAGCATGGAAAGGACATTAGGGGATGTCAAAAGGGCCAAAGGGTGATAAATGAATTGCATAATTTATGGTAGCCACAGCAATGCAATGGATATGTGGCAACCATAAGTAGATAAGAGGGCATGCTGTAAATGGAGGTGCATGCGTATATGGTTTAGGTCAAAGGACAGGTTCATTTGGTATGTAATGATAGTGCGGTGATGACGCATACATATATGTAAACGCATGTCTAACCGTCAGAGCCCAGGGGGAAGAATGAACAATGGAGAAGTAAGGATGACTCACATGGGTTAAAAATGCAAACGGTGGTTATAATATGGTGGCAATTTCCAACTCCTCATTGAGGCCAGTGGGGGATGACGCATGCATATATGGTTGTGTAAAAAAAAAAAACAAGGTTAATTAGGTCTGTGATGATAGTGTGGCAATGACGACCAGCATGACCGGAAGTGGTGTAAATGCATGTCTAACCGTCAGAGCCCAGGGGGGAGAATGAACAATGGAGAAGTAGGGATGACTCACATGGGTTAAAAATGCAGACGGTGGTTATAATATGGTGGCAATTTCCAAATCCTCATTGAGGCCAGTGGGGGATAGGGTGTCAAGGGCATGTATCCAAAATGTCTCCCTATGGCAGAGTTTATGGAAGCGCTCCACCTCAGGGAGACCAATGGGCATTACCTCGACCACCCAAACCCGAATTCCCACAGTGGATTTGTTATGGGTATCCAAAAAATGGCAGGGGGCACTGTGCTCATCCTTTCCACCTTCAATTAGGCGACGGTGTTCTCCAAACCTGCAACACAGGGTACGTGTGGTACATCCCACGTACAAGAGACCACAGGGACAACTAAGGCAGTAGACAATGAATGTGGATGAGCAATTGCAGAATTCAGTGAACTTGTAATATTTCCCTTTGTGTTGAAAGCCCTTTTGGCCATGTTGGAAAAATTGGCATGTTTTACAGCGAGCTTTACGACATTGGAACATGCCTATGATGGGGGTGGAGAATAAGGAGGGTACATGCTGGGGCTGAACAGATTTTAATTTGCTGGGGGCTACTTTGTTCTTTAGATTGGGGGCTTTTTTGTAAGTGATGATGGGTTTGGGGGGAATAACATCTCTTAAATGGGGATCTTGTAGCAAGATGTTCCAATGTTTTCTGAAAACGTTTCTCATTTTTTGGTGTCTCCCATGGAATCTGGTGGTGAATCTGACTGTATGGTGGGGGTCTTCAGTGGATCGATTAGTATTGAGTTTACCAGACAGGTAGGAAGCATATGCTTCATCTACCAATTTGTTAGGATACCCTTTTTCAGCATATTTTTTCTTGAGGGTGACACTGAGTTCTTTGTAATCTGTTAATTTGGTGCAGGTATGGCGGAGGCGACAGAATTTACTTTTTGGAATATTGTTTATCCAGGTGGGGTGTGACAACTCTGATAATGAAGATAGGAGTTTCCTGAGGTGGGTTTGGTGTAGTTTTTGGTAATGATCTGACCATTGTCATGACTAAGTTCTAGGTCTAGAAATGAAAGATGGTCTTGGTTTCTTTCGGATGTAAATTGTAGACCAAAAGGATTGTTGTTGCAATGCGTGACAAATTCATCAATAAGGGATAGGGACCAGTCCCAGATGATGATAATGTCATGTATGCATCTGCTGTAAAAGGTAAGATGTGTCGCAAATGGGTTGTTTTGCCAAATGTACAGATGTTACCAATAACCCATGGCTAAGTTGGCATAGGAAGGTGCAAAATTGGCATCCATAGCAGTCCCTTGTAGTTGAAGAAAGAATTTATCATCAAAACTAAAATAATTGTGTGTCAGGCAGAATTGGGTTGCCTCTAATATGAAATCTGCTTGTTTAGGGTTGATCAAGGGGTCATCTGATAGAAAATGTTTTAGTGCTATGAGTCCCAATTGATGGGGGATTGATGTGCAGAGTGAGCTGATGTCTAAGGAGACCCAACAATATGTACAAGTCCAACTGTATGGTGTGAGTAATTGTATGAGGTGGGTTCCGTCACTGATATATGACTGCAAGCTCTGGGCTAATGGTTGTAGAAAAAATATCTACATATTGGGAGAACCCACTCATGATGCTGTCAATGGAGGCAACTATGGGTCTGCCGGGTGGGTTGGCGAGGCTTTTGTGTATTTTGGGGAGGTGGTAAAAATATGGGCTCTTGTAGAATGTTTGTATAAAAAAGAAGCTTCTAACTTGGTGATAACACCCAGAGAGAGTGCAGAATCAACTAATGATTTTGCTACTGATTGAAATTCTGGTAATGGGTCTTTTTTGAGTTTAATGTAGGTGGAGGGATCAGAAAGTAATCGGCAGGCTTCAGTTAAATATTGGGTTCTATCCTGAATGACTATGCCGCCACCCTTGTCAGCGGACTTGATGATAATGTTGGTGTTATCCATGAGATTATTGAAGGCTGTTTTTTTCTGGGGGTTTGAGATTATTAGGTAGGAAGGTTTTATTGTTGCATAGTTTACTAAAACTAAATCAGAGTACACAACATAGTTTACTGATTTACTAAATCAGAGTACACAACTTTGTAAAAGGTCTCTATGAAGGGACCCTTGGAGTGGGAAGGGAAAAAAGGTGATTTGGGTCGTAAGTTGGTGTGTTTGATGGGCGGAGAGGTGGCTAGATGTTGGGTGAGTAGCTCTAATTCATCAACTTGATTGTCATCATAAAGTTGTTGAAGTATAAGGAGGATATCATGATCTAAATCAATGTCAGAGGTGGAGACATTGACTTAGGGGTGTCAGAGTCAGACAGGGTGGAATCCATCTTAAGGGACTGGATATGATAATATATTTTATAGTTAGTTGTCTAATAAATTTGTTGAGATCCTTGAATAATGTAAATGAATTGGGACTGATGGTGGGTGCAAAATTGAGGCCACGTTTAAGCAGGGAGGCTTCATCTGGCAGAAGGTTGTGGGAGGAAAGGTTGAAGATTTTTATAGTCTGCAAATTTTCTGTAGACTTCTGGGTTTGTTTTCTTCCCCCTCTACATCTTCTTTTGTGAGTTTTCTTTTTGGATTTTTCTTTGGAGGGGGACTTAGGGATAAAAAAGACAGAGGCGTGGGAGTGGGGTTGGTATCAATTCTAAAGAATGAGTGGGTAGCTTTGGAGGTGGAACTGTCTTGGTCACATATGTCTGATCCATAAGAGGGGATGGATGTATATAATGGGAGATGATCACTTATGGGGGTATCAGAGATAGGAAAGGAGATGGTATGTTCATGGCCAGGTAAAGGATGAGGATGAGTTTTGGAATGATGGCCTGAATTAGATATGGGCGCAGTAACGGTTGATGGGAGAGAATGAATTGTAGGGTGATGGACTGGATTAGATATAGACACAGTAGTGGTAGTGGTGGGGGGGTGGGTTATGGGGTAGGGTTCTCCATCCTGGATACCATGTGGGAGTAGTGGCACTTTAGTAGGGGTGGCTTTGGGAGCAGGGACAGGGAATGATGGGGGGTAGGTAGGAGTGTCCCGGGGATGGTGTGGAGGATAGGTGGGATGTACAATGGATAGATCTAGGGTAAGAAGGTAGGGAATATTATGATGGTGCTTGTTACAAGTAAGAACTCTATGGGAATTGTAGTCATCCAGCTCTCTACGGAATTTATTGAGTTTGATTTTGATTAAACGATCTTCCTTTGTTTTGGTATTCCTTTTCAGAGTGTGTAGCCATGATGTGGGAATGGGGGTATTAAAATCTGTAATGTCTGTGGCCAACATTTGTACATGGTGGGTAAGTTGTTCAAACCTGGAATGTCTATGGGTGATGAGAATATCTATCCATTTGGATGTGCACAATTCAGAGACAGCGGTCCATTCTTTGTGGGTATCAAGGGTCAGAAAAGGACAACATTTAAGGATTCTTAGCCCTCTGGGAGTTATTTTGGACCGTCTATATTGTCGTAGGAAGAATTTGTCCCACCACTGGGTGTTGGCAAAATGGATGATTCTCTCCAGTTTTTTTAACCTTCCACATATGGAAAATCTGATTTTTCCTTTTAGTGTGCAGAGAGTTGAGAACAGGGTATGAGGTAGAGCAGATTAAAGATCCTCTAAATTCCCATATTTGGATTTTTCTATGTCAGAATGGAGATCCATACGGTCGATTTTTAAAAATAAATAAATAATTAAACTAAAAAAGGGGGGAAATAAATACCAATAAGATTTGTCAAAAAACAGTATCAGGGTAGCTGAATAGTAAATGGAAGGTGTCAATGGATCAGACACACAACATCATATGGCTACAGATGTGTCACCCTCTTACCCATGAGCCTGTTTTTAAATTCTAAGATGTGAGTTACTACTTATCTTTTTATTAAATACCTTTACAGTACACACTTAGAGGCGCTGTGTTTCTTTGTTTTCACTATGTTGGAAGCCAACTGCTTTAAATTTTAGGCCTCATGCACACTGACAAACATCTTTAACTCCCCTAGAAGCTAGCAGCATTTTGGCCAAAAAAACGCTTGACGCTTGTAAAATTGTGTATGGTGTTTACACACGTTTACCTGTGTCAAGAGTTTGGGTGTTAATTTAATTGGCCAGGAAAAAAACATTTATTCTGTCCATTGAAATAAATCAACGCTCAAGTGCTTACGCGTGCATAGAGTTAACATGTGTTTAGATGCGTTTATGCACGTCGAGTGCTTTTTCAGCCAAAACAATACTGCTCCAGATCACCCGGGCAGTGGCGTTTTTTTCTGCCACTAAACTCTCCTGCCACAAAAAGCTCCTAAAGTCCTATGGGTCCATTCACACATAGGATTTAGCAGCATTTTGTGGCAGGAGAGTTTAGTGGCAGAAACAAAATGCAGGGGAGTTTAGAAGCAGTAATAAAAAAAAAGCATGACACCCCTAGGAGTAGCTGTAAAAACATCCAGAGTGCAGGAGGCCTTATGGTGAGACTTTATGGAAGTGGGGCTTTGATCTTAGTTTTTGTCATATATATTTTTATATTGTTCTTTTTTATGCCTGATCTTTACTTAGTGATTTAGACTTGCTACATAGGCCCTTTTCACACCGACGGTCTGATCGGGTCCGTCTGTCAGTTTTTCAGACGGACCCGATCGGACCATCAATCGTCCTCTATGGACCGCTGACACCCGCCAGCATCTGATCTGATCCTGTACTCCAAAAACTGTCATCCAATCCGATCCCTATCCATCTGGCGGATCAAATCGGATGACAGTCAGATGGAAACGGACAAGCGGTACGTTTCCATCCGACCACCCCAAAGAAGTTAGCAGCTTGTGTCTGTGTCCGCTCTGCAGGAGCAAAGCGGACACAGACCTGTCATCCGCCTGCTCAGCAGGGATCAGTGGAGAGATCCCCCGCTGAGTAGGCGGATCCGCTTACGGGTCTGACCCGTGTGAAAGGGGCCATACAGTCTAGGAAATAAAACTAGTGGCAAGCAGAGGTTGAAGGACTGATTCCACATCTAGTCAGTATGGTAGTTAAAGGACAGATTCTGTGGGCAGTACCCAGGCTGCCTCACATGTGGTCACCATGAGCAGCTTGGTAACCCATAAGCTAACAGTTTCCAGGACCCCTAAGGCCAGCCATACAGTGAAGGAAATAAGTATTTGATCCCCTGCTGATTTTGAATGTTTGCCCACTCACAAAGAAATGATCAGTCTAAAAATCGAATAGTAGGTGTATTGTAACACTGAGAGACAGAATAGCAACAAAAAATTCAAAAGAAATGCATGTCTAACAAATTATGCACTGATTTGCATGTTCAAGAGGGAAATAAGTATTGATCCCCTTCACAAAACATGACTTAGTACTTGGTGACAAATCCCTTGTTGACAATTACAGACGTCAGACGTTTCCTGTAGTTGGCCACCAGGTTTGCACACATCTCAGGAGGGATTTTGGCCCACTCCTCTTGGCAGATCCTCTCCAAGTCATTAAGGTTTGGTGGCTGACGATTGGCAACTCGAACATTCAGCTCCCTCCACAGATTTTCAATCAGATTAAGGTCTGGAGAATGGCTAGGCCACTCCAGGACCTTAATGTGCGTCTTCTTGAGCCACTCCTTTGTTGCCTTGGCTGTGTGTTTTGGGTCATTGTCATGCTGGAACACCCATCCACAACCCATTTTCAATGCCCTGGTTGAGGGAAGAAGGTTCTGCCCCAAGATTTGACGGTACATTGCCCTGTCCATCGTCCCTTTGATGCGGTGCAGTTGCCCTGTCCCCTTAGAAAAACACCCCCAAAGCAGAATGTTTCCCCCACCATGTTTGACAGTTGGGATGGTGTTCTTGGGGTCATAGGCAGCATTCCTCCTCCTCCTCACACGGCGAGTTGAGTTCATCTGACACTTTCAACCAGTCCTCCTCTGAAGTTTGCCACTGAACATCTGAATATGCAGACGGGCCTGGACACGTGCTTTCTTGAACAGAGGGACCTTGCGGGCACTGCAGGATTTCATTCCTTGTCGGCGTAGTGTTACCAATTGTTTTCTTGGTGACTGTGGTCCCAGCTGCCTGGAGATCATTGAAAAGATCCTCACGTGTAGTTCTGGGATGATTCCTCACTGTTCTCATGATCATTGACACTCCACGACGTGAGATCTTGCATTGCACCAGACCTAGGGAGACTGACAGTTGTTTTGTGTTTCTTCCATTTGCGAATGATTGCACCAACTGCTGTCACCTTTTCACCAAGCTGCTTGGCGATAGTCCAGCCTTGTGTAGGTCTACAATCTTGTCCCTGACATCCTTGGACAGCTCTTTGGTCTTTGCCATGGTGGAGAGTTTGGAATCTGATTGTTTGATTGCTCCTGTGGACAGGTGTCAAAATGAGATTAGCAGCACTCCCTTTAAGAGAATGCTGCTAATCTCAGCTTGTTACCTGTATGAAAGACACCTGTTAGCCAGAAATCCTGCTGAATGATAGGGGATTAAATACTTATTTCCCTCATGAACATGCAAATCAGGGCATCATTTGTTAGACATGCATTTCTTTTGAATTTTTTGTTGCTATTCTGTCTCTCAGTGTTACCATACATCTACCATTCGATTTTTAGACTGATCATTTGTTTGTGAGTGGGCAAACATTCAAAATCAGCAGGGGATCAAATACTTATTTCCTTCACTGTACATGGGTCGATTTTAGAACGATTTTTAGTTCGAAAATCGGACCTAAGAATAATTGGCCGATTTTCTCTCTGTTAGTGGGGCAATGGCACTGACCGATTTTCATGGTTCCTCCTCATTTCATTTATCGGGCATGATAGAAAATTCGTGAAAAACGGGCGATTTTTTAAATCATTGGTGACACCATCGGATTACAGAACAAACAGTATTTTCAATCAAAAAAGCGTTTGGGATTTGACCCATGTATGGCCTGCTTAAGTTTTGCCACCCAACCTGCATTGTTGGGCTACTCTTGCCATCCTCCAGACTTTGTATGATTAACCCAATAACTTCCAGTAGTGCTCACACAGAAAGCCCAAGCACCAGCCATCAGAACTCAGCAGCCAGGTCTGCACTGATACTAACTTTTTTCATTTTCCCATCCAAACTTCTTGGGTTAGATGTAAAGTGTGACAGTCAAGATAATGGTAATGTTACAATCCAAATAATAGTTTCATTTAAGATGTAATATAGCAAAAAGGAGGTATGAGGCATCTTCCCTCTAACACACAGTGCTATGCAGTAAGATCTGGATGACAAGACAGGCTTCCTAGGATGTTGTGACTGACAGGCTTGTGTTATTGCTTCACCATGTGAGTGTACATCTGGTTGTTGTTTAATTGAATAAAGATACTACACTTGAATCTGTGCCCTCTGCTTTTATTTTCAATTCCTTCTCCTAATATCTGCCTCTAATCCCCACTGATGGAACACCACACTCTCTGGAGTGGAGAATGAAAGGAAAATCCAAGTCTCTTTCTCCTTCAGCTATCCATAGTTCCAGTCTGGGACCCCAGAACAGCCTTTCCCCTTACAGGAGAGCAAGAAGCACCTCCAGCAGCCCTTTTCTTTCCTTAGCTTTTCCAAAGCACAAGACCCAGAGCCTTAGCTCCACCCCCTTATATAAAGGCTCCCATAATGCTCCAAAAATAGGAGGAGCAGGCCTTAAAGGGGGCCTGACCCAACTCCACCTGCCTAGAAGTGTCTTTAATAGGAATGACCTTGTTAAGGCAGTCTTGTTAAGAGAATACACTGTAGAGTTGACCTCAAGAGCAGTAGTCTTTTTTGTGACAAAATCCTCTGCAGAAGGATATAGCATCTGGTACCATTTAGGGGCAAGAAATTGTTTGTTTTGGAGTTTCTAATACATTGGTTAAACAGGGGATAAAGAGTAAGTGCCATAGTGAAATGTATAGGTCTATGAGAACTAAGGCCAGACACCATGGTAGATGAAGTAACATTGGAATTCTCCAAATTTAAAGTGGAATACACAGCCTCAATTAGAAGAAAAAAATAGTTTGCTTTTGTTTCAGAGAACAACCACTGACTGAAATTCAGCTGGCGGGGTCTTCTCCTCCAGGGAAGGGAAAGACTCAGCATCTGACAATGAGTCCTCTGGCAGATTTCCGACGGACTCAGAAATGTTAGGCATCTCTTACATTCCACTGGGAAATGTGACAGCATTTCTGTCCCTTGCGAGCAGAAGAAGCAACGCCATTTTTTAAACTCAGACATAAAACATTGCATAGAAGAAGAAAAATCTTCCTTTGTACGACAGGAAGAGAAATAAAGAGGAGGCTCAAAAATAGTGGCAGACACAGGCATTTCCGACTTAGATTTGTAAGAGATACTGCCTTAGGGGGAGGGAATTGTCCATCGTCCACCAATTGAGCACACGCAGCAATTATTTGGTGGTGGGTCAGCTTTTCTTTCACAGCTTTTGGAATTCAAGTAGGAAAAGGTAAGCCAGCCTGCCACTAAAGTATTGCCATGTATGAGCAATTGACTACAGAGTCCCTCAGCATCATATTGGGGTGGTCGTTGTTCATGCGCAATTGATTACAGAGTCCCACAGCATCATATTGGGGTGGTTGTTGTGCATGCGTAATTGATTACAGAGTCCCACAGCATCATATTGGGGTGGTTGTTGTACATGCGTAATTGATTACAGAGTCCCTCAGCATCATATTGGGGTGGTTGTTGTGCATGCGTAATTGATTACAGAGTCCCTCAGCATCATATTGGGGTGGTTGTTGTGCATGTGCAATTGATTACAGAGTCCCTCAGCATCATATTGGGGTGGTCTTTGTGCATACACAATTCACTACAGCAGGTAAACCACAGGGCGGAAGTTGACTGCGCATCCAAGCGGTTTATTCATGCATCGAGCATGCGCACACATAGGGCTTCCACGCTAACAAGACAGTGGGCGGAAGTGCCCACAATGAAAGCACACATATCGCATGCGCTCCCTCCTCAATAGACACCGCAGCCCCACCACCTAATACCTATAGGAGACAATAGACAGCACCCAAACAGCAGCAAACAATGGCTAAATGGAGCCAATACCTTTCCTTCTCCCTCTTTCCCCTGCCCTTTTCCTTCTGTTGTGGGACTGTTTTTGTTGTTCTCTTTGCAGGTTTACATTTGATTGGGGATGAGGGGGAGGGGTTCTGGATGTGGACATTCACCCAAGACCATGTTTTGACCCTCTGTGTGAGCGCTGTTGCCTCTCATCACCATTTATGTTGACATGTGAATCTGCAGAGAATGGTTTTTGTAAGGTTTATGATGGTTTTGTAACACTGTATTTGCATGATTAAATGGTATATATATATATATATATATACACATACATACATACATACCTACACACACATCTTCCAGCTTAAGCATTTAATTTCCTCGCCTCCAGTTTTGGGGTCCTGAAGAAGCTAACAAGTGAAACGCGTCAACCTCTAAAGGACATTGATGTCATAGTACATGATGCAAGTATTGTTTTTATCTAATGTGTTTGGAGGATGCATTTCAATAAATATGTTTAATGTACAACATGAGGTTGTCCGCTTTATGTACCAGTAAAGTCCCATCCGGTTTTGTTTCTCTTTGTATACGTTTAGCTGGTAAACCCAGTGGTGTATTTAGGTTTTGTGCTGCCCTTAGCAACACAAAAATCGTGTTCCCAGGAATTTAGGAATGTATTTAGAGTGTTTAAACATGTTCAATTGAGCTTTAGAGGATAAATTCACCTTTAGGAACATGTTACGTTCCACCCTTTTTTCGGGTGGAACATGTAACATATTCCCAGTGCTGCATCCGCTGCCTGCTGTGACAGAGGTACAGGTAGACGTTGCCCTAGCTGTCAGTATTTAAAAACAGTGCAGCTGTGCAGGGCTCCGTCCACATGGCCTTGTCATTCATTCACAGCGTTCTGTGAATGAATGCACTACAAGACCTGACAGCATTAGCGGCTGTCAGCTTGTAGTTCTCAATGAACTACCACGGCGTGATAGTTTATCGATTCTTCCTGTCAGTCTATCTGCTTGCCCGTACATCCCGTACGGCAAGCATATATACTGGCAGATCTGCAGGAGACCTGCATGGCACCAGCGATCTGCCTGTCAGCTGTCATGTTCACTGAGCCATGCATGCACAGTTCAGCTACCATGCACAGCCCCTGATTTGTGCCATGGTAATGTGACTCCCATGCGCAGGAGTGATGTCATTGTGGCCTGGCCATTTAAGAGGCCAAACAGATAGAGTGCTGACATCTTAGCACTGGAGGGCTTCCTTTGCCAGGTAGTTATCATAATGTGCTAGCATGCAGTGTGTAATAGCACATTATGGCTTAAAGTGTTACTAAACCAACAACAGTAAAATCAGTCTGTATATGCAGTAAAGCATAATTGTTATACTCACTGTGGAACCTAAGGGGTTAAACCTCTACATTGTGTAAAAATCTCTTGATAAGACATATCTTGCGGAGACATTGCACATGCTCAGTTTGGTGTGTATTGCTAGGAAGGTTTTTTTTTTTTCTTAGGAGAGTGCATGAGATCAGCACAGGGCCAATCAACACTGCCCAGACAGAGGTCAGGGGTTCTGCATCCTCCTAGAGATAACTCCTCCTAATAACCAGTGCTCCGCTGAACACTGATAGAAGTCCCAAGACTGCTCTAACTGCTGATGAGAAAAGGTATTTAGCAGTTTGTTATTAATTTTATTTATTTCAGGTACTTATATAGCGCCGTCCATTTATACAGCGCTTTACATATATATATATCACATCAGTCCCTAACCCTCAAGGGGTGTACAATCTAAGGTTCCTAATTTAAATTCATACATATCCATACTAGGGCCAATTTAGACAGGATCCAATTAACCTACCAGCATGTCTTTGGAGTGTGGGAGGAAATTGGAGTACCCAGGGGAAATACACGTAGGCACAGTGAGAACATGCATATTTACTAAAATCATTGCATTTCCATGTTCTGTGTACTCTGGGAGACCAGATAGAGTGAATGCAGGGTTCTGGGTTTAGTAACACTTTAAACCGCATGTGGTCCCAAGTGGAGTTTACTACTGCTTTTAAGAGTCATACTATTGTTTTGGCTTGTCAGTGTATGATATGTCTTTTGTAGTGAGGACCAACAAGAGAGTTTAGCCAGCTGGTGAAGTGGGCAAAAAGCTAAAAGTTAACTGAATGACTATCAAGAACAAGTTGTATCCATTGTCATAAAAAAAAAAAAAAAAAAGAAAACAGTTTTGGCTGGGCACCCATAGATCGAATCATATGCCAGTTTCTTATATATCTTTTCTAGACTCCAGCATGGAGACCTTCATATAGTAGGTTGTATGTGCTCCCTTCCTCAAGACTGTGTGCTAAAGGTGACACACTCTTGCAGCTGTACTCAAAAAAGGCAAGCTGAGGGTAAATGACTAGTCATATGTTTTGCCAGTATGTTTCTGCAACTGATCCTTTTCCCATTAGAGACTTACCATGCCTTGTTCTGCATTGTTTCTCTGTGGGGAAATGTGCATTCTGGCAGAGAAGTAGGGCTTTTCTTCCACATTTCAGAACTGCCCACCTGATGACTTTTGAATTTGATGACTGCAGCAGCAGAGAGGTCACCATGTGTAGCTTCCTCTCCAGCAAAGAGAACAGTGAGCAGCCTGGTAATGATATTACCAAATGTCACTACCAATCTCACAAGACTAGCAGTTAGAGGCAGCAGCGCCTTACATGATCTCACACTGCAAATATAAAACTATTAAAAAAAAGGGTGCCTAGGCACTCACATGTCAGGAATTATGTGGCAAATCTTTCAGGGTGCTGCTTAGTCAGAGTAAACATTTCTAGATATTCCCTATCAGATTACAAATCTTCACTTTTTGAGTTAAGGCCCCCTTAAAGGCTTTTTAGAGCATTCAACCAGCTTAATAATTTATATTTTAATATTTGAAAAAGGACAGAACAGAGTAATACATACAAGAATACGAAGATGTTACAGACAAGAAATACTATGAACATTTGTGACGCAAAAACCATTCTGACTGCCTTCTACGTACAGAAGCAGAACTGTAGGCAAAATAAGACATGACGCAGATGATGCCAAGTGTCAGTAACAGTAAGCCCACCAATTTAAATTGACAGTTCACATTTGCAACAACAAATGTAATGGTCAACTAACAGTGTACACCCTCTTCACCGCCTCCCGTTCCTGCTGTACTTACCTCCAGTGATGTTGAGCCGCCAGCCCTCACGCAGTCAGTCTACTGGTCCAAGGATTTGAAATCCCTGTTCTGCTCCCTTTTCTATGTGCAGTACTTCTGGGACAAACCAGAGTGATTCTGGTGCTGAAAATGTAAAGGTGGGTCTGTTGGTAGCCTAAAGATTTACTACTGCTCAGGGCTCTGGGCTTCAACAAAATGCCAGCCTCCAGCAAGAAGAAACAGGAACAATGCTGGAAGCAATTTATAGCACACACTAATTTTGGTAGCATATTTATTAATGTGGAATGTATGCTCCTTGCTAAAGAACATTTTTTTTTATCAAATTGTTATGGATAAAGTTCTACTTTAGGGCATGCCTCTGGTGATAACTGTCACAATTGCCAGTGTGCTTATGCTAGCTCTCAGCTAAACTTTCAAGCCCTCAAATGATCACATGTATAGTGTCATGGCAGATGTTCCTTAAAATCACGAACAATTTATCTGGAAGGTGTGACTGCAATCTTATTTGGTCATCCTGACCTTGACTTGGTATCAAGAGATTCCTGAATTTTCCACTTCTTATTGTAACGCCCTCCAGGTTAGCCAAATAGCAGGTGCAATATCCAACTAGTCTGCATCTGGGACTGTTCTAAATCTACAGTTCTTGGGCCCCCTTGCCTAGGGAATACCCTCAGGCAGCTGGGTAAAGAGGAGGATTCATTTGGGGTCTGAGGAGGTACACCAAAGAGCTTTGGATGCTCTTAGGAGGAGAGATTATTTTTTGTCCACATATTTTGTACAGTACATACTTGCTCTAAGTTGTCCTCAAGTTTACAGTTTCCTTGTGCATCCCATATACCCCTAGACCCCATCCAAGTTGTGAACCCCTTAATAAAACAACAAAACCAAGTTCAAGGACTATTTACTGTCTCCAGTGTGCAGAAAGAAAATGGGAGTGGAAGAAAATGCGTGTTGCATGGCTATGCAGAGCTTTATTCAGCGACTCCTAAAGGGGTAGTGCTACATTAATAGATAATTGAATAGTACTGACTGACACATTCAAGGATTTGGTTATCCTTTTATATTCTTTTCCATTTTAATGGACTACTACATTAGCTTGTTACACAGGTCTTCAGACTTCTCTGCTCCCCATGGCTCAGTATCTACACTGTACAGTGGCATGCAATTCTGTACAGTGGCTGCAATAAAATGCAGCATGTCTGCATTTTATTGCAGCATGCTGCATCGCAGCTCCAGTCTGCATTACAGTGTGAATGGGACACAGAGGAAACAATTGTTTACAGAGTAGTGCAGTGACAGGCGTTTTACAATGCAGTGACCGCACAATATGTGAATACGCCTTTCCCACATGTGTGAATCTGAAGGATTAGAAGTACAGCATGTTTGCCATTGTCAGCATCAGATGGAGATCAAGGCATGTCCAAATGCACATTAGACCTCTAAAAGGATGGATGTATATCTTACTAATTGTTCATTTCAGGAAGAGATCCTCCCTTCTATGGACAGGATAGCTGGTATGTATTTTAAAATAAAAAGGCAGAGGAAAAGGTGAATGCCTAATCTGGAGTATTTCCTTTTATAATAAAATATATAAACAGACAGATAAATTACCCTGTAAAATAAAGATAAAATGTGATGGACAGCAATGGTAAGAAGCAGCATTTCTCCTATTAAGTCCCTAATTATGTACATTAGTTCATAGGCCGAACTGGGGAATTGGCTGTGATTTCAATCAACAAATCAATGTGATCATATAGAGCTCTGTGGAAAGGAACATATCTTTATAGACATGCCAGGTACCCAGGTGCACAATCACTGATGACTAATGCATAGCTCATTTTAGGAAGTTGTGTCTACGCACGTATTACTAGCGTACACCGCTGCTGCTCCTTGTCATTTTAACCCTGTGCTTCCGAGAAAACATATTACAGTCCACTGAGCCATTGTATCATTTGTTGTTCTCATTACTGGATGTAGCCTCCTATATAACTGGATTGCCTTTAATTATATTGATAAATTATTGATAAAGAAAAAAAGCCTGGGAATTGACAGTAAAAATATATATAACCAAGCTTCATTTTATGCTGCCTTTTGTAAAATAATACTGTAGGATAAGCAGTGATTCAGAGTAAAATAAATGCATCTGGTTTGCTTTATTAAAGGAAATTAAAAATTGCGGGGATAAATCATAACACTATGCCTACATTACACTATGATATGCTTGTATTGCAGGCTCATATGAGCATGAGGATTAATGATGAGCTTGGGCATGTTCGGATCCTAGTCCAAAACACATCCTAGCAAGCCCACCAGGAAGATGTTGCCTGTACTAGGCCAATCATCTGAGGCCTGGACCTTAGGGTTGCCACCTCATCCCTTTAAAACCAAACACATATTAATTACACTGGTTCTGTGGCTGATTAAGGTGGTAATTAGACTCACTTAGTGCCTTATCTGCATTAGATTAGCCCCATAACCTGTATAATTAATATGTGTTCAGGTTTAAAGGGATGAGGTAGCAACCCTAGGCCTGGTATGTATACAGCTGTGGGTCAGGAAATGCTACGAACACTTATGATACCAGGTAGACAACTCTCTCTATGCACTATTTGCAACTCATTCATGCGTGGTGCCACTGTTATCATTCATGCTACAATGCACATGAAAACACTTTTCCACACATGTTTATGCATGGTTTTTCTACATAGTTCTTTTATTTTATAAGACATGCTTACTTTGACCTATATGGGTGAGAAGTGCATTGTGGTGAACAGGGCCGTCTTTAATATTATTCGGACCCTGGTCAAACATTTTCGTGGGCCCCCATACAATTTTGCTCCCCACCCTACCCCAACATCCCAATAAACAAACACACACATAGACTTATCTCAAAAAATTTAAATAATGTAAACATGAAGAACACCCACCGATTGGTCCAGGTTTACTGATTGGTTGCTGGAGGTTACTGCACATCATCACCGCTCAGTAACTGGTTGCTAGAGAATACTGCACATCATTACAGCTCACTGATTGGTTGCTAGAGGTTACTGCACATCATTACCGCTCACTGATTGGTTCCTAGAGGTTACTGCACATCATTATCACTCATTGATTGGTTACTGCACATCATTACCGCGCACCGATTGGTTCCCAGAGGTTACTGCACATCAATGCTCACTGATGGAGAAGCGATTTCATGTAATGAGAAACAAATACAGAACTAATAATAATAATAAATAATTGGAGGAGACCACTGTAAAGGTATAGGAATCATAATTATACATATATATACCCCACTGTAATTGGAGACCCCCAATACATGACCAGCCCCCATACCCCTATTGGAATACCAAGATATCAGTTAGATGTTAGTTAATGTCACAGTCACTGATAGTTGGGGGGCAGGTCAATATTGTGGTGTGTGATGCTGCTGTTGGGGCAAAGTTGGTTGGATGGCAGGATGCAGTTTGGGGTGATGGTGGCATCTTTGGGGTGAGAAGCTGAGATCATATCCTAACTATAATGAAAGGGGAGTAGGGTGATAGGATGCCAGCAGTGAAGTACAGAAGGGATGAGGATAATGATGACAGGAGGTAGGGTGATAGGATGCCAGAGGTGGAGTACAGCAGGGATGAGGATGATAGGGGGTAGGGTAATAGGATGCCAGCAGTGGAGTATAGGAGCAATGAGGATGATGACAGGAGGTAGGGTTGTAGGAAGCTGGCAGTCAGGATACAGGGGGATGAAGATCAGGATGATGATGAGAAGGGATAGGATGCCAGGTAGATGGAAGATGAGGATGGTAAGGAGTAGGATGCCAGGTACAGGGAGATGATGATTAGGATAATGAGGATGGCATGGGGTCAGTAGGTGGCATCATCTGCTGGTGGAATAGCATACATACTGTATCTTCAGAACTGTGTGTGACGTCACAGGTGGCCTGCAGCAGTGTTTTTTGGGTGCCCTTGGTCAGGAGTTGATGTCACAGGGTGCTGTCAGTGTCAGGTGGATGACGTCATGCTGTACCTTGAGGCTCCAGCAGACCAGCATTTTGGTGATCACCAGCTCATGCAGGTCGTACATTTATCGGATCAGACTGGCCTGACTGAAGTCCATCCTGGAGAGCAGATCGGTGAGCTAATAAAAACAAAAAGTCCTCCTGCGCTCTTATGTGTAAACCTAAAAGAATGATTAGAAAGCTGCTAACATCTATTCCTATACCAGTAGGTGCAATGATAAATAAAATAAAATATAAATGATGTAGCGCTTAAACAGAGATAACAGTATAAATTAGTCACACAAAGTGTAAAAAAGTAACACAAAGTGTAAAAAACGCATACACGGTCCTGATGGTGGACCAATAATGTTCTAAATATAAAATGGTGACCCCAATCCACATGGGGATACTTGGAAGTGTGACCCCTGGTACCAAATATGGGGCACAATCCAAAAATGAGTGAATCCCTACAGAGGGATCAAATGCGATACACACAGTGTACAAACAGATGATACATAACATAATGAGAAACTGTGCAAAAAGTCCATTAATCAGTGCTGCATTCCTTCTGATCATGGAAGATGCTAGGATGTGGGTACACAGCACACCATCATTGTAATCCCAAAATAGCTGCAATGGCCTCTCACCTCCACTTCACGACCCTGCAGGGCCACAAAGCATGTATGGATCCCCTCTGGATCCCCTCAGTATAAACCGCTCCTTATAGACTGGTAACTCGAGCGAATTTCCTGGGGTCAACTATCACCACTGAGATATATCCCTATAAAGTAGCTGTTATCAAGGTATTCTCCCCATGTGCTGGGTGTAAAGCATGAGAATAAGGTGTTCCAAGGTGGCGTCATGCCGGAAGTACGTCACCACGCTATTGCCGTTGTGGTGACATACGAGTAAAGAGTTAGCTAATCACTGCATGACCCACTACATTACAGTATTTGAATACAGAAACTGTGCCTCCCAATGGCAATGGAGGAAATGAGATTTTGGACTCGCTGTAAAATCTCTTTGGACTCCACTGAGGGGCACAGCTCCCTCCTCCCTTTTAGTAGCTATTTCTATTCTTTATTTCTGCTACAACTGAGCTGGTTTATTAACCATTTGACCTTGTTTTACCCCTTTATGACCAGGGCATTTTTGCTATTCAGCACTGTGCTACTTTAACTGGCATTTGCGCAGTCATGCAACTCTTTGCAAATTAAATTTATATAATTTTTTTTTTCATAGAAATAGAGCTTTTTTGATGGTATTTAATCACCACTGGGTTTTTATAAAGGAAAAAGGCCTATCTCATTTATTTATTTAGTAAGAAGCATGGAGAGTTTTTTGAAGTTGTAATTTCTTTATCACATTTTTTTGGAAAATGAAGAAATTAAACATTTTTGTTTTCCCACCTTTTTTTTGCATACTGTCACCAGTGCAGTACAGCTTCATCATATGACTGGTGTGATAGTCACCAGGGATACTGGCTGGTGACAGACAATTTAAATATTTTTTTATTCAATTTTTTTAAAAACATTTTTATTCTTTTAACATTTTTTCTCTTTGTTTGCTATTTGTTTTTTTACATACTTTCATCAGAGTAGTTCAGTGTTAGCCAAGTGACTCTGTACTTCTCTGGAGTTGGGGGGGGGGAATCAGGGATTTTTTTTTACACTTTGATTACTGTTACAATGATGATCACTGTAACAGCAATGTTTTGAACTGCCATGAATGGGTTACATTCATAACATCTGTGATTACTGGTAGTCTGTGATTGGCTACAGCTAATCACATGGTACAGGGTGCTGTGATTGGCCCAGGTACCATATGATAGCTGTGGGCAAATCACAGCATCACTCTATAGCACAGCTCTTATGAATGATATTCATTTATATTAGCTTTGTTGACTTTGTGATCATGTGACTGCATAGCAATCACATGATGCCCTGACCGCTCTGAGTGGCTGGGTATCAGGATCCACAATCTGTCCAGTGGAAACATCAGTCGTGGGAGCAGTGTGCCCTAACCCGGAGCAGGCTGGATGACGTACCAGTATGTCATCCAGCCTGCCCATGCCTCCTACAGTAAATGTTCTGTGGGCAGGCAGCAAGTGGTTAAAGTATACTAAGAAATGGCAAACCCAAATGCTCCTGCGCTTAGGGATGGACTCTAAAAGGATGGGACCACATCAGGAATTTCTTGGGAAAAGGCCGGTGCGTCCTCTTTTTGTTTTTCTCTACTCAGTATACTTGGACTTCCCCGGTCATTTGAGGGCAGCAAGACGTGCATATCCCAAGAAATTTGTGATGTGGTCCCATCCTTTTAGAGTCCATCCCTAAGCACAGGAGCATTTGGGTTTGCCATTTCTTTAGCAAGTGGTTAAAGAGAGGTTATTGTCCCTAGGGACAGACCTCCAGTTTTTTGTGTCTAGTGTCCAGTTCTCCTGTAGGTGGCAGTAAACCCCATGGTATCTAAATAGCAATGCTATGTGCCAATGGACAATAGACACATAGGAGCTATCCCTCCAAATTAGGAGCCAATGGGATGCTATAGTTTATTGTACAATTGTAAAGTATCGGCTTTCATTTTTCAAAGCATATAAGGGAAGGATTGCACTTGCTGCTCATAACACATTCTCCCAGCCAAACAAGAAAAAAAGCATGAAAGGGAAATCTGGTTGCTATGTACAACAAAAACAGTACATTTTTGGTATTTTTCTTAACATAAAGCTTACTGTTTTGGTTGCGGTTTTTGCTAAAGAAAACATTTAATCTCTCACACTTCATCCCTTGTGCTGTAAATGTAATAGAAATGTAACAGCTGGGAAAGGCAGTACACCTATAAGAGGATTGTCTCACATGAACTTTTTTTTCTTTTTCTGTGTTGCTCTTCTGGCATTTCTGATAATGGCAAAAATACTATTTAGATCTGTAAGGGGAAGCAGTTCTGTTTATAATAGATGCCATTCATTATTTCTGTATACTGCAGAGTACAGAGTAGGCTCTTGACCTCCCTTGAAGCAGCTATGCAAAATCATGCTATATTTTTGCCTAATGGCTGAGACCAAATTTTATAACGTGCACGTTGGGTGTTTAGAAATAAAAGGGAGGACATCACACATTGTACAATAAGCTGTTTAACCACTTGCCTACCGAGCACTTTAACCCCCTTCCTGCCCAGGCCAAATTTTCAGCTTTCAGAGCTGTCACACTTTGAATGACAATTGAGCGATAATGCAACACTGTACCCATATGAAATTTTTATAATTTTTTTTTAACACAAATAGAGCTTTTTTTGGTGGTATTTAATCACCACTGGGTGTTTTATTTTTTGCGCTATAAACTAAAAAGTTTATATTATAAAATTTTGCAAACAGGTAATTTTTCTTCTTCACTGATGTGCGTTGATGAGGCTGCACTGATAGGCAGCACTGATGGGCACTGATAGGCAGCACTGATGGGCGGCACTGATGAGCTGGCACTAATGATGCTGCACTGATATGCAACAATGATGGGCACTGATAGGCAGCACTAATGGGCAGCACTGACTGATGGCACTGACTGGCGGCACTGCTGGGTGGCACTGCTGGGCACAGGTGGGTGGCACTGCTGGGCACAGGTGGGTGGCACTGGTGGGCACAGATCATCAGTGCCCTGATGATCAGTGCCGATCTGTCCTCTGACAATTGCCGATTATCGGCAGTACTTTCCTCACACTGTGACAGCGTAAGGAAAGTGCAGTCGATAACCTGCAACTGCATTTACCGGTGATCTGCTGTGTCATTGGCTGATCATGTGGTAAAAGGCCGCTGTTATTGGCCTTTTACCACATCACGGACACAACTGATCACTGAGATCGCCAGGTGCGTGCCCCCAGGGGCGCACATTCTGGGAGGACGCCATATAACGCCCTCCCAGAACTGGACAACCACGCTGTAACCGTCATTCGGCTTTAGCGCAGTTGGCAAGTGGATAAGCAAATGTTGAATTCAGTAAATATTCCAATGTCATTACATTAATGTCATGTTAAGCATTGACACAGTCATGTGGCTACCTGCATTGGTATATAAACTATAAGCCACCGTTATCCACAATCTGCAACTCCTTTTGAACCCATTTATACCAGCAACTCAGCTATAACAGCTGGGACCAACAACTGTATTCAACACACTTTTAGTGCTGCCATGTTACACAAGGCTGTCATGTTAAAGTGGTTGTAAACCTCAGACATGAAATACTAACTACAGTAAACATATCTCTCTATGGTGTTTACTCGATCAAGAGCACTAAGTGTAATTTCTCTCTGCTGCCTTGTTCCTCTGCTATCAGCATGAATCACATCTGACAAGTTTTCTTGACACCAAGAGAAAAAAGGTGTCAGGGGAGGGATCTCCAGCACACAGCCTGTGATTGACAGCCTCAACTCTGTTCCTGTGTGAAGGGGGTGTGTCCCTTCCCTCCAATCATCTCTCAGAACTCTCCTCCACTGAGCTCTGCAGTGCCTAATTCAGCTCTCTGCCTTCTGTTTTCTGAAAGCTCAGACACACTGTACTTTGAAGGGATGTAGAGAAGAGAAGACTACAGATAAACAGGTAGAACTTGTGTAGGAGGCTTTGTTTCATCTCGATGTGTCATCTCAGACCAGTCACTTCATTGGGTATATGTAAAGGTTTTTAACCACTTTAAATGAGAAAGCTCTATGTTACAATAGACCAGCCTTTCTCAACCAGGGTTCCTCCAGAGCAGGGGTAGGCAACCTTAAATAGATGGTGATCCACCTGAACAACATGGGAGAAGTCAAAGATCACCGGGCACAGTGTAGCCTCCTCACTCCTAATTTAAACCTATAATTGTCCTACTAGCGTTTCTCAATGCATTGCATGGCAATTGTGAGTTTAAATTAAGTGATGAGGAGGCAACATATCGCCATCTCACCACCTGTCAAACACACTTGGATTGCTTTTCAGTGCCTGCTGCACTTCTAACTAAGCCCTTAGTTGCAATCGGCAGCGGCACCCTTAGGGCTTGTTCACACGTAAATTTGCCTGCGGTTGAGTCATGGTTTTACTATCACCCATCCCTAACCTCTTTAGCAGCTGAGACATCAGGAAAAAGTGTACACATGCCGCAGCAGGAATTAAACCCCCTGTTGCTTTTGGTGGGTGATACCACCTGCCAATCATGACCCATTCAAGTAAAAGGGGCCACTCTGCAAGCGCCCCACAACTGTATGCTTCTGCAGAGTCCAAGGGGTTAAAGCAGGTGATGAGAAAGCAACACAACATTGCCTGCTTTAACCCCTTCTTTGCTGTACAGCACACGGTTGCAGGACACTTGCAGAACGGCCTCATTCACTTGAATGGGTCATGCCTGACAGCTGCTACACCCACCAACCATGAAAGGGCGTATAACTCCTGCATGTGTACACCCCTGGCCACTGCAGCTAAAGGGGGTGCAGTTGAGGTAGGGGTGGTAAAAGTCCTAACTATAGGGTTTTACCACCTCTCCAACTGCAAATGTAAATTAACCCTTACTGGTCTGATCCCCCTATAAGGCTGCTTTCACACTGATGTGGTGCAGTTTACATGCACCTCGGGTGCAGCGCAATGAACCTGACTTTCCTGGTTTGCCTGCGCTTTTCCAGAGACTTCTATTATATCCTGCAGGTATGGTGCACTTTCTGAAAGCACACCAAAACTCCTGGAATTTTGGTGCGCTTTCAGAGTGTTCACCAAAACCTCAGGATATAATAGAAGTCTATGGCTAAACGCAGCAAACCCACATGAAAGCTGCAGGTACACTGCACCGTGGTGTGGGTAAACCGCAGTGTATCAGTGTGAAAGCAGCCCTATACGGTTATGTCTGGTGTGTTGATTCACAATGACCTGAAGATGTCTTATTTCCTGCTGCTGGCACAACTCTGGAGACTGCTAGCCAGGATAAGAGGTGGAGTGCAGTTGGTATCACTCCTCATGGGACAGGAGCCAGCACTAAAGAGGTGGCATCGGCTTATGTGGCTCCTGCACCCCCAAACTTTACAAGTAGTCCCTCTGCATTGCACTCTGTCTGATTCTCTGGGATGGTGGGTCAGCAACCCCAAGTCATGATCTACCAGTCACCTGACTGCAATCTGCTGGTAGATCTACTGGTTGCTGACCCCCACTCCAGAGATTGCCCAGGATTCCATGAGCAATTTATGCCTCTCAGGTACGTTACCACTGACACCAATGATCTTTTTAACTATCTTCTTTAAGTGGAAGATTTTTCACACTAGCCACCAATTAAAGAGCATCCTGCCCACTGACAACAGTGCTAATGTGCTCTGAGCTGTGAATACAGTAATTATTAACAGGTGTTCCCTGAGACCTGAAAGTTATATCAAGGGATCCGCCATGGATCGCTTTTCAGAAGGGTGGCAAGGGCTACCACTTGTGTAACCCTAGGTTCACACCTAAGCGGTTTCCACAGTATTTTGCGTTTGCAGAAATGCAGAACAGTCCATTTAAAATGATTTCCTATGGGACAGGTTCATATCTCCGCGTTTTTACCCGGTGCGGTTTTTTGGAAAGAGTCAGGGGCTTTTTTGAAAAGTTGTGTTTTTGGTTCTATAGACTTCAATGGAAATGCTGCAGAAAAGCATGTAGTGCGTTTCTGCTGTGTTTTGCGTTTTAAATCTGCCTGGCAACAAGAAAAATGAAAATTGCATCAAAAACACGGCAAAAGCGCAGGTGCAACAACGCAAAATGCAATGCAGAAACAACTCAAACACAACCTGCACAGGTGTGAAGCTGTCCTTAAGCATGTGTTTGAGCTTTTCATGCATTTTTGTTTTCGCCAATGACTAGCAATATCTGCTGTATATCATTGCTGCTAGAAGGAAAAGCCTAATTTAAAAAAAGCACCAAAATGCATGTACATGTGTTTTTCATGCAATCCAATTAAGGCTATGGGACCAAAAATGCACTGTGTAGCACCAGAAGAATTACATGCATCTTTTTACAAAAAATAGTGTGATTTGTTGTGCATTGTGGTGCGGTGGAAGATGAATGATAAATCGCACTAGTGTGAATTATGGCTTATAGTTTGTCGCAACACCTAACACTCATGCAAGACACCATGTAAGTGTGGCCAAAAGTAAAAATACAAGCATAAGAAGTGAAAACAAATAATACACTGCATACATTTAAAAATCACATCCAGTTAAAATTATTTAAAATGCTTCATGAAAGTTACCTCTTTCACACATAGAATCCAAATCCCAATTCTAAACCCAACCTGCAGATACAGTATACTGTGCTTGCTCATGGTCCAATTCTTTTGAAGCTGAACACCGGGTTTTTAACATATAATCTAAACATAAGAGGCACATGTGTTTTTACTTCAATCTTGATGTCTTCCAGATCTGTACAGTAATCCAGTTTAAAACTTTGCCTATGTTCAGGAGCTCCTTATAATAAAGACCAGTCACTACCAGGGGCGGACTGACCATTTGGAAACTCGGGCACTGCCCGAGGGTCCGGGGTCAGTAGGGGGCCCCATGAGATGCCCCTGGTACCTTTTTCATAGGCTTTTTTTGAGTTTGGGCAAGGACACAGGGGCCCCATGATCCCCTATTGCCCGGGGGCCCCATGAGTTGTCAGTCCGCCCCTGGTCACTACTGCTCTCTCTCCTTGTGCAGGGTGGCTGGTCTTGTTTCCACCCCTCCTGTGGTTTTCTGCAGGCAGCCTTTAGTGGGTGGGGCATCCTGAGTCCCTCCCACAGCTCTGCTTTCTCCATAGGCTATGTACAGCAGAGTGATGATGTCACTGCTAGTCTTTCAATCTTTCATACCTGGGTTTGCAAAGGCATTTGGTGCACACAAAGTGGATTAACCAGTTCCCTGCCGTGCTATAACAGAACTACTACTACAGGGCGGCAAGGCTGCGCAAAATCACATATATATACAAGTATTTACATTTCCGGGTAAGGGGCGCGCGCACATGCTGCCCTACCCATGCCTCCATTGGCTGCTACAGCTGTCGATCACTAGGTCTCGGCCAGAGATGCCCCACCGGCACTTGGCTATAGCCAAGGAACAGTGAAACAGGAGAGGTCTGTGTGTAAACAACGCAGATCTCTGTTAGCACCAACATGCTGCTTTGTATTGCTTTGCATAGCAGAGCAATACAAAGCCGTATCTATTGCTCTGCAGAGAAGAGCAGTACAAATCAGTATGTTTCCCTAGTAAAACACACAGAGCACACATAGTAAAACAGCACACAGCACACAGGTAACCCTTAGATAGTCCCAGATGTTAACCCCTTACTGTCCAGTGTCATTAGTACAGTGTCAGTGCTTTTTATGAGTGTCATTGGGGATGTCAGTGGCAGTTAGTCAGTTCCCCCCAAGTGTCAGAATGGCCGCCACAGTCCCGCAGTCCGGCTATAAGTCACTGATCACCGCCATTACTAGTATACAAAAAATTTAAAATTTCAATATATATATCGCCCAGGGGCGGACTGGCCATTCGAGCACTCGGGCACTGCCCAAGGGCTCAGGGTCAGTAGGGGGCCCCATGAAATGCCCCTGGTACCTTTTTTATAGGCTTTTTTGAGTGTGGGCAAGGACACAGGGGCCCAATGATCCCCTATTGCTCGGGGGCCCCATGAGTTGTCAGTCCGTCCCTGATATCTCCATTTGTAGACGCTATAATTTTCACATAAACCATACAAAATCCCAATACATTTACATGTATTGGGATTTTTTTTAGCAAAGACATGTAGCAGAATACATTTTGACCTAAATTCATGACGAAATTTAAATTCTTAATTTTTTTTACTGGATATGTTTGATAGCAAAAAGTAAAATATTGGGTTTTTTTTTCAAAATTGTCAGACTTTTTTGTTTATAGCACATACAATAAAAACCACTGAGGCGATCAAATACCACTGAAAGAAAGCTTCATTTGTGGGGAAAAAAAGACATACATTTAATTTGGGTGCAGCATTGCATGACCGCGCAATTGTCAGTTAAAGTAACGCAGCGCTGTATTGCAAAAAATGGCCTGGTCAGGAAGGGGGGTAAATCCTTTGGAGGGCAAGTGGTTTGTGGCTGTTAGGAAATATATTTCTAGAATAAACTTGTTTAATTTCGGAGTTCAGCTTTAACTGGTCCCACCTGATACTTGCTCCGCACAGTAGGTAAACTGGGCCTATCCCACCCTTGGTGTAGTTCTACTTTCAAGTCTCTTTAACTCTGATATTAAGCTTGTGGCGTTATTTATTCTGTAACTCGGAGCAATTAAAGCATTTATGATAATGATTCACAGCCTCTCCCCTTGGAGACCAACAGCTGCAAGAAGTTTAGAAATAATCAGAGCAAATTATTTATTTCTAAATAAGAAGTGCATTGATCATTTGCGTTGAAAGTCTGAGCCTAATTAACTGAATACGTGCATTATAACGTAACCATTGTATACCTTTTATGTGGACATCTTTTGGGGTTCTGTTTCCAGCTTTTTAAAAAGTATTATTTCATCAGCTGAGTGTTTCCATTATACAGTGCAGGATGGAGGTACAGTTGATTGCAGAAGCCCTATAAGTGAGTAACTGATTAGGAAGTGTCTTTGGAGGGAGTGATTGTGATCTGTGATCTCTGTGCATTAGGACATTATAAAACAGCAAATGTACCTTAAAGACACACTGTCACCTTCGCTATTCAGGGCCAAATTGGCAGTGTCTGTGCAGCATACCCCTTGGTCTGCTGATGGTCACATTGTGTCAGGGCAGGGGCCGAGGAACGGACAGGCAGGCCTAACAATGTAACGCACTGGCTGACGACAACCACCACCCACAGACCGAAGTCCCTCAGGGAGCGGAGTCTAAGTCCCAGGCTGCCCTTCACCAGGGCCCCTGATGGTGGGGATGGACTTGACGCAGGCAGGAACCAGGTCGCGGCCCCCGAAACACCTCAGCTGCGGTAATGGCCGCCGCCAATGGCGTGTAGCTGGTGGAAGAGACAAAAGAGTAGTCAGACAAGCCGGGTCAACAACAACGAGACAAAACAGTACAGGACAGCAGACGAGAATCACAGGTCACGAGCCGGGTTCAGTAACAGAGGGTCAGATCAAAGGAGAATACAAAGAATAGTCGAGTCACAAGCCGAATCAGATACCAGGATAGTCACGAGAGTCAGAACAGAGTAATAGCAACACAAAGACACAAGACACAAGCGCAAAGAGCATGTGCGGGCCACAGGCTTATATGTCATCAACCACACCCCTCTGGGGGATGGACCACAGAGACCTGAAGGCATAAAAGGATTCCCACCATGCACAGCAGAATCCAAGATGGACGCCAGCACATGGAGTAACAAAACCACAGGGAAAAGGTAGGACCTTGACACATTGCCAGTACACCCTTGTCACTTCTGTTGTTTCAGCCAACAAAAAGCACCTGGTGTTTCCAGGTTTGGGGGAACATGTGACCTATTCCCATGTGACAGTGCTCAGGTCTAGCACCCAATCTTTAGGCCTGAGAATCAGCACATGATTGAGCCCGGGTTCACATATATGTGGTGCAGTATATCACATCGTATAACCGCAGCGAATTCCTGTGCAAATCACATGCAATTTGTGTGTGATGCGATTGGAGCCATACATTTTGCAGGACCTTTTTTTCATCCGCACTAGAATCGGATCACATTGGTATTCACACCTATGTGATCTAATTATGCGCATCGCACCATGTTTTGCGGACTGCTTTTGGGGTGTTGTTAACGTAACATACACACCCGCAGCGGTTTAGCACTTCCGCCTGGCAGCACTAGGGTCGTTGGTTTGAATCCCAACCACGGCACCACTTGCCTGGAGCTTGTATGCTCTCCCTGTGCCTGTGTGGGTTTCCTCCGGGTACTCCGGTTTCCTCCCACACTCCAAAGACATGCTGGTAGGTTAATTGGATCCTGTCTAAATTGGCCCATGTACGTATGAATGTAAGTTAGGGACCTTAGATTGTACACCCCTGGAGGATTAGGGACTGATGTGAATGTAGAATATATATGTAAAGCACTGTGTAAAAATTTACGGCGCTATATAAGTACCTGAAATAAATAAATAAATGAATGAACAGGGTGCGATTCTGATGGGGTGCAGAATTCGCACAGAAAACGCTGCGAATTCCGCACCTCATCAGTGTGAACCAGGGCCAAAGAAGTAATGTCACTGATTCCCTTAATGTCTGACACTGAGAAATGTAGTGCCAGCTGCGGCTGTGAAAGGAATAATGGGGGAACGCTGGCAAGGTGAGTGAAAGTGGGTTAGGGGCCCTTTACATAGACACGGTCCCTTTGCCCTGTATGGCCAAGGTGACAGTGTCCCTTTAAAGTGGCTCTAAAGGCTCAAGGTTTTTTACCCCAGCTTCCCCCCAATCCATACTTGACGCCCCTCCTATCGAGCAACGTACACGACTGGGGACTCTTGCTCCTTATTGGCGCAGACAGTAGCGGAAGCCCATCGGCTCCCTTTGCTGTCAATCACAGCCAGTGACCCAATGAGAATAATGGGGGCAGGGACAAGACACGGCTCTATGTGTCTTATGGACGCATGGAGCAGCGGCTCGGGGATGAGCGCACAGCGGTGCTCCCAGGGCGAGCAGGTAAGTATAGACATGTTTGTTATTTCAAGAAAAAAAAACAGAAGCTTTAGTGTCACTTTAAGCTATTTTTGCTGTTTGTACACCGATCATAATCTCCAAATGTCTCTTTTAGAGTAACAGAAAATTAAGTCCTGCTAGACCTCTTCAGGTTAGCCCCTTTTGCAGATATACCTATGTAAATCATTAAAAATAAGTGCCTATACTGTTTAAAATCCAGTAATACATTGTCTCACCCTGCTCTGCACATGCTCAGTTGCTCTCTAGTTTTAGGCACTATACCAAAAATGCAGAGGCTGATCTGGTCATAGCCTAAAGATTTAATGCTGCTCAGGGTCTCTGAGCTTCAGCAAACTGGCAGCCTCCAGCAAGAAGAAACAGAAGCAATACTGGAGGCAACATACATCACACAATAATTTTGGTAGCATAATTATTAATGTTGAATGCATGTTCCTTTCTAAAGAATATTATTGTTTATCAATTTTGTTATGGGCAAAGTCCCACTTTAATAAATGTGCCTAAGCTCTACAATACAGCAGAGCTGCCTGGTGGCCTGACTTTTATCTGCTAGATCAAATCTATTCTGGCAAATAATTGGATAGTGACAGAAAATCAACAGACTGATGAGGTCATATCTCTGCCCTCCTTTATTTCCTTGTCAACACATGCAAATACAGCACATCTGAATGGCCCCAATTACTGCCCCCTCTCTTCCAGTCTAAGCCCAACTCCAGGCACAACTGAAATTTAACTACTTCAAAACCAGGCCAATTCTGACATTTCTCAAATATACTGTATGTAAAAATCTGCATTTATTTGCTAGAAAAGTGCTAAGAACCTATAAACAATATATATTTTCTGAAAACAAAGTCCTTAGAGAACAAAATGGTGGGTGTTGCAATCTTTTATGCTACACAATATTTGCGCAGCGGTTTATCAAACAGAAATTTTCAGGAAAAAATACAGTTTAATACATTTTAATGAACATAAACACAATATAATACCCAATTTTTGGGGTAAAATATAAAAGATGATGCTACTTGGAGTAAATAGATACCTAACATGTCACACTTTGAAATTGTGTACTCCCATGGAACACCAAGAAACTACGGTACCTAAAAAATCTCCTTGGACAACGTCCTGAAAGCCTTTACAGGTTACCAGTTTAGAGTTACACAGGAGGTCTGACACTAGAATTATTTCTCTTGTGGCGTTCGTGGCTATACCTGATATGATTACCGTTTACTTACGCGTGTGGGACCTATGTGCTTTTTTGCATTTGCACATGAGCATGGGGGGACAGGGTGCTTTAAAGTTTCCTTTCTTTTATTATTATCTATTTTAACAAAAGAAGTTCCTCTCACACTTTCTAGTTCCCAGGTGTCAAACACAAGGCCCAAGGGCTGGATCCGGCCCTCCAGGCCATTTCATGTAGCCCTTGCACCTCTCCTGCAGGTAACCCCTTGTCTTTGCCCCCACCTTGTCTCAGCAGTCAGCCACATAGAGGAGAATAAAACTCATCTGCCAAATCCTGCACTTCTCAGTGCAGCTGCAGCGCCCCCTCATCTCTTCCTTCCCTGGTCTCAGCATTCAGCAGACTTTGGTAACTGACTCCATTCCTCCTCTGGTCCTCATCCAGACCCTGCACTTTCTGCTTTCTAGCTCTGCCCCCAAAGGGGGTGCACGGTGATGTTAGGGAGGGTGTGGGATTCTTGACATCTGGTGTAATGGGGGGTGGGGTGCTCTGGACATCTAGTCATATATACAACCGGCCCTTTCAGCGCAACCATAATGCTGATACGGCCCGCGGTCAAATGGAGTTTGACACCCCTGGTCTAGTGCATCCAAAGTGACAGGTCACATCAGTACCAGGACAGGACAGCTCAGTAAAGGCAGAGGGCAACAATGGAGAGGAAGGGGGGCTTTCCGCCTGTAAAAGTGATTGGGCGGCTGTATATCCGGTCAGATTACTTATACTTTGTAAAGAATCGCTGCCTGAAAAGAATGATGTCATGATCATGGCTGCAGCTGTATTGGTCGGGAAGTGCATGTATTGTATTGTGCATCAATTACCTTACTCCTCAGTCTTGATTCCAAACACTAAAAACCAGGGGCAAGGGGTTTCCTTTTTACTGACATTTCAGATAGAAAAGTGAGGATCATATATGGTTACTCGGTACTTGTATGGGGTAATTGTATGGGGGTCTTCACTGTTCTAATCAGAAATAAGAACACAGAAAATCTGTAAATAAGCTCAATGCTACTGCCAACTCGAGCAGCTGGTCTCTTCAGCAAAAATAAAAATCCTCTGTTTTTGAGAGCTAGGTTGGATTGTACATGAAGTAATCAGATCTGTGTTTAAACTAATCTGGAGAAGTGGCAAGATGATTCAGATTCCTCTTCTACAGCACACCGATCTTCACGTTCTTGATCATCCTTTTCAGTAGTATAAGCACTGGGAACTTGTACAGTGAGTCCCAGGACACAAGCATCCCCAGTAAAGTTCCCAGCGGGGAAGTCTGACCTTATTAAATAAATGAATTAAAATTTTATGTTTTGAAATATTTAGCACCTAAACTTAGTGTTCTTTTAAAAGTTGTTTTATTGCATTTTTTTTTTTCACAGGCTAACACTGCATTAGAGGAAGATTGTTCTATGAATGAGGGCACACAGAAATTTTTTGAAACTGTGAAAGCATTCTTAATGTGCCTGTATTATTATTATTCAGGTTTTATTTAGCACCAACAGTTTACTCAGCGCTTTACAATATAACAGGAGACAATTCAGCAACAATACAGTTCAATACAAGAGGGTTATGAAAAATCGGCCGATAATCACGCCGTTAGCGGGGCCAGATCGTCGGCCATTTTTCGTGGATCTCCTCGGTTATTTTTATCGGTCATGCTGGAAAATCCACGAAAAACAGCCGTTTTTCATGGACATTGGTGGCGGCAACGGGGCCAACCGATTTTTCGTTTATCGGCCGACAATTCGGCCGATAAACGGCCCGTCTATGGCCTGCCTTCGGAGGGCCCTGCTCCTTGGAGCTTACAATCTAGGAGGGAGGGGCTAGTGGTACAAAAGGTAGTAACTGTGGGGGATGGACTGGTAGCAGGAGTAGAAGATTCCATTATTAGCTGATGGTAGGATAGACTTCCCTGAAGAGATAAGTTTTTAGAGATTGCCTAAAAGTGAGCAGCGTAGGCGATAGTCTGATAAATTGAGGTAGAGAGTTTGAGAGGATGGGGGAAGCTCTGGAGAAGTCCTGGAGACGAGCATAGGATAAGAAGACAAGGGAGCTTGAGAGCAGGAGGTCGTGCGAGGAGCGGAGAGTACAGTTTGGGTGATATTTGGAGACTAGATTGGTGATGTAATTTGGGGCAGAGTTATAAATGGCTTTATGTTATTGCCTGTAATCACAGAATGATCTCAGTCTCAGACACACCTTAGCAAATCGGAATCAAGGGCAGAATTGTTCAATTCATACTCTATGTGTTTGAATGCCATTCACTCTTAATGGCACTCCAAACGCTCTAAAACATTTGAAAATGTGCCAATTCATGCTATCCAAAAACGCTCCAAAGTTGGCTCCAAAAAGGGTACAGAAGCTACTTTGGTGTACTTTTGAAATGGAGGGCAGCTCATTCAATTGAATAGTGCCATTCCAAAAATGTGTCAAAAAATCCGTGAAAACACAATGCTCCAGCATTGCTAGATGTGAATGGGGCCTAATGCAATGTTACAAATTCTATAAATTCATGAGCTAAGGGCATAACATTTCCACACTGATACATTGATATCTTTTACCTTACTGGGCAGTTTAGAGTTCCCCTTTGTGTAGTTTTGTTTATTCCAAAAATATGTTTTTTTTTGTACTGTACATCACATTTTTTACTTTGATGGATTGGCTCTTATATTACCACATGCAATATTTCCAAAGAAATAGAAATATTGCGATAACCTTTCCAGGGTCTCTTAAATTAACAAACAAGCAAATCAAAGCCTAAATCCAACTCGTTTTAGGCAGTTACAGAAATAGCTTTTTTTCTCTTTAGGCAAAAAGTTTTAGGTCTTATGAGCCAGTATTATATGATATCTCTCAATCTCTTCAACTGCCATTTTTGCTTGAAAACTTGGCATGTTACTGGCAATGGAGAGCCAACATGTTTACTGGCAGATCAACAGGTGATAAAATAAAATGTTGTATAATAGTGCCGCGCATATATCTCTATAACCTCATATATGAATTAAAGCACCCAAACCATGTGATTATGCAACAACGGTGAATATACTGAATACATCTTTAAAAGTCCATAATGTGTGCTTGATCCATGCCTTTATAATTTGTTCCCAAACAGGTGCTCTTTATTGCTTATATCCACATATATTCCTATCGGTGCTCCTCCACAAGAGACATACATATATACTCTCACCTCCTTTTATGACCTAAATTGCATAGGTCAAATACTGCCTTTCCCTTTTAAACCGGGTAGGTATACTGCATAGATGACTCCACTTTCCCCCTAACTCTGCTCCAAACGGTCCCGTCTCCTCTTTATCCCACAAATCCTCCACAGATGTAAACAGAAACGCTTGCCATAGTGTAGTATATAAATATAGTGTGATTTATTACAAAAAGTGCACTCACATTTAAAAGTGTCCTGCTGGGACACCACAGTAAAAAAAAGTAATCGGCCCACCCTACGAGTTACGTCACGTCTTGTGACAAGCCACTAAACCAGAAGTGTACAAACCGCCATTTTGGAAATTCCAGAACACATTGAAAATACATTATAACAAGTTTTTTTTACTACTACTAATTACTTAATTATGCTACCAACATTAATGTGTGCTGTAAATTGCCTCCAGCATTGTACCTTTTTCTTTTTACTGGAGGCTGCCATTTTGCTGAAGCCCATAGCCCCTGAGCAGCAGTAAACCTTGAGGCCTCTACGTTTTCAGGGAAAAAATAGAGAGCAACTGAGCATGTGCAGAGCAGGGTCAGGCAGTGTATTACAGGATTTTAAACAGTATAGGCGCTTATGTTTAATGTTTCACATACCTGCAAACGAGACCAGCCTGAAGTGATCTAGCAAGGCTTCATTTTCTGACTAAAGTCCTGCTTTAACTGCATTTATTTGTGTTTTTCATATCTGTCTGGATTTCAGATTTGGATTTCCAAGATAGGTCTGAATTTGACTGGTGGATAACAGTCCGTAAGGTCCTTCATCTGGTTTTGCAATATTTTGCAGCATTGCATTGCTCAAAGCAGGTACTTGTCACAATTTCTATCTACAACCCGAATTCCAAAAAAAGTTGGGATGTTGTGTAAAATCTACATACAAAATGTAATGATTTGAAAATCTCATAAACCCACATTTTATTCTCAATAGAAAATAAAAAAACATCAAATGTAAAAACTGAAAAAAATGTGCCATTTTAGGAAAAAAGTAAGGTAATTTTGAAACTGATGGCAGCAACACATCTCAAAAAGTCAGGACAGGGCCATGTTTACCACAATATAGCATCCCCTTTTCTTTTAACAAAACTCTGTAGATGACTGAGAACTGAGGAGACCAGTTGATGGAGTGTTAGGAAAGAAATATTGTGCCATTCTTGACTGATATAGAATTCTAAATGAACAACAGTCTTGTGTCTGCTTTGTAGTATTTTTCATTACACAAAATATTTTCAATTGTTGAAAAGTCTGGACTGCAGGCAGGCCAGTTAAGCACCCAGACTCTTCTACTACAAAGCCATGCTGTTGTCATAGATGCAATTTGCGTTTTAGCATTGTACTGCTGAAATATGCAAGGCCAGATATACTCTGGATGAGAGCATATGCTACCCTAAAACCTGGATATATGTTTCAGCATTGATGTTGCCTTTCCAGATCAAGCTGCTTATTCCATATATACTAATGAACCCCCATACCATCAAAGATGCAGACTTTTGAACTAAGCTCTGATAACAAGGTCCCTCTCCTCTTTAGTCCGGAGGACATGGTGCCCATTGTTGCCAAAAACAATGTCAAAGTTTGATTCTTCTGACCATGAAACAGTTATCCACTCTGCAAAAGGCCATTTAAATGAGCTTTGGCCCAGGGGAATCAGGATCATGTTCAGATGTGGCTTCTTCTTTGCATGATAGAGCTTTACCTTGCATTGTTTAGTGGCATGGTGAACTGTGTTCACAGACAGTGATTTTTTGGAAGTATTCCTGAGCCCATGCAGTGTAGTTCATCACAGAATTATGTCTGTTTTTAATGTAGTGCCCTCTGAGGGCCCAAAGATCATGGGCATCCAATATTGCTTTTCAACCTTGTCCCTTGAACGCATTTCTCTGAAGATTTCTCCACACTCTCCAAAGCTTGTAATAATATTTAGCACTGTAGATGATGATATATTTGAGGTCTTTGCAATTTTACATTGAGGAACATTATTCAAAAAGTGTTCGACAATTTTTAGACACACCTTTTCACAGATTGGTGAACCTCTGCCTATCTTTACTTCTGAGATACTCATTCTTTAAGATGCTCTTTTTATACCCCATCATGTTACTGACATGTTTCCAATTATTCTAATTAGTTGCAAAATGTTCTTCCAGCTCTTCCTGGTTAGTCCTACTTACTTTGCAAGCTTTTTGTTGCCCTGTCCCAACTTTTTGAGATGTATTGCTGCCCTCATTTTCAAAATGACCTTATTTTTCTCTTAAAATTGTAGTTCTTAGTTTAAATATTTGACATGTTTTCTATTTTCTATTGTGAATAAAATATGGATTTATGAGATTTTCATGTCATTGTCCCAACTTTTTTTGAATTCGGGTTGTAATTGTCAGCAGTGGCTGGGTACTGCCACCCAGAAAGGCTAACAGAAGACAGGCAAGGAGAATATTTGAGTCTGACATCTACTGACGAAGACAATGTAAGAAAGAATGCAATATAGGAAAACACAAAATTAAAGAAGTCTCTTTTTTGGCTTCTATGTACTATAACAATCCTGTGTACTGGAAAATTAATGCAAATGAAATGGATATTAATCATTGCCCATAGCATTCATTCACCTTGTGTTTTCCTGCAGAACAAACCTATTGCCACCTTTCATACACATTGTCAATGCACATACTGTTTTCTTTGTTTTCGTTTTCACACTCCAAATGGTATCAGTATAAAGATTTTAATTGTATTGTGCATTGTTCAAAATGTGTTAAACTTACACCTTCCATTAAATTGCAATTGCAGTCTGCAAAATACTAGGTATACCCATTTTCAATTTGCATACACTTTGTTAATTGGTAATGCGCACACTGTTTTTTCTAACTGCATTCTATTGAATAACTGTGAAAAATACTGCATATTCAAATTTACAGTATGCCTTCCTAAAACATTTCACAGCTGCAAGTTCAGGAAATTAAGACACTTGTATATAAAATACAAATTAATGAATGGATACACTATCAGAACTACCACCACCACTAGTGACTACTACTTACTACCACTGCTGCAGCCCACCATAGGCCTCCATAACCTGTACAGTACATTTACAGTTTATTTATGTCAATGTATTCAGACAGATTGAACACAGACTTTGGAAAGTAAAGCTAGTTTTTACAAAACAGCTGAAATCTTGGGATAGTTGGAAAACTCTAAGATCAGTGCTGGAGCACAATAATTACAGAGGGTCTCTCACTGTGCAGCTCCTCCATTGAGAAAATGTCTTGTGTTCTTTCAAAGAACACAAGACTATCTGGGATTGGAAAAGAAGCATATGAACATCACAGTCTCCCCTTGTCCAGTCACTGAATGCCTTGTATTCTTTTAAAAGATATTTTCTGAATGGAGCAATGTTGATTAATGTGTTTTACTTTTAGGAATTTGAAAGCAAGACACGAGATATACCTTCACCTACCTTTGAATATCTTTTGAAGTGCTCCAGAATCCTAGGTTACTGAGCATACAAGTATACAAGTTTAACCACTTCAATACTGGGCACTTTCACCCCCTTGCCCAGGCCAGGTTTCAGCTTTCAGCGCTCTCACACTTTGAATGACACTTACGCGGTCATGCAACATTGTACCCATATGAAATTTTTATAATTTTCTTCATGCAAATAGAGTATTATTTTGGTGTAATTTAATTTTTTGCTAAATAAACAAAAAAAGTCTGAAAATTTAGAAAAAAAATGTGGTCTTCTTTGTTTCTGTTATAACATTTTGCAATTAAATAATCTTTCTTCATAAATGTTGGCCAAAATGTATTCTGCTACATTTCTTTGGTGAAAATAACCCAAATCAGTGTTTATTATTTAGTCTGTAAGAAAGATATAGTGTCGACAAACTATGGTATATATATGTAAATTGATCAATCCGGATGTACTAATTTCATGAGGCCCAAAAATGTCCGGTCAGTACAAATATAACCCAAATTACCCCTTTTTGGAAAGTAGACAGTCCAAGGTATTTAGTAAGAGGCATGGCGAGTTTTTTTAAGTTGTAATTTTTTGTCATAATTTTTTGGATATTTAAGTAATTAAAAAGAATATTTTTCACATACTGTTTTGTTAGGGTTTTGGAGTTGTATTCGATATGTGCAAAGAGATAACACAAATACTTATAGGTAAAACATTTATTACAAGTAATGACAGATATAGATAAAGAAAAAGAAAATATAACAAGAATACTTAACTAAAGATGCTGTTTCTGCCACGGGTCCCTCCATAATAAATGGTGTGGCCGATGATCAGAATAGACGCATGCTTAACGCAAGCTCTGGGTCGAGACAAAAATTTCCTGTCTAGCTGTGTGTTATATACTGGACTTGTGTGTAGGGAATGTCTAGCCCCCAACTGCAAGTAATATGACCTTTTAAGGACTTGGTCAATTTTCAGTAACATTCCTTTGGTGTGAGTCATATAAAGTGACCATCCTTGTCTCCTTATTAGATATTGTGAGCCAACAATAATAAGGAAATGTAAAATATACAATTTCCCCATCACTCCACCCCATGGCTCACAAATATCATACAGTGATGCCTCCCACTGTACATAAAGGCAACAGTCAACAGTGGAGAGAAAGCACCCAATTATTGTAAACAATTGAATAATTGTGTTTTTCCACCCCCCGGTTAAATTTACCTTAAATGAAAAACGGGGGATCTAAAGTGTATCTATGGAGTGTAGATGTCTACGTTCCCAGTCTAATTTTACCTACACAGAAAATCTCATTCGGTTATCTTAGGGCTAAAAAATCCAAAATTAAAAAAAATTTAAAAAAAAAAACTATTTGCTGGGCTAACAAAAGAACACCAAACTTTTCCTTTCAAGAATTCGAAAGCACAGGAGCAGACACGAACATCAGACTTTCTTTTCCAAGAGTTTAGAAGCTTGTCACAGTCCTCCATATCTGGACAGCAGAGTCTTAGACATCCGATGATTAGATCGCAGCTGCAGCACAGCACATGCAACTCTGTAAAAATCAAAGAACTGTAGAATACAAAGTCCATTTTATCCTTCGGACTATTAAAGTTTACAAGTCATAGACGTGCAGACACTTGACCACCATGGTAGATGGAACTTTTGACTTGACCATCATGACAGTTCAGGTACTTGACCGAGATAGTGGATGGAACAATTCAGGTAACTGACCATCAGAGCAGGTGGAACTTGCACCAATAGTTCAGCTGCTGATCAGTGGCAAAGTCTCTTTACTGATGGTTGCTGCTGTCAAAAGCTTTTGTCTCCTTTCTCCAACATGTTTCTGGTTGACGGCAAGGCAGGTGTATTGCCAAGGCTGTCAGTCCAATAACAATTCCATAACTAACAACAATGCCCATATAGCTTATGATAGATTCTGAACAAGTAAATCCATGATCCCTAGTGACCTGACCTAACTATAAAGAAAATCTCAGCTTTTTTCTTAAAGGTGAAATGTTGTTACACCACCCATCTACCACCTGATTTCTGCACTACTCTGTATTTAAACTAAACTGTCAAACTATAGGCCCAAACTTCACAATACGTAATGTTTGTGTTTCCTCTGTGTATTCCGGTCTCCTCCCACACTCTAGATACATTCTGGCAGGCTAACTGGCTCTTGTCTACATTGACCCCAATATGTGTGCACAAATTACCCATACATATGTGTCACCATACTCTTCATGCCAGTCCTACCCGAAATGAATCAGGGAGGGTTGAGAAAAATCAAACCTGGGAACCTATTTCATTATGATTGTCTACCAAGAAGATTTTATTAACACTCATTCAGGTGTATCAAATGTGGTGGCCAAAGGATTGCTGAGTGTCAGATATAACTAAGTATATATCAGTGTTTAGAGCACCTTTAACATTTGCATCCATTGCAATAAACCAAAATGATATGATTAGCATACATTCAAGCTGGCATTCATGTAAACAAGGTAAACCTTCTTTACTTCTTTCCAATAAACCATATTCTAATGCCGTTTAGTATTATCTAGGAACTAAACAAAATAAAAAGGTCTTAGTGAGGTATCAATAAATTTCCTTCCTAGAAATAAATGAATGATTAGCACAGAACACATATTACACAAGACACAAAACATATGGCCATTATATTGATGACTCATGAGTGCACTTTACCCATATTCAATGAGCTCATATCAATTAATTAATACATTAATTAATTATTACCACGTGGATTTTCATTAAAGGGCGTCCATCAAAATATATCAATAATTTACCATGGTTGAGATTACATTTACAGATTCACCACATTTGTACACAAACATTATACATCACCATCCATTTTGATTTTTCTATTTCATCCTGTTGTTAAGTCCCATACAGATCTTGGAAACTCCTAACCTTCTGGGGACAGATCTAGTTCTTTCTGTTTTAACGAAAAAAAACTTAAAAACAGTGTTATATTCTTAAAATATTACACTTTATTACAATCACCTATAAGGACAATACAAATATATACATGTCCATATCTAGTGATCATTCACCATTGTCCTAACTTAATCTGTCACTTTTAGCTTGGTCATATATTTAACATGTCATGTAGACCTTTACTAGCTGAGCAACTAGTGCAAATGGCTTCCATTAAAGAAACAGGCACACATTTGTATTTGTGGGTGGTGCTTAAGTTGTATTCCATCACTTCTGCCTTTTCCACGACCAGAAGGCTGGAATAGAGAGCTAAACATTTAAATAATTATAATAATCATGGCTGCTTTTTCAGGAATTTAAAGGATGTCGACCACAAGCAGCAAGGGAATGTCAACCACAATCAGCCATTTTATCTTCTTTGTTTCAAATTACCTAATGAGTTACATAGTAAAAAGTAACAATTTCAAGTAGGATTTTATTTTGCACCATAATTAAACATTTCCCTTTGCCTTGCATATCACCCAAATTTTAACATCACATGTTATACTAGTCATTTCACAGCTGGTCAAAAAATGTCTTGCTTCACAGACAGACTTTCTATTAAGGGGGTTCTGCAAGCTTTCTCTCTCTTTTTTATACAGACACACAAGGCAGGTAAGGGTCATCTACATACAGGCAAAGACTACAGCCATTGTCCATGGAGGAGCAAGGGAGGGGTCATCTACACACAGGCAAAGACTACAGCCATTGTCCATGGAGGAGCAAGAGAGGGGTCATCTACACACAGGCAAAGACTACAGCCATTGTCCATGGAGGAGCAAGGGAGGGGTCATCTACACACAGGCAAAGACTACAGCCATTGTCCATGGAGGAGCAAGGGAGGGGTCATCTACACACAGGCAAAGACTACAGCCATTGTCCATCGAGGAGCAAGGGAGGGATCATCTACACACAGGCACAGACTACAGCCATTGTCCATCCAGGAGCAAGGAAGGCGTCATATGCACATAGACATCCCAAACCTGCAGTTATCTCTGCTTCAAATGATTTCAAAAGCTCTCAATTTTCTCATATACAACTTTACAGAGCTCTTACCTTAATTTCATTACTTAACCATTCTAATGTTAAACTTACGTAGGCCTTCAAATATAAGTAGCCAATCTTATTTTGCACATGAGCTGTACTTAGTGTTACCTTTCTATCTTAATTCAGGTAACGTTTTCACATTTACCACAGACAAAACACTATCAATTACCATGTCCTCAACATTCACTATCTACAAACAAAACACGTTGAGATTCCAACATACATACCATATTTTTCGCTCCATAAGACGCACCTGACTGTAAGACTTACCTAGGTTTTAGAGGAGGAAAACAAGAAAAAAAATATTCTGAACCAATGGACTGCAGATATAGTACAGGAAATGACCAGAGACTGCAGATATAGTACAGGAGATGACCAGAGACTGTGGACATAGTACAGGAGATGACCAGAGACTGTGGATGACCAGAGACTACAGATACAGTACAGGAGATGACTAGAGACTGCGGACATAGTACAGGAGATGACCAGAGACTGCGGACATAGTATAGGAGATGACCAGAGACTGTGGACATAGTATAGGAGATGACCAGAGACTGCGGACATAGTACAGGAGATGACCAGAGACTGCGGACACAGTATAGGAGATGACCAAAGACTACGGACATAGTACAGGAGATGACCAGAGACTGCGGACACAGTATAGGAGATGACCAGAGACTGCAGACATAGTACAGGAGATGACCAGAGACTGCGGACACAGTATAGGAGATGACCAGAGACTGCGGACATGGTACAGGAGATGACCAGAGACTGCAGACGAGGTACAGGAGATGACCAGAGACTGCGGACATGGTACAGGAGATGACCAGAGACTGTAGACGAGGTACAAGAGATGACCAGAGACTGCGGACATAGTACAGGAGATGACCAGAGACTGCGGACATAGTACAGGAGATGACAAGAGACTGCGGGCATAGTACAGGGGATGACCAGAGACTGCGGACCTTTGGGAAGGGAGGGGGAGCAGGTACCCGAATTTGACAGGTACCTGCTCCCACTTCTGTGGAGTTGTCCTCCCTCTCCGTCTTCTGAGACACGTGACAGGTCCCAGAAAACTGCCGGACCATTCACAAAGCGCAGTGAGCACCCGGTTGTCACAGCCGAGTGCCCACACTAAAGATGTACAGCTGAGGAACAGGTAAAGCTCTGCTGCAGAGAAGAACTGAGCGGCTGCCCGGTATTCGCTCCATAAGATGCACAGACTTTTCCCCCCATTTTTTGGAGTGAAAAATACTGTACATCTTTTACATTACTGCAGTACTCACAAGCATCAGCTCATCATTTTCAAACCTAAGAAAAGCTAATTTCTCTGAAACTTGCCTACGATTGTCACAAATTTAAGCTTCCTGACAATACAACCACTCCCTTGTACATCAGTCTCTCACTCAATTTATCAAACCAAAACAATTCCTTCACCAATTGGTAAGGAACGCGAGCGCAATGGGATTCCACCCAACACAGGAGTGGGCTCGCACCTGATCACCTACTAGCATCTCAATTAAACCAGCTAAGTATCTGAAACATTTTCTGAATGTACTATAGCTTACAAAACAAAAACACAACATTAAACCCAACACAAACAATCTAGCTCTTAGATTGTAAGCTCCAAGCAGCAGGGCCCTCCTAACCCTCTTGTATTGAACTATATTGTTGCTGTATTGTCTTCTGATATATTGTAAAGCACTGAGCAAACTGTTGGCGCTATATAAATCCTGTATAATAATAATAATAATAATAGCACAAATCTGCATCATTATTCATATCTCTAGTTTCCACAGATCGAACCCCACTTCTGGTACCATGTGTTTTGTTAGGGTTTTGGGACTGTATTCAATATGTGCAAAGAGAGATCTCACAAATATCATATATATAAGTATAACATTATATATAAGTATAAGAATACTTAACTAAAGATGCTGTTTCCGCCATGGGTTCCTCCATTATATGGCATGGCACATGATCAGAATAGACGCATGCTTAACACATGTTCTAGGTCAAGACAAATATTTCCAGTCTAGCTGTGTGTTATATACTGGACTTGTGTGTAGGGAATGTCCAGCTCCCAACTGCAAGTAATATGACCTTTTAAGGACTTGGTGAGTTTTCAGTAACATTTCTTTGGTGTGAGACATCTAAAGTGATCATCCTTGTCTCCTTGTTAGATATTGTGAGCGAACAACAATAACGAAATACAAATATACAATTTCCCCATCACATACTGTTACCAGTGCAGTACAGAGTCATAACTGGTGTGGTGGTGATCAGAGACCTAGACTGGTGACAGTAAGTAAAAAAAAAAATCCTAATTTTTTTAATTCCTTTTTTTTCCCAATTTTTTTCACACTGTGACCAGAGCAATATAATGTTACCATAGTAACATTGTACTACTGGGGGAGTGATTAGGGGATTTTTTTTCATGATAGCTTGTACCAATGAAAATCCATGGTATAAGCAACCATTTTTACTAAATAAAATTGATTAATTCACTGTGTATTGTGATTAGCTGTGATTGGCCACATCTAATCACATGATGCAGATGGGCTGTGATTGGCCTGTACCATGTGATCATTGTGATCAATCACAGCTAACAACACAATTATACACAATGAATATAATATGTAGGACTGTGCTGTGGACCCCTAGACCACTCACAGAGAGAAAAAATACAAACCTAACAGGTAGCTGCCATTCTTAGTGGAATCCTAATAAATGAACAAATCTTTACATATGTAACAGTGCTGCTCACTGATATCTAATCCAAAAGATGGAATATCTAAACAATATACATATAGAAAAATCCCCTTGTGCAAAATGTGCTACAAATTTTATGCAAAAAACTAATGAAATGTAACAAGCCCACCTATACCTCCAATAAACATATAGTCTAATACAATATAATCTGTGAGTAATACATAACGTTCTATCTCATCACATTTGAAATATATGGAACAAATTTACAAATTATAAAGTGATTAGTGCAATCAAATAAAACAATAAAGTGCCAAAGAATGTGTCCATTAAATGACTATGGATGTCATCACATCATCACAAAGTCCAACATAACTCCTTGTGACCATTCAATCCGTGCAGTTCCTCGATAATAAAGTGCTATTAGTTGACACCAATGACACCAACAAAAATTTTTTAAATTTTTTATTACATTTTTTTTTCTTTTTTAAAGATTTTTTTTCATATTTCACTATGTCCAAAGTGGTAAAATGTTACCATAGTAACAGTGTACTACTTTGGGGAAGTGATCAGTATTTTTTTTTTTTTTTTTTACACAATTTGCTTATAGCAAAGAATTACTTTGCTATAAGCAAGCATTTACCTGAATGACATTGATTCATTCAGGGTTTTTTTTTTTTGTGCTTAGCTGTGATTTGGCCACAGCTAATCACATGACATGTGCATGTGATCGCTGTGACCATTCACAGCTAGACACTAGTATACAATGGATGGCATGAATGAAGCCATCCATTGTATACAACTGTCATGTGACCTGCTGCGATTGGTCACAGCAGGTCACATGGTACCGGCAACGGGGGCCGGTACTCAGATCTGTCATCGTCCGTGTCCGAGGTACATGGCCGATGACAGATCGCGCTGCTGCGCGGCTCTGCAAGCGCAAAAACTGCGCATGTGCGGGAGGATGCCTTACGGCGTCCACCCGACAATCTACAGCCTTTTCCCGGCCGCCAAACGGCTATTGGCCGGGCGGCTATTGATTAAATTGATATACCACTCATAGGAAATAAAGGGGAGAAGGAGCCTCCATAGGGTAAAACCATTTAAAATGTTTATTAAAACTGCAAAACATATGCACCTACAATGTTCCGTGTCTCCACTGACACAAGTGGAACAGGCATAAATCGTGAGTACTGTTATCCCCAAACATGTAGAAATGACAACCGTGAGACAACAATGCTGTGCGTGGTAACGTCACCTCCTGGCCCCTCCCTACGTGTTTCGTCACTTGACGTCCTTTGGGAGCAGCAGGATAGGATTGCAGACTGTCACTCTCAGAGAAATAAGCAGTTATGCTGGTCGATAATTTCACTGCACTGCCATCTACCGGTTGAAGAAAATATCTCTACTGAATACTGATACTGATGTACAGAAGTTGTGCAAAAAAACATAAACATTGTATTACAACACCCCCACTCAACAACTACTCCTTATACAGGTGCAACTAGAAAAATTAGAATATCGTGCAAAAGTTAATTTATTTCAGAATATTGCACCTTTTCACAATATTCTAATTTTCTGAGATTGTGGATTTGGGGTTTTCATGAGCTATAAGCCATAATCATCACAATTATGACAAATCACGGCTTGAACTATCTTGCTTTGCATGTAATGAGTCTATCTCATATATTAGTTTCAACTTTTAAGTTGCATTACTGAAATAAATGAACTTTTTCACGATATTCTAATTTTTCGAGTTTCCCCTGTATTAGTCCCATTTTGGATCTCAGTTCTATAAATCTGTTTCCTGTAAGCGGTTTTGTCAAAACATCTGCAATCTTGTTTACCGTGAGGTAGCTCTGAAAGTGTCCATGTGTGCAGTTTACAAAGAGATGTCATCTCTTCATCATCAACTCTGATCCACTTTTGATTTTCATGGGTTGGAAGTCTTTGCATCTCATCCCATGGTTTTAATGGTACGCGAGCAACATAGGATAGACGTTTGGCTGGGATGCCTTTTTTGCTTCTAGTTGAATTCCTGATTGAAGCCTCTTGTGGCCTTGTTTCTTATTTTCATGGTATTTGGATTGGTTGTGTTAATTTCTATTTCTGTGTTACTTTGTTGCTTATCTCCATGTGATACTGATGTGGAATTTCCCTAAGTTTGAAGTGTTTGTGTTAGTTCATGAAATTTTGGACACACTGAAGTTTCATCAACAGTTACATTTCTACTGATGGTTACCTCGTTTGTGTCTGGATGTAGAATTCTGCATCCCTTTTGAGATTCACTGTACCCCACAAATACTCTTCCTTTACGCAAGCATCCCGTTTGTATGTTTTTCTTTTGGGATGTGCACTTAGGCTTTAGTTCACAAAATTTTTAGATGGTTCAAATTCGGGGCCTTCCATTCCACAGTTCATGAACTTTTCTCAGTTGATTTTCCTGGTAGCCTCAGAGTACAATTCATTCTTTCTGCAACCCCTTTTGTTCTGGGTTGTATGGTACAGCATTTTGAAATATTATGCCATACTTTCTGAGAATCACTTGTGTGTTTTTATCCATGTATTCCGTTTCATTGTCTGTATGCAATACACTTGGCATTTTGCCAAATCTGTTACTTAAAGCGGAGCGCCACCCAAAATGGGAAGTTCCGCTTTAAGGACTGCTCCCCCGCTCCCCATTAAGGATTGGCATCTTTGGGGGGCGGGGGTGGGGTGGGTACCTGAATTTGACAGGTACCCACTCCCACTTCTGGTCCGACTACCTAGGCTATCGGAAGCGGAAAGTGTCCTCCCTCCCTGTAGTCTTTTGGGACACGTGACAGATCCCAGAAGACTACAGGACCATTCATGAAGCGAAGCGCTACTCGCTCATGCACAGTTGGTACCCGGCTGTGAGGTTACAAGCTGTCACAGGCGGGTGCCCACACTGAAGATGCCGGCCTCTTGGAATACAGGGCGGCCAGTGAAATGGGCTACGGGGGACACACAGCGGGACCGAGGGACAGGTAAGTGGCTGTTTTTTAAAAGTCAGCAGCTACAGTTTTTGTAGCTGCTGATGTTTATTTTTTGCCAGGGTGAGTGGAACTCCGCTTTAAGCCAAATACTGTTCAAGTTTCTCTGGTACTTCACTTTTGCTGTGTAACAGATATAGGATAGTATACCTGGAGTAATCATCTGTAAAAGTGAAAAAATATCTCTTTTCGATATAGGATAGTATACCTGGAGTAATCATCTGTAAAAGTGAGAAAATATCTCTTCTTTCCTGGAGTAAATTTTTCAATTGGACCGCAAAGATTTGAATTATATTAAGTCCAGAGGTTTTTTAGCTCTGCTGTTACTCTGCTTTGAAAAGGCTTTTATTGTTACTTTTCCTTTTATAAAGCTGGTGCATTTCATTGCTTGATCACATGGACTAATTTTTATTCTACTTGCATAGTCATTCTAGCTTTCTAGATTCTGTAATCTGCTTTTAAATTACCTTGTTTCTTGCACACAAAACATTCACATGTTCCTTGTTGCATGTTGCTGTTTTTATTACTATTTTTCATCTTTAAAGCAGACTCTGCAATAGAAGCATCATCACTATTAATGCTTTCCGTTTTATGCTTATATTCATCCATAAGCTTGTCCTTAACATATCCCAATGTCAGTTCATCTGGAAGTGCATCAAGTTCTGTGACAAGTGTTTCATAACTTTCTGATAAACCACTAAGTAATAGTGCTGCCACATGAAAATCTTTTAATTTCTTCTCCTATACCTCTCAGGCATTCAAACATTTCCATGGTGTGCCTTATGTAATCTTGAATATCCTGGCCTTTTGTCAGCTTGGTTTGATATACTAAAAAAACTAAATAAACACAGCCTCTACTGTTTGAAGAATATATCTCTACTGAATACTGATACTGATGTAGTTGTTGTTGCACAAAAATATAATAGCATTGTATTCCAACACATATTAGATATTGTTTGTATTGTTATTACAATGCTGATGTTATAAAATTAAATTGTATGCTGTGACTATAAAAGTCTTAACCAATAGAATCCTTATGAAATATAAGAAAATGTAAGGTTATGTAACTCCCCTGCTTCTACCAAAAAAAATGTTCCTTTTGTCTGTATATCCATTTTTGGTGGACTAACTACCTAGGTCAGGATATGTACTTCATCTCCACTAGAGGTTGCTCTAAATTGTGCTTCACTCTATAGGTAAAAGGTTGGAGAGGTAATGGTTTGGAAGTGCAGTGTGATTTTTTTAATCATCTTTTACTTACACACCAGCCAGGTGTTGATGGCCTTAGACAATTGGACAGCCAGGTGCTAATGGCCATACTATACATGGACAAAAGTAAGATTAAAGTTCCTGGACATATCCTAATACATTACTGGAGCAAAGGTTGACTTGTGCAATATGCACAGGTCAGAAGATTAATTCCTTTTACCACCTTAAGTTATTCTTTCACAAATTAACAAGGCAGTCACAATCAGTTAATAATATCCCCAAGCGAACATTTCATGCATTAATAAAACAGACACAATTATTTTAGCACATTAATGATGCCTAAAATGTTTCCCTTTTTAAATTATCTAATAGTTCACACCTTTGAATGTGCACGTGTACTAACTGAACTGGATTTCTCTGTTTCACGTATTATGATTGTATAGTCATGGCTATAATTAAACGCATATAGGGTAATGATGTACATATGTATCAAAATAAATAATGTATGCTGTAGATTTTCTTTTACAAAGAATTTTATTGCAGAATAGATAACATCAGAGAATCAGTCAAAAACAGATGCACTGACCGACAGAAATAAAACATACAAGTTTTCTGATGAATAATACAGACTGATGGAAAGACAAAAAAATAAACTTCGTACACAAGTGCCGTATATAAAAAAGGAAAACAAAACAATAAGTTGCAAAAATGGTAGACATTTAGAGACCAATGACATAATAAACTAAAAGAAAAAGTTGTCACTATATCTGCATACAGAAGGCGGGAAAGATGGAAAATGAAGCGTCACTGAATGCATATTGATACTCTATATTCTGGGCTCCCGATGGAGTCCGGCATATGGATATAGTATTGCTGGTACAATACTCAAGGCAGAAATCACAATCAGCACAAATATTGTAAAGACAGACTAAACAGAAGGAAAGAGAGGAACGAAGAGAAAGGAGACAGAAAAAAAACAAAGAAAAGGGCTCCAGGGGGACCGCAACGGGAAAAAATAAATACCGTATTTGCTGGCGTATAAGACGACTGGGCGTATAAGACGACCCCCTACTTTTCCTGTTAAAATATAGGGTTTGAGCTATACTCGCCGTATAAGACTACCCCTCTTCCAACACACACCAAATAAAAATGAAAAAACATCAGATTTGATTTCAATATGGTATGGTATTTCAGTATGGTATTCCAATGATGGGGTGCTATTCCTCCCACTGAGACCAATGATGGGGCATGATTCCTCCCACTGATACCAATGATGAGGCACTACTCCTCCCACTGACACTAATGATGGGGCACTATTTCATCCACTGACACCAATGATGGGGCACTATTCCTCCCACTGATACCAATGATGGGGCGCTATTCCTCCCACTGATACCAATGATGGGACACTATTCCTCCCACTGACACCAATGATGGTGCCCCATCATTAGTGTCAGTGTGTGAGGAATAGTGTCCCATCATTAGTGTCAGTGGGAGGAATAGTGCCCCATCATTGGTCAGTGGGAGGAATAGTGCCCCATCATTGGTGTTAGTGGGAAGAATCGTGCCCCATCATTGGTGTCAGTGGGAGGAATAGTGTCCCATCATTAGTGTCAGTGGGAGGAATAGTGCTCCATCATTAGTGTCAGTGGGAGGAATAGCACCCCATCATTGGTGTCAGTGGGAGGAATAGCACCCCATCATTGGTATCAGTGGCAGGAATTGTGCCCCATCATTGGTGTCAGTGGGAGGAATAGCGCCCCATCATTGGTATCAGTGGAAGGAATAGTGCCCCATCGTTGGTGTCAGTGGGGAGGAGGAATAGTGCCCCATCATTGGTGTCAGTGGGGATAATAGTGCCCCATCATTGGTATCAGTGGGGAGAAAAGTGCCCCATCATTGGTGTCAGTGGGGGAGGAATAGTGCCCCATCATTGGTGTCAGTGGGGAGGAGGAATAGTGCCCCATCGTTGGTGTCAGTGGGGAGGAGGAATAGTGCCCCATGGTTGGTGTCAGTGGGGGAGGAATAGTGCCCCATCGTTGGCATCAGTGGGGAGAAAAGTGCCCCATCATTGGTGTCAGTGGGGGAGGAATAGTGCCCCATCGTTGGTGTCAGTGGGGAGGAGGAATAGTGCCCCATCATTGGTATCAGTGGGGAGAAAAGTGCCCCATCATTGGTGTCAGTGGGGGAGGAATAGTGCCCCATCGTTGGTGTCAGTGGGGAGGAGGAATAGTGCCCCATCGTTGGTGTCTGTGGGGGAGGAACAGTGCCTCATCGTTGGTGTCAGTGTGGAGGAGGAATAGTGCCCCATCGTTAGTGTCAGTGGGGGAGAGGAGCGGCTGCTCCTTCTTTCAGTTCGGCCGCTTGATTTTCGCGGTGCCGTTCGGCTCCGCCTCCTTGCTGGTGATTGGTCGCCTGTGTGCCTTTCCAGTGCTGGCGCCCAATCACCGGTGAGGAGGCGGAGCCGAGCGGGCGGCTGTACCATCGAGCGGCCGAACTGAAAGAAGGAGCAGCCGCGCTTCCTGGACCGGATCGTCGTGGGACCGGGACCGGAGCCAGGTAAGGTACAGCAGCCCCTCTGCCCACCCCTGTACTTGGTGTCCGTTGGAGGAGGAGGGGGAGCGGCGCCGCCCCTCGAAAAAGTGCCGCCCTGACACCGGCTCGCCGTATACCGGCGTATAAGACGACCCCCGACTTTTCAAAAGATTTTCACGGGTTGAAAAGTCGTCATATACGCCGGCAAATACGGTAAAAATAAAATATGTAAATCTTATAAAGACAAGAAGGACTGGTCGAATCTCAACGGTTGGGCTATATCAAGCCAGGGACGCCAGGTCTGCAAGAACTTTGTATGGGTGTCTAACAGTATAGCCGTCAGCTTTTCATTAACCATGATAAAGTTCATCCGATTTTTGACAGCCTCGAAGCTGAGGAGGGGAGTCTTCCAAGTATTCGCGATCATCAGCTTGGTAGCCATGAATAGATGCGATGCCAGCTGCTGTTCAGGATGAAGTAGGCCCACTAATGGTTTAAATAAGAGCGCTTCATACGGGTTGTACCTAATATCTCTGTGAAACATAGTGCGGAGAAGGGCATAAACCCTGATTCACAATCTACAAACCTTGGGGCAAGTCCACCAAATATGGACCATGGTGCCTATTTGTTGACAACCGCGAAAGCAAGTCGAGGAGTATGTGGGGATAAAATGAGCCAGACGAGTAGGCGTGTAATACTATCTATAAAGAACATTATAGGCATTTTCTAGAATGATAACATTCCTAGAACATTTAGAAATTGTTTGGGTCATGGTCCGCCAATCCCGCTGATCCAGAGTGCCCCTGAGTTCCGACTGTCAACGCTGATGATAAGAACGGACCGGAGGCGTTCTATAAGAAATAATGGAGGAGTAGACCAGAGAGATTAAGCCCGGAGCATGGGGTCTATATCTGCATTGACTTTCAAAGGGGGTCAACCTGTAGGGTCCTGAATGCGTCTGTATTAATGGTAGCCAAAATGCTCTTGCAGTGGGATATCATAAGAAGAGTTCAGGGTTTCAAAGGTGAGTATCCTTGTGGGAGAGAGAAAGGAATGGACATCATAGAAGACATGGGCTAGCCACCAAGCAAACTGTCCGGGATTGTCCCAACCTGGTGGAAATAATGGATTATGTATCAAACGTAGTAATGGCAGGTGGGCGGAAATGAGGCCAGTGGAATATTTAATAGAATCACAAAGACGAAGCGTCAGCGTCAGTGTCGGACTAAGGAATGAAGGGCAATGAATAGGAGGAAGCCACGGCAAAGAAGAGAGTGGTATCGGGTGGGAATCCATCAAGCCTACAGTAGCCCACAAGGGAATATTGCGAGATGCATGGAGATGGGCTAAGGGGGCAATATTGGCCGCCAGATAGTAAGCCTGAAGATTTGGGACAGATAACCCACCCTCAGTCTTACGGCAAATAAGATTTGTTTGCTAATTCTGGGTCGAGAGGAGCCCCAAATGAAAGACAGGATTTTTCAGTGATGAATATGCAATATATGTGAGGGAACAGGAATTGGTAGAACTCGAAACACGTACAATAATTTGGGAAGATAAGTTATGCGGATCGCATTGATGCTACCGAGCCATGAAAGCGAGTAGTGAGACCAGGAGGATAACATCTCTGTCAAATCACTAAAAACAGCGGGGAAATTAGCCCGATAGAGTCTGTCATAAGTCGGAGTGAGCTTGATTCCTAAATACAGGAGGGCCGAAAGCCATTGAAAAGAGAAAGAATGTTTCAGAGTCGCCAACATTGATGGTGAAAGGGTAATCGACATAGCCTTAGATTTGGCAGGGTTGACATGGAGGCCTGAGAGAACTGCAAAGGAATCCAAAACCACAAGTAGGTTTGGCAAAGTAACCCCCGGATTTGTAACTGACAACAATATATCGTCAGTGAACAGAGATAACTTATGTTGAGAACCAGCTACATCCATTCCCTTAATATCAGGATGCATACAAATGGCTTCTGCCAGAGGTTCTAAAGCCAAAATAAATAGTATGGGAGAAAGTGGGCAACCTTGTCTAGTTCCCCTGCCAATCGGGAACGTTGAGGACTCAAAAGCGTAATATTTGAGTTTTGCTTGGGGCGACGTATATAGCGAAGAAATCCAACGCAAGAACTAGGGACCAAAGCCAAAGTGTCAAAGGCCTTGTTGATATCTAGAGATAGGAGCATCATATCAATTTTGCGAGTATGAGCCAGATGTTGTAACTGTAAAATGCGTCTGATGGCATCACCCGCTTGTCTGTGGGGGGACGAAACCCACCTGGTCCTTCTTAATCAGATGAGAAAGGAAAGAATTCAAACGAGTGGCTAAGATCTTGGTTAGGATTTTCATGTCGATGTTATTAAGAGAAATTGGCCTGTAATTTGCCCATGAGGAATGATCTCTATCCGGTTTTGGGATCATAACCACATTAGCAGTCAGAGAGTCTGGGGAAAAAGTCGAATCTCCCTTCACCGCATTGTACATAGCAGCAAGGTGAGGAGCAAGCACATCAGCTAATTTCTTGTAATATAAAGCCGTATATCCATATGGACCTGGACGTTTGCCCGTCTTCAGGTACGCAATGCAATGCAAAACTTCCGATATTTGAATATCACGATCCATCAGATCCTTATGAGCCTGAGTCAAAGTAGGCAAAGACAAATGGGACAAGAAGTCAGAGAAAGACTGAGAATCAGCCCGTGTGGGATCCGTATAAAGTCTGGCAAGTCGATGCCAGAATTCCGCCAACACCGCTACAGGATTACTTGTAAGAACATTCTGGCCAGTGCATAGAGAAATCGGTTAAGGGTGGTGCGTAAAAGAGCGCAATCTACGTGCTAACATGGAATCTGGTTTATTTGCTTTACTATACCATTTCTGGCGCGTCCAACGCAAAGAGCGCTCAGCCTCATCAGTCAAACAGAGATCCAGTTCCAAGCGGGCCTGATCTAATAACCTACGGTTCGATGGGGTCGGTACCTGCTTAAATTGAGCCGACGCGGAAGCTAGCTTTCATTCAAACTGACGCTGTTTATGTTGTCTATCCCTCTTCTGCTTTGAAGCTATCTGAATAATATGGCCCCTAAGAACAGCCTTGTAAGCCTCCCACAACATCACCGAAGAAGAGACAGAACCCGAGTTTAACTGAAAACATTCTTGAGATTTGCGAAGTAGTTCCGCCTGAATCTCTTTCAGCGAAAGCAGGGAGTCATTCATAATCCAAGAGGAGTAGGATGGCTTACAGAGGAGAGATCGACAAACCACCAAAATGGGGTCGTGATCAGACCAGGGAACCGTGAGGATAGAGATGGAACGCACCAAAGGAAGATGTTTACGTAAAACAAAAGCATGCTCAATTCTAGAGTGAGAATAGTAAGTATAGTCTTTCCCCCGGGGATGGAACTCACGCCATAGATCTACCATGTCGTGGGTATATAACGTACGGTTAAAGGATTTAGCTGAAGCGGAAAAGTTGGAGTTCTCTGCAGGGTATTTATCCAGGGACGGATTTAATACTAAATTGGAATCTCCTGCCATCAGAAGAGTACCCCGTAGATGGACTGCCAGGAGGGAGCAGATATGTGATAGAAAGGGTCCAGGGTTGACATTGGGAGCGTAATAGGTCAGTATTGTAACATCTATACCCTGAATCGTGCTCTGTAATAAAATATACCTGCCGCTTGCGTCAGCAATACGCTTCACACAAACAAATGGGGTTTTGCTGTGAAAAGCAACAAGAATTCCCCTTTGTTTAGTAGGGCCAGTAGCCTGAAAAACCTGAGGGTAGCGTGCATCGAAATATTTTGGGGTAGACGTAGTCGAGAAATGAGTTTCCTGTAGACAAGCAATATCGACATGCCAAGCCCAGAGAAACTTAAATATCTTTACCCGTTTTTGTGGGGAGTTCATTCTCTGAACATTCAAAGATAACCAGTTTAGCGACATGGCAATCGAAGAGGAAAAAGATCATCTCCACCACGATCCCCAGGAGCCCTGAAAAAAAATTGATAAAAAAATAAAAAACACAAAACACACATGACAAGAAACCAAGAAAAAAGAAGGTGGAGAAGAAGGAAGAAAATGAGAAACCATCTGGTATACAATCAATATTCATATGAAACAGTATAACAATCAATTGTGGGTGATATACCCACAAAGAGGCTGAGTAGTGGGCAGGACACCAATCCGGTCCACTAACCAGCTCAGAGGGGGACACAATAGTCCACGGAACTACTCGGCTTAGTTAAAACAGGAAAATACTAAGCAAACAACTTAGGCTAATAAACCCACTAACAAGTGATCTATGAGTGGTTAGTGAGGCAAAAGGAATCACGATCGGCCAGAACCTCAAAGACGGAGAAGCTCCAAGATAACCAGAGGAGTGAGTCCGGCCACGGGCCAGCCCAGTAAACAGAATCACACCTACGGCCTGAGATCCACCGCCAGTTCTGCCCATCAACAATACCATAAATAGAAACATCTAAACAGAACTAACATGGTTAATGAGGTGCAGGCCTCAGCGGAGAGAGAGCTACATTACTTATCTGCATAGTAACACCTGTGGGCAGTGTCGCCCGCATCTCAGAAAATAAAAAACAAATGTGAGTACAAATACCCAACCCGACCCTGAAAGTCAACTCACAAAAACTTCCGCTGGGCCTGTAAAGATTGAAGAGCTTGAGAGCTACTCTGACTTGGAGGAGATGATTTACGTGAAGACTGGGAATCCCGTGGGCGTGTAGTAACTGTAGCCTCCTCAGTCTGGGAGTGTGGCAGTTCCAATTTCAGTTCCTGAAAATGACGGCAAAGATCCGCAGGTGAAGAAGCTTGGAACTGACGACCTTGAAAGGAGAAAGAGAGCATGAAAGGGAAACCGCATCTATATTTTATGTCAGCCAATTGTAGAATCTGAAGGTAGGGTCTCAGGGTACGACGTTTCGCAATAGTGACTGGAGACAAATCCGCAAACAGCTGAATGGAGTTACCCTGAAATTCCAGGGCCGGACGATTCCGAGCCGCCTGTAGTAGACACTCTTTGGTGCGGTAAAAATGGAACTTAATGATAATGTCCCTGGGAGGGCCCTCCGTGGGTTTAGGAACTAAAGCTCTGTGGATACGGTCGAATTCCAGTCGCTCCAAGGGGATCTCCGGAGCCAGTTCCTGGAATAGAGTGGTAGCAGTGCCCTGTAAATCAGTAATTACCTCAGGAATCCCGCGGATGCAGAGGTTGTCCCTGCGAGCTCTATTCTCAACATCTTCCAATTTATCCTTTAAAATGTCCAGCTCAGCATGCAGATCGTACACCTCCTGTTCATGACCTCCAAGACTGTAGTCGCCAGATCCATACGTTGCTCTAGTTGATGGGCATGGTGTCCCAATTCCTTTAGGCCTCTTACCAGATCAGAAGATAATTTACAAGAGGCAACTGTAATCCCCCGCATTATGGCTCGGAATTTATGTAGCAAGGCTTCAATGTTTTGTTCAAGGGGGCCCGTCAGTCCCAAGGGGAATTGCTACTGACTATCACCATCTGACTCCGGATCCCCTGTAAGCTGCGTGATTTCATCAGGCTCTGGAGGGCTAGGCATTATCTTGCCAGTGACTATGCAAAGGAGATTGCTGCTGGGCCCGGTGTTTGGGTTTAGTGCGCGGGATACGATGCATTTTTAGATGAAGCCCAGGTATTTCACAAGCACCTCCAACCGGTTGTATTCATACGCAGGGGTTTAGAGGCCCATTATGCCGAGGTAGATGTTCCGGTGGCGCGGTGCAGGGAGATCAAATGGCCATCTTCCCTGGCTACGCGTGTGTGCCCCCTACAGGGTTGCTTTTACATAAGATCCATCACTGCAGAACAGTTCTTGCATCCAGCCATAGTCATTAAATTGTAGAAAAAATTATCATGGTGGGGGGGAGGGGTAAATATAGGCTGAAATTGCAACTGTACCTTCCTTAGGGTGATGGAGTCCCAGGCAGAGCGGGCGCAAACCCCAGAAGAATCCCAGCAACAAGTGGGGCATCCGCGACTGCCAGGCCAGGCGGGCTGCAATGGTGGAAATCTGAAAGAGGGGACACAGGAGCCTCTGATTTGTCCCCTATGGAAAGGGAGCAGATGGAGTAGGCCTCTAGGCCCGACGGGGGCCCCACGTCCACTATGGTGGGCTTCCAGGCCTTTATTATGGGTGCCTCAGCCTGATGTGGCCCCTGAAGCCGATGGGGTGGCCAGGGAGCCACATACAACCTGCCCCAGAAGCGGGTCCGACAGCAGGGGGGTGGAGCGGCGGCGTGTATGCTGTAGATTTTCTACATTGTTTGTAATACTCAATTTAATGCAACAACTGGTTCAACACATAGTATAGTATTTTTTTTTTAGTGCTGTAGTTATTCCATTTAAGTAAAAAAAAGTCAGATGTTTTTCATTTAACAATGTATATAATTTTAAACTGTTATAATGTTAAACAAAACCGATATTTGGTAAAATTGACAATATTATAGACTATTTGTCCATTGCATATTGTTTTAATGGAGACACCACTTAACAACCTTTACCAATATACTTTCATGTAGAGTGTTCTCCGAAATAAATTCACATGTCAAATTTATACAAACAAGCAAGAGGAAGATCCGTACATTGTGGAATGGCTTTCATGTCAGGATTACACTATATTGCCAAAAGTATTGGGACACCCCTCCAAATCATTGGATTCAGGTGTTCCAATCATCTCCATGGCCACAGGTGTATAAAATCAAGCACCTAGGCATGCACACTGCTTCTACAAACATTTGTGAAAGAATGGGTCGCTCTCATGAGCTCAGTGTATTCAACTGTCTGCAGTCAATAGCTAACGACCTCCAAACTTCATGTGGCCTTCAGATTAGCACAACAGTGCGTAGAGAACTTCATGGAATGGGTTTCCATGGCCGAGCAGCTGCATCCAAGCCTTACTGTCAGGAATGGACTCAGCACTGGTGGTGGGACTCATCTGCCGTGTGGGCTGCAGTACCAGAGCTGACCAGCGGGTGCTCTCAGCAGCCAGAAGCTCACACGTGCAATTAGCCAAACCTGGGGCTGATTGCAGAAAGGTGTATTTAAGGCATGACCAGGCCTGTGATCTGGGCCTTGGTGTATGTTTTCCCATGAGCCTCTGTACCTGGTATCTTGTGTTCCTGCTTTGTTGCTGACCCGGCTTGATCCTGACCTCTGCTGACCGTCTCCTGTTGAACCCCTGGCTTGCCTGACCATCCTTCTGCCTGATCCCCTGTACCGCGCTGCCCGTGAGTTACTGAACCCGGCTTGTGACCTTGACCATTCTCTGCCTGCTCCTTTGGTACCTTGCTGCCCGCACGTTGCTGACTTGGCCCGTCTGACCACGCTAACTACTCTGCCATCCATCCATCCTGCACGGATCCAGCCGTACCTGCACATACCTCTGGCGGATCCCTCTACCACTAGCAGGTGTACTCAGAGGCCGCGACCTGGTTCCTGTCTGCTCCAAGTCCATCCCCACCATCAGGGGCCCTGGTGAATAAGCAGACTGGGACTTAGACTCCGCGCCCTGGGGAATCCTGTCCTGGGGACCACTAGAGGTACCACCAAACGGTCATTACAGAACCCTACGGCCGGCCTGACCGTTCCACCTCTCCAGCCCTGACTACGCCTGTGTTCCTGCACCTACTAAGATTAGTGGAAGGTTGGTTTGTTCACTGTGCGTTTATATATATATATATCTGGGTGGCTAATAATAAACTGTATTATTATACTATACCTGAAACCTGCGTTTCCCTGTGTCAGTCCACACCTTTCTGGTCATTCCTAGATTCCTGACACTTACATTACCAAGTGCAATGCAAAGCGTCAGATGCAGTGGTGTAAAGCACGTCGTCATTGGACTTTAGAGCAGTGGAGACGTTCTCTGGAGTAACAAATCACACTTCTCTGTCTAGCAATCTGATGGACGTATCTGGGTTTGGCAGTTGCCAGGAGAACAGTACTTGCTTGACTGCATAGTGCCAAGTGTAAAGTTAGGTGGAGGGCGGATTATGGTGTGGGGTTGTTTTTCAGGGGTTAGACTTGTCCCCTTAGTTCCAATGAAAGGAACCCTTAAGGCATCAGTATACTAAGACATTTTGGACAATTTCATGCTCCCATATTTGTGGGAACAGTTTGGGCATGTCCTCTTCCTGCTCCAACATGACAATGCACCAGTGCACAAAGCAAGGTCCATAAAGACATGGATAAGCGAATTTGGGGTGAAGGAGCTTGACTGGCCTGCACAGAGTCCTGTCCTCAACCTGATAGAATACCTTGAATTGGAGCAGAGACTGCGAGCCAGGCCTTCTCATCTTACATCAGTGCCTGACCTCACAAATTCTGAAAGAATTGTCAAATATTCCCATAGATACACTCCAAAACCTTGTGGACAGCCTTCCCATAAGAGTTGAAGCTGTTAGAGCTGCAAAGGGTGGGCCAACTCAATATTGAACCCTTCGGAATAAGACTGGGATGCCATTAAAGTTCATGTGCATGTAAAGGCAGGCATCCCAATACTTTAGGTAATATAGTGTATATCTAATACTTGTACTATTTTTCCTAGGAGTTTGAATGTTAGCATATGTAGCTGGGCCCTGCCAGCTGTGTGAACTCTCCTCCCACTCCACCCACCCCTGCCACGTGCTATCAACTGAGAGGAGCGCCAGGCTGTGTGCCTTTCAGTGGCTCTCTTCTCTCGCTCCCCTGCTGCACTGAGCAGAGAGGGTTGTGTGTCATCCTCACTCACTCCTGCTTCTCCCTTCTGGCACTAGCAGCTTGGATCCAATCGGGGGCAAGAGATAATCCAGCCACTGAGGGCTCTGGGACAAGTAGTCCTCAAGCAGTGCATCACAACACAAGTGAATGGAGCCATGGACTTCACTACCCAAATTTCCTGCATACAGAGGAGGGGGGAAACAGAACTTTTCCTGGGAAAATCTGTGGAGATCTGGGCAGTTTAGTGCGAGGAGCCAGAGAGTACAGCAGATACAGAGACAACATCTCCTGTGCTCTAGGACTCAAACCAGGGGTGGAGGAATCAAGGAACCTCAAATAAATTCCACCAGTGCAAGGAAGATTGTGCAGCTCTAAAACAAGGCTAGGGAAGCCCGACCGATACTGTGAAGTGAAGCAAAAAGAAAGAGCGCACCAACCTTGCGCATTACCTCAATAATTCTGTGATTTTATTAAATAAAATATATATACTCACAAACAAGGAAGTAAAACAAGCATTACAGATCATCAAAGGAACTAGGGAGTGTAGAGCCAGTGTGAGTCACGTCACGAGGGTAGACTCTCAAAGTGAGGCTGACACATTTTGAAGGGGGACCCTTCTTCATCAGAGCTAATGCCACAATGAGTGCCCCCTACCATATATACCATGGGACTAAGTGAGGGCCCTCCCATCTGGGCAGGGCTGTCCCTGGCCAGGAGGAGGGGCATAGGTGTCATAAAATTATGTCGGCAACACAAATTAGAATACAATGTCCTTTGATGTATAATCAAGCGTAAGACCATAAAGCATCAACATTAAAAATGTATATAGAAAAAGCCCAAATATGTAGAAACAAACTTGAATAGAAAATAAAAACATTTTATATATAAAAAATATATATATATAAAAAATGTATACATGAGTATAGATAAATAGGATGTGCATGTAGCTTATAATACCATATTGTACCATTGATTACTGCCGAACAAAGTAAGTATAACGGTATTATATGATATAAAATATGATATAATGTAAAAATATATATAAAATTGGCAGGCATGATTGAAATAACATAGGTTGCATTGATTTAAATGAGTACAATCGGTTACTATTAATATATTAGAAAAATCATCATGACCTTTTCAGAGGTGTATCTCTTGAGAGGGAAGGCTGATTAGGTGGTATGATTATACGTTAAAGCAGATACCTTAATTTTCCATGCATGGGCTATCAAAAGGATAGTTGATTCAGCATATCTTCAACTTAAAACAAAGTGGCCGTGTATTGTGAAGAGGACTGAAAGCAGAGGGAGATCAAGTGCAACACAGGTAGTGTAGTGTAGTGACAAACTATCAGCTGAGGTAGACCAAGTGCAGCAGTGGGAGTATTCCATATAGCTGCTGGTGGTAAATGGTAATGGATGGCAATGGAAAGGGTGATTCTAATGGCGCATGCACAGTGTGAATTCCGGCCTGCTGACTTTGTCTTTGGAACGCAAGTCTGACGGGCCACTGCGCATGTGTGAAGAGATGGCGTTGCCTCTGATAGATGGACTGGAGGGGCGGCAATGTACTGCGCTCCAACTACAGCCAATGATACAACAGGGAGTGCCCTTGCCAGATGGGATCACCTAATGGGCCTAAAACTCACTATGAGAAAAGTACAGTACATCTGAAGATAAAGGACGTGGGGTCAGAGTTATGTGTAAAAACTATGTGTAAAAACTAGAGATCTACATAACAAAAGTGGTGAAAGGGGGGGGGGGCAGTATTGTCCTTATAAATCAATGCAATAACATTAAAGATGCATATGAAAACTAATAAAACAGATAATTGATGAGTGATGATGAATGAAGAATATGAAAATCAAAGAATATATAAAAAATCATCGAATATATAAAAAATCATCACGAAAAGTCATCATCATCATCATCATATCACATCATCATAAATCATCATCATAGAAAATCATCATCATCATAAAAATTATCATAATAAGAATCTTAATGGTATTGGTCAATAATCTATTGTGTGCATTGTTATAAATGGTATGATCAAAAAGAGAACACAATGTATAAATACACATGAATACATAATTGCATGAAATTATATGCTCTAGTACACATAAATTACACAATGAACACACATGATAATATGAAGCATTGCTATAAGAATTATATATGAATAAAAGACTACATAAAATAAAAAAAAGGACTGTACTTGAATAGGGTTTAAAATTGTTGTCATAAAAATAACAAATTAAAAAAATTAATAAATTAAAAAATTATTTAAAAATGAATTAAGTAAAATTGATATTGTAATAAAGAAAAATAATTAGAATAAAAATGGAAATCTAACTGAAAAAGAGAGGATAAAGGAATGGAAGCAGGAATCAACCGTGGAACTTGGAAGGGGCACTTTAAACATATTGTGGAAATTTATATGGATATTAGGGGTGATAATGTAAATGCTAATATATACAGTATATATATATATATATATATATACATACACATGTATACTATGAATAATGATAATGATAGTACCAATACCAACACTAATCATACTAGTAATATTATTAATAATAGTAGTAAAGAGCACTTCAATGTAACCCCTACTTACAAGTGTGTATATGTCATGGGTGACCTTTTGTGTAAATAATTCACTATTAGGTGAATGAATGGTCAAATAGTAATCGTGCAATGAAATGAATAGTAGGAAGATGACCAGACAGTGTATATGTATACTAATATTGGGAAACGGGAGATTATTATACAGGATTTATATAGCGCCAACAGTTTGCTCAGCGCTTTACAATATAAATGATGTAAGAGAAATGACTGTAGCTGGCCAGCTAAGACCAGTCTTAGGTTGTTAATATGGTTCACATATATGTGTATACCAAACCTGCCAATAACATCAGTATAGTATATATGTGCATATGTTAAAGCCAAAAGCAAAATCATTGCTGTAATTTATGTCTTTGATTGTTATATGACATTTATATATTCATTGTGTTAGCAGAAGCAGAAAAGGAAAATATGCCTTTAAGAGTTAGTTAAAGAAGAGCCAATCACAGACAGCCTCACACTGTACAGAGCCTTAACCAATCCCAGCCAGTTTCACATCTATGCCTGTGTAAAACTTCCTGCTAGGATTTGCTAGAGACACATGCTCACCAGACAGAAGAGGAAACAGACAGTTCCAATCAGAAGAGCTTTATGGAGGCAGAGCAGGCCAAATAGGTATTTAATGCACTTGTGTGTTCCCCTATTGTTTGGCAGTGCAGGTGGATCTGTGTGTTGAAACTGTTGTGTGTGTTTTACTTGTAGTTCCACCGAACGAACAAATTTTACGAACAAACTTACCGAATCTAACAAATTTATCAAGCTATCAAATCAAACCACTGTAATATAAAGAAATAAGCTACTGTATGATAAATGAAACAAGCCATTGTAAGCAGTTATATGAAGAAGATTGAAGTTATTAAAGAAGTTAACTAAAGTATTCGGTGTGCTCTTTAAACCTACTGCATCCATAGAGCGGCATTGGAGGAATTACAGAGTAAAGTCAGTCTAATCAAACAAAGAAACAACAATTGCATAATTTTTCTAATGCCACAGCGCACAAGGCACCAAAGGGTGCTGCGCCTGCCACAGTGGAACTATTACCCTCAGAGGTCAAGTAACAGCGCTCCTCAACTTGCACAGTAAAGAGTACACTAGAGAAATAGAGCGCCATCATATACCGCCACGTGGAGACACCTCAGCGGAACAACAGTACAGGCCATAGCACGTGCGCATTAGTAAGACTGCAACAGACTCTTAAAGTGGCATAACGGCAAAGGCAAGACAGTCAGAGAAAGAGCGCCAAACCTCCTGCACCCCTAGAGAGAGAAAGAGATGCATGGGGGGAGGGCCAGAGTCCAGAGCTAGAGTGCCCGCACCGCTATCCATCAAGAGACCACGTGTTGCATCCAGAGAGTCACCGCAGAGCATCACAAAGTCACCGCAGAGCCTTGCAAAGTCACCGCAGAGCATCGCAAAGTCACCGCATCAAGAAAAGTCTCCTTTAAGACTGACATTTGTTTCTGCAACCTTCAGATCACGGTATCCTGTTCTTCAATTAAGGTCAGAGCTTTCCTTTATTACTCACTTATGCACATAGGTTTCTGCAAGAGACATTTTTGTGCTCAAGAGAATACAGACTTTTAATAAAAGAGAGACATTTATAGTATATGATTCTGAAGTATTTAAAGTGAAAGTCATTTATGCCTGTGTTTTGATGCTATTACATGTAAAGTGAAAGTCATTTATTATTGCATTTGTTAGTATTGCATTTAAAGTGACAGGTCCTTATTATTCATATTCATTGTTATAGCATTCAGAAATGGCTGAGCCTAGCATTGCCACCCCACTGTTAGCAGATGCAATGATAGATATGGTAGAAGGTGAAGAGCAAGAGAACCTGTCTGAATCTGAAAGGTGCAATGCAACGGTAGTCTCGCCCCAAACAAATATAGCTGAAACAGGTGAACTAAGACGTTCATCACGGGACAGAAAACCGACCCAAAAGGTGCTAGAAAATTTGGAGCAAGAGGCAGCACTGAAAGGAAAAAAGTTTGTCCGAATATATGAGAGGTGGAAAGCATACATCAAAGACATTCGCAGAAAGCTAAAACAAGAAAGCATAAAGGAGAATTTGAGTGAAATAATAGAGACGGTAGAAGATTCTGAGTCAGAGCTTATGACAGCATATGTCAACTTGCGGTCGTCCTTGACACCCTCCCAGGATACTGTAAGAAACATGGATACATGTACCGCAGTCACTAGGGATTTAGTGAAGCTTATGAGAGAACTATCATCTGCAGCAAATTATGATGAAGTCAAGGCACGAAAGGGAATGAATGAGCTCTTCATGAAAGACTATGCTAGGTCCTTAGGAGGAACCACAATCTCAAGTATGACTTCCATCACTAGCAGAAGTGCCAGTCCTCAAGTACATCAGCCAAAAGAAAGGAATTAGCTGAACAACTCGCTGCCAAAAGAGCAGAAGTTGAGATGGAATCTGCCATTGAGGCTCAGCGTCTACAGATAGCCGAAATAGAGGCTCAACGCCATAAAATGGAAGCCGAAATGGAAGCTCAGCGACATAAAATGGAAGCTCAGAGCCATAAAATGGAAGCCGAACTGGAAGCTCAGCGCCATAAAATAGAAGCCGAACTGGAAGCTCAGCGCCATAAAATGGAAAGTCTGGAAAGGCAGAAGGAAGTTAAGATTATATAAGCCAGACTCAGAGTGCACGAAGAGGATACGAATCAGGGTAGTCATAGATCCAAATCAGTACTAAGTGGAGAAGCTGACTGCTACGATCTTCCTTACGCCCAGGAAAATGGAAGGAAATCTCCAGCATGTAGTGAAGAAATAAGTCATAGTCCTTTCATCCATGCTCAGAGAGAAATGAAGAGAGACTCACCTGATTCAGAACAAAGTGGAAAAAGAGAACCAGATAATTCAACTCCCATATGTCATGGCAGTGGTCATGAGAATGTTGCAACTGTTGACCTGGCAAAACCTCAGAGAAGCTTTCCCACTAGACTTCCTGTTCCGGAACCTACTATATTCTCCGGAGACGTACTGAAGTTTATAGAATGGAAGGCAAGTTTTGAAATGATCATTGAACATAATTGCTCCCGTCCAGTGGACAAGTTATTCTACCTCCAGCGGTATACTGGCGGAGAAGCAAAAAAGGTTCTTGAAGGTAACTTCTATAAGAAAGATGAAGAAGCCTACAAGCAAGCTTGGGAAAAATTAAATGCAAGATATGGTCATCCCTTCTTAGTACAAAGAGCTTTCAGAGAGAAGTTGATAAACTGGCCTAAAATAGGTCCTAAAGAACACTTCAAGCTCCAAGAGTATGGCGACTTCCTGCAAGCATGTAGCAATGCTATCCCACATGTTCAAGGACTAGAAGTATTGAACGACTATATAGAAAACCACAGGATGCTAGCCAAGCTACCAGAACAAGTGGCTTCTGGATGGAATCGCTATGTGACTGAATAGTTAGATCATGGCAAAAACTTCCCAAGTTTCAAAGAGTTCTCTGAATTTGTCAATAAGGAAGCACGAATAGCGTGTAATCCAGTAACAGCATCTTATGTCTTAAAACCCTTAGAAGAAAGGCCTACAAGAGAGATAAGGCGCTCAAGAGCAACTAGCTTTGCAACCAACACAGCTACTAAAGGTCCAGATGCCCATGAGAGCAAGTTCAACATCACTACTGGGATCAGTAAAGAGTTTGTACCGACAAGTCTTCAGACTACCTTCAAGTGTATGTTCTGTGAAGAGAATCACTCCATACATAAGTGCCAAAGATTGAAGGAAAGGTCTCCAGACGAAAAGAAGAAGTTTGTGTTTGATAATCAGCTGTGTTTTGGATGTTTAAGAAAAGGCCATATTACTAAAGAATGCAAGAAAAAGGCCACTTGCAGTGTTTGTAAAGGACGTCATCCTACACCACTACATGAAGAACATCCAAAGAAAGAGAAATCCTTAACGCCCAAGGGCACTGAGGAAGAAAATAAAGCAACAGTATTCTCTTGCAGAGTGAGAGAAAGAGAAATCAATGGCACGTCAATGGTTGTACCAGTGTGTATTTCAAATCCTAAAAGGAAGAACAAGAAGGTATACGCCTATGTGCTACTGGATGCCCAGAGTGACGTCACCTTCATTGATCAAGAAATCTGCAAGAAATTACAAGTGGCCACAGAACCAGTGAAACTCAAACTCACCACAATGACGGGAAGAGACACATTGGTGAACAGTCAAAGAGTCAAAGGACTGAGAGTTAGAGGACTCCACTCAAACTGCATATTAGATCTACCTCCAGCTTATACAAAAGACGACATACCTCTAAATCGAGATCGCATACCTACCTGTGAAACAGCCAACAAATGGGAACACCTATCTGTCATATCTCATGAATTGTCCCCGCTGAAGGAATTTGGTGTTGGACTGTTGATAGGCTACGACTGTCCCGAGGCGTTGGTGCCACGGAAGATAATCGCAGGAGGAAAGGGTGAACCCTACGCAGTCCAAACTGATCTAGGATGGGGTGTTGTTGGAGGAAAACGACAGATTGCAGATTCAGGACAGGTGACAGGATTGTGTCATAGAATATCTGTCCAAGAGTTACCAACTGTAAGTCCAGCGAAAGTACTCAAAATTCTAGAATCCGACTTTGCAGACGTAAATTGTAATGAAAAGAGTGTATCCCAAGAGGACATTAAGTTTGTACAAGTTCTAGAAGATAATATTCAGCAAAATCAACAAGGTTATCTTGAAATGCCCCTACCTTTTTAGAGAACGACCTCATCTGCCAAATAACAGAGATTTAAAGCTTAAAGAAAAGGATGGGAAGAGATCCCAAACTGAAAGACGATTATTTGAAATTCATGAAAGAAATCCTCAAAGAAGGGCATGCAGAGAAGGTTGATGGTCAGCCTAAAAATGGAGAAGTGTGGTACATCCCACATCAAGGTGTCTATCACCCAAAGAAACCGGATAAGATCAGAGTAGTTTTTGATTGCTCAGCAAGGTACAATGATGTTGCATTGAACGATCATCTACTTAAGGGACCAGATCTTACAAACACTGTACCTGGAGTACTCTGTAGATTCAGAAAGTATCCCATAGCAGTCATGTGCGACATTGAAAAGATGTTCCACCAATTTCATGTGAAGGAAGAAGATAGAGACTTCCTGAGGTTCCTATGGTGGGAAGACGGAGATACAGATACAGAGCCAGCGGAATACAGGATGAAAGTACACTTGTTTGGAGCAGCATCATCCCCAGGTTGTGCCAATTATGGTATGAAGTATCTGGCCAATCAGAATGAAAAGGATTGTCCATCAGCAGCAAATTTTTTGCAGAAAAACGTTTATGTAGATGATGGTCTTATAAGCCTAGAATCCTCAAAATCGGCAATTAAATTGGTGAGAGAGAGCCAAGAGTTATGCGCAAAGGCAAACCTGCGTCTTCGCAAATTCATCTCAAACGACAGAGAGGTACTAGAATCCATCAGTGACTCCGAACGTGCATCAACAATAAAGAATGTGGATCTTAACTATGATCCTCTTCCAGTTCAGAATGTACTCGGATTGGGATGGAATGTAGAAAACGACAATTTTTTCTTTGAAATATCCATGGAAGAGAAAGTTCCAACTAGACGTACCATTCTTTCCACAGTAGCCTCAATATATGATCCGTTGGGATTCCTATCACCAATAATCCTCAGAGCAAAATAAATACTGCAAGAATTATGCAGACAGAAGTTGGGATGGGACAAACCCATACCTGCAGGCTTGAGGCCAAGGTGGGAGAGTTGGATAAGAGACTTGCAAAATTTGAAAGAAATTCGGATACCCAGATGTTTTGTGCCTCCTGATTTTGGAAATTACAAGAAAATAGAACTTCATCACTTTTCAGATGCCAGTAGTCATGGTTATGGTCAGTGCTCCTACATCAGAGTAATAGGAGAAGAAAAGATACTGTGCCCTAGTTATGGGAAAGGCCAGAGTCGCACCCAACAATATTCAGACAATACCAAGACTCGAACTAACGGCAGCCGTCGTTTCAGCCTCAGTAAGTCAGTTTCTGAGAGAAGAATTGGAATTGAAAATAGATGAAGAGAATTTTTGGACAGACTCACAAGTTGTCCTAGGTTACATAAACAATGAAGCTCGAAGATTCCACACTTTTGTTGCTAACAGAGTTCAAAAAATTCGGAAAACAACGAATCCAGAACATTGGCACTATGTTGACACAAAGCAAAACCCGGCAGATCATGCTTCAAGAGGCCTAAATGTAACAGAATTGAAGAATTCAAACTGGTTCACTGGTCCAGAGTTCCTTTGGGAAAGGGAAATCATACCCAGTAAAGGTTATACAGAACTGTCTATGGGTGATCCAGAAGTAAAGGTAGTTCAAACATTGAGCACTGCCACCAAATGTCAAGATGACATACTTGAACGACTAGCCAGATGTTCAAAGTGGAATACAGTCATAAACATTGTAGCTCGAATTAAACGCTTAGCAAAAGGAATCAGAAAGAAGGAATCGTTGAATGTAGAGGAAAGAGTGAAAGCTGAAGAAACGGTTATAAGACTCATACATCAAAGATTCTACAGTGAAGAATTGAAGAGACTTAGTCAAGAACCTAAGAGACTTCCAAACAACCACCCATTGTATAAGCTTAATCTTATTCTGCAGGATGGTATACTGAAGGTGAGAGGGAGGCTGGAAAATGCATCACTACCTAACAGAGTTAAGCATCCAGCAATTCTACCCAAAAATTCTACCTTCACAAGATTGATTATCAATCACTACCACAACAAATCCTTGCATCAAGGAAGAAGCTTTACTCAAAGCTGTTTGAGAGAAGGTGGTTACTGGATAGTGAAAGGAAGCAAAGTTATAGCAAAGTACATAAGTAAATGTGTAATCTGTAGAAAGACACGTAGACCTACAGAAGAACAAAGAATGGCTGATCTACCAGCTGATCGTGTAAACCCATCACCACCATTTCTTTATAGCGGAATGGATTGCTTCGGCCCATTTATCACCAAACAAAACCGTAAGGAGTACAAGAGATATGGACTGATACTTACATGTCTAAGCTCCAGAGCAATTCACCTGGAAAATGTTGGAAGATATGTCAACCGACGCCTTTATCAACGCCTTAAGATGTTTCATAGCCATTAGAGGTACTGTCAGAGAACTTAGATCTGACCAAGGATCTAATTTTGTTGGAGCAAAGAACGAATTGAACAAGGCTCTAAAAGAGATTGATAAAGAAAAAGTAACTGAGTACATGTTAGAGATACAGTGTGATTTTCACATGAATGCTCTACATGCAAGCCATACAGGCGGAGTCTGGGAGAGGCAAATCAGAACTGTAAGAAACGTACTAAGTTCAGTTTTGAAAAGGAACACCGGAAGATTAGATGATGATTCACTTAGGACACTATTCTATGAAGTAATGTCTATTGTTAACAGTCGTCCACTTACAGTCAACAACATCAACGACCCAACAAGCTTGGAACCTTTAACGCCCAACCATCTACTTCACCTTAAGTCTGATTACATACAGCCACCACCTGGCAACTTCACCAAAGAGGATTTATACGCAAGGAAAAGATGGCGAAGAGTTCAATATCTATCAGAGCAGTTTTGGAATAGATGGAGCAAGGAGTACTTAGCTCATCTCATACTAAGAAGTAAATGGCAAACGCCTAGAAGAAATGTTCATGTTGATGACATAGTGTTAGTAAAGGAAGACGACTTACCTAGAAGTCAATGGAAATTGGCCAAAGTCCTAGAAGCTCGAAAGGATGAAGAAGGACTAGTAAGAAGGGTTTTGTTACAAATGGGAGACTCAAAACTTGACAAAAAGGGAAAACGTCTCACAACTCCACTCAAGTTGGAACGTCCAATACAAAAGTTAGTTGTTCTGCTTGAGAGTAACAAAGACACTTGAGAGTTGAGAAACTGATGGAAAATTCCTCGAATTCATGTTCGAATCCTATTACTGAGAACATAGAATTATAGGTAATTTTGGTGGGAGTGTAGCTGGCCAGCTAAGACCAGTCTTAGGTTGTTAATATGGTTCACATATATGTGTATACCAAACCTGCCAATAACATCAGTATAGTATATATGTGCATATGTTAAAGCCAAAAGCAAAATCATTGCTGTAATTTATGTCTTTGATTGTTATATGACATTTATATATTCATTGTGTTAGCAGAAGCAGAAAAGGAAAATATGCCTTTAAGAGTTAGTTAAAGAAGAGCCAATCACAGACAGCCTCACACTGTACAGAGCCTTAACCAATCCCAGCCAGTTTCACATCTATGCCTGTGTAAAACTTCCTGCTAGGATTTGCTAGAGACACATGCTCACCAGACAGAAGAGGAAACAGACAGTTCCAATCAGAAGAGCTTTATGGAGGCAGAGCAGGCCAAATAGGTATTTAATGCACTTGTGTGTTCCCCTATTGTTTGGCAGTGCAGGTGGATCTGTGTGTTGAAACTGTTGTGTGTGTTTTACTTGTAGTTCCACCGAACGAACGAATTTTACGAACGAACTTACCGAATCTAACAAATTTATCAAGCTATCAAATCAAACCACTGTAATATAAAGAAATAAGCTACTGTATGATAAATGAAACAAGCCATTGTAAGCAGTGTTATATGAAGAAGATTGAAGTTATTAAAGAAGTTAACTAAAGTATTCGGTGTGCTCTTTAAACCTACTGCATCCATAGAGCGGCATTGGAGGAATTACAGAGTAAAGTCAGTCTAATTAAACAAAGAAACAACAATTGCATAATTTTTCTAATGCCACAGCGCACAAGGCACCAAAGGGTGCTGCGCCTGCCACAATGACAGGAACAGATGTACGCATCCACAGGCATACATGCATATGCACATACATACATGCACCCACAGAAGAATGATTACACCAGAGTGTGTATTTCAAGATCGTCATTTAGGCCTTTGGGGATAGGGTACCCAGTGTAAAAATCCAATAACTTTCTGTTCTGCATAACTTTTGTTGTTTCCTCCCATTGTCCAGATCCTTCGGGATTGCCTCAATACCAAATACTTTCATTCCACAATGGTTGCTTTGATGGATTTCTTTAAAATGACGAAGGACTGAGTATTTGTCCTTACTAAATTTAATTCTGCTTTTGTATTCGCTGATGCGAATTCTTAAGGGGCAAGAAATGCAGCCTATATACAATAGGCTGCAAGGACAAAATAATCCATATATGACAAAGGATGTACCACAATTAATGAACTGTTTGATGAGGTATTTTGTATCGTCTGTGCTCATAGCATCTCGCTTATAGTGCCATGTGATTCCACAGGTGCCACAATTGGGGATGCCACATCTGTAAGTGCCCTTTTGGTCAAATAGACTTGACCAAGGAATTGGGGAAGATCTGAGTGGGTACGTGATTTTCCGAAGCTTACTGGGGGCTAGCATGCTTCTGAGATCTTTAGGTTTCCTGAAGATCAATGTGGGCTTGTCAGGGAGTGGACACCCTAAAGTGGGGTCGCTCTTCAAAATATTCCAACTTTTGGACAGAATATGTTTAATCTCCCAGGATTTGTTGTTGAATCTGGTGCAAAAACACACCTCAACTTGGTTGTTAGTGACCACAGAGTTCTTATGGCTGGAACAGAACACCGAGATGTTTAAGTCTGTAGGATGATGTTCATATAGGAGAAGGTATTTATTAAAGGCTGTTTCAATGTGCATGTCACTGTAGATTTTTTCTCTAAGGTTATCCTTAAGAATCAGACTCTGGTCAATATAGTCTTGTTTTAAGGTGCATGTGCGTCTTAGCCTGCAAAATTGGCCATACGGAACATTCTTATTTCACTGTGGATGGTGGTTACTTTTTGTAGGTAGGAGTTTCCAGCAGTTGATTTAAAGTGCGTTTTTGAACAGATCATTCCCCCACTGTCATGTCTTAATTCGAGGTCTATGAAGACTAGTTTGTCTTCATCAATGACATGGGTCAATGAGATGCCTTGGGGATTTTTGCCACAATGGTCTAGGAACCCTTCTAGCTGAGAATCAGTGCCGTCCCAGATGATTAGGATATCATCTATATATCTTGCATATAAAATTAGATGTTCACTGAAGGGGTTGTTGTTCTAAAGTGGTCCTCCCAGTAGCCCATGAAGAGATTGGCATAACTGGGGGCAAATCTAATGCCCATTGCTGTTCCTTGTATCTGGCAATAATACTTCTCCAAGAATGAAAAATAGTTATACTGTAAGGCAAATTCGATACAGTTGCATACGAATTGTGCTTGTGTGTAGTGTAATGGTGAGTCCATGGCCAAATAATATTGAATGGCTTGAAGGCCATTGTCAGGGATCTCCTCGATCCCCGCCGCGATGGTCTTGGCGCAGTGCACCGCCCTGTGCAGGGACATGGGCACTAGGTCCGGGCCGGCAGCGGCGTTCGAGTTCGCGCATGCGCAGTAGAAGCCGTGGCCGCCCGCTGGGCACCAATGGCAGCGCAGGGCTGGATATTTAAATGGCCCTTCAGTGCCTTCTGGTCTTTCCTGCATCCTGTGAAGCTCCGAACCTGTGCCCTGTAAGTTTTTGACCCGGATTGTACCTGATCTTGCTAATTTCTCCTGTCCTGACCCTTGCTTTGCCTGACCTCTCTCCTGGATGCCCCCTATTGGATTTGACCTGCTGTTGCTGACCTGGCGTGTGACTCGACCATTCTCTGCCCGCTGCCTTGTACTTTACCGTCCTCTCCATTACCGACCCGGCCCGTCTGACCTTGCTCATCCATCCATCCATCTGTCCATCCCTCGCAGTGGGGTCTTCTGACCTCCTCATATCAGACTCTTTCCCGTGGGAGCCCTTAGCGCATACCACTACCACTGACGGACGTACCCAGTAGCCACGACCTGGTCTCGGGGGGCTCCAAGTCCATCCCCACCATCAGGGGCCCTGGTGAACAAGCACCCTGGGACTTAGATTCCGTGCGCTGGGGACGCCTATTCAGTGGAGTGCTAGTGGTCCCTTACAGTACCAGAAGGCCATGACTGAGTCTAGAGGAGGGCCCTCTCCGCTTGAGGAGATCTGCAGGCACCTATCTAATTTGACACAGGCCGTATCGGCCCTGCAGGACAGATGTCTGCAGATTGAGAACCAGTTCCAGACCTGCACTATATTCGTCCCTGCCCCACAGGCCGCGGTCCCCGCACCCCCGGCTGTAGCAGCCCCTGTGCCAGCTTCTGGGGCTTCCGCACCACTCCCTGTGGCCGAACCCCGAGTACCCTTACCAGAACGTTTTCACGGGGACCGCACACGTTTCAGGTCGTTCCGTGAGTCCTGCCTTCTCTACTTTGAATTACAACCACGGACCTTTGTGACTGAATCCATGAAGGTGGGGTTCGTCATCTCCCTCCTGCAGGGTGAACCCCAAGACTGGGCCCACCGACTGCGGGGAAAGAATGACCCTCACCTAAGTTCGGTTGACAATTTTTTTGACACAATGGCTATCCTATACGATGACCCACAGCGGGCAGCCTCTGCTGAAGCCACTTTGTACACGCTCCGGCAAGGCCGTCGAGCGGCGGAGGAGTACGCATCTGAGTTTAGGCGTTGGATGGGGGACACACGCTGGAACGAGTTTGCACTTCTGCATCAGTTCCGTATAGGCCTATCAAAAGCCCTAAAAGATGAGCTCACCCGGGTAGAGGTGCCTGAGACATTAGAGGACTTAATTGCGCTGACCATTAAGATTGACCGTAGACTGCGGGAACGCAGGTTTGAGAGGTCCGGTCAGGGTCATGGAAATCCCTGGGGGTCATTTCAGGGTCCCAACTAAGCAACTAGGTCAAACATCCAGAACTGGCCACCTGGAGATATCCCTGAACCCATAGAAGGTAGAAGGTGGACGTAGGTTTAAATCCTGTTTGTACAATTTCCATCTGGGATGTAGTAGCCATCTCTGCTAGAGTAACATTCTCTATTTTGCTGTCCATTGATTGACCTTCTGCATATAGGTTTTCTAATATGTCTAACATAGGAATATCCAATAAATCATCCGAGGCTGAAGAAGGTGTGGGGGAATCAATAGCAGTATCAGTACCTGTTCTATCTTTGAGCAGAAAGTATCTTTTGACCGTTAAATTCCGAATGAACTTGTTCAGGTCTACAAAAAGCTCAAACAAGTTAGGAGGTTTGGGGGGCAAAGTTAAGGCCTTTTTTAAGAAGTGTAAGTTCGGTATCAGAGAAAGTGGAATGAGATAGATTATAGATTTTGATGTTGATATGGGTAGTGCATCAGTTATTTCCTTCCTCTTTTGCTATCTCTTGTAATGCTTCATATTATCATGAGTGTTCATTGTGTAATTTATGTGTACAAGAGCATATAATTTCATGCAATTATGTATTCATGTGTATTTCTACATAGTGGTCTCTTTTTGATCATACCATTTGTAACAACGCACACAATAGATTATTGACCAATACCATTAAGATTCTTAGGATGATAATTTTTATAATTTTATGATGATGATTTTCTATGATGATGATTTTTTATGATGATGATTTATGATGATGAGTTATGATGATGATGACTTTTTGTGATGATTTTTTATATATTCGATGATTTTTTATATATTCTTTGATTTTCATATTCTTCATTCATCATCATTCATCAGTTATCTGTTTTATTAGTTTTCATATGCATTCTTAACGTTGTTGCATTGATTTATAAGGACAATACTGCCCCCCCCCCCTTTTCACCACTTTTGTTATGTAGATCTCTAGTTTTTACACATATCTCTGACCCCAAGTCCATTATCATCAGATGTACTGTACTTTTCTCATAGTGAGTTTTAGACCCATTAGGTGATCCCATCTGGCAAGGGCACTCCCCGTTGTATCATTGGCTGTAGTTGGAGCGCAGTTCCAAAGACGAACCAGGCGGGCCGGCATTCACACTACACATGAGCTGTTAGAACCACGCTTCTTTGCGTGCGTTCCATTGCCATCCATTACCATTTACCACCAGCAGCTATATGGAATACTTCCACTTCTGCACTTGGCCTTCCTCTTCTGATAGTTTGTCACTACACTACACTACCTGTGTTGCACTTGATCTCCCTCTGCTGTCAGCCCTCTTCACAATACACGGCCACTTTGTTTTAAGTTGAAGATATGCTGAATCAACTACCCTTTTGATAGCCCATACATGGAAAATTAAGGTATCTGCTTTAACGTATAATCATACCACCTAATCAGCCTTCCCTATCAAGAGATACGCCTCTGAAAAGGTCATGATGATTTTTCTAATATATTAATAGTAACCGATTGTACTCATTTAAATCAATGCAACCTATGTTATTTCAATCATGCCTGCCAATTTTATATATATTTTTATATTAGATCATATAATACCATTATACTTCCTTTTTTTCGGCAGTAATCAATGGTACAATATGGTATTATATGCTAGATGTGCATCCTATTTATCTATACTCATGTATACATTTTTTATATATTTAATTTTTTTTATTTTATATTCAAGTTTGTTTCTACATATTTGGGCTTTTTCTATATGCATTTTTAATGTTCATGCTTTATTGTCTTATGCTTGTCTTATGCATCAAAGGACATGTATTTGAATTTGTGTTGCCAACATATTTTTATGACACCTATGCCCCTCTTCCTGGCCGGGGACAGCCCTGCCCAGATGGGAGGGCCCTCACTTAGTCCCATGGTATATATGGTAGGGGGCACTCATTGTGGAGGTAACTCTGATGAAGAAGGGTCCCCCTTCAAAACGTGTCAGCCTCACTTTGAGAGTCTACCCTTGTGACGTGACTCACACTGGTTCTACACTCCCTAGTTCCTTTGAGTATCTGTAATGCTTGTTTTACTTCCTTGTTTGTGAGTATATATATTTTATTTAATAAAATCACAGAATTATTGAGGTAATGCGCAAGGTTGGTGCGCTCTTTCTTTTTGCTTCACTTCGCCAGAGAGTACAGACCTGCTGCTGGGTTTTGTACACCACACCAGAGAGAGGAAGGACCTGCTATGGAGAAATGAGGCTTGGACTGAGTCACGGCTGGTGCCTATGTGTGGTTACCAAGCTGGGCAGATGTTGGATCCATGTGTGACTACACCAGGGAGAGATTGAACCTTTCTGAGCACCCAGGGAGCTGAGATACTAAGGCACAGAGAGTTGCTGTATCTTGGGACCCTAGCTGGGGAACACCTGTTGCCCTGTGTGCCAACATCAGAGAGGACCTGATTATGAGGACTGAGCTTTCTGGGAAAGCTGACTGTCAAGAGCATTGGACCAGATCCATTGCATACCAGGAGTGGTGAGTGGAATTACCAATCTTAATCCCTAATGCCCACAGATAATGCCATGGGATACTGCTCCTTATTTACCAGCCCATAAGCCATCCATTGAATACAGTCATAAAGGGACAGCTTCATGTACACCACCTTACAAATAGGCCCCAGTGATAGCCGGCATAGTATTTGTTTCTACTAGTGGTAGAGGAAGATACTCTGTTACTTAACCGGTTTCCTGTTCCAGCAGGCTCCAGCATTGTTCTCCTCTCCACAAGCTCCAGCCTGTGGGTAGGCATCACCACATACAATGCAGGGCTATTAACCCTGCATAATATATACAGGAAGCTAGTGTGTGTCTATGGCTAGAAGTGCCTTAGAGAGGAGGCAGCACTGTCTGTGGTCAAAGACAGAGAGAGCTCGAGGTGAGTATAGTAATGATTGTGGAGGACTGGGACACCATCGGAGTGAAAATTAATCTGCTGAAGGAACAAGATGTGTGATTCATGTTTATGGTAGAGCATCTGGCTCCACTTCTCCGGAGTGTTAAATCCCCTGCAATTAATAGGGGAAATTTTAATCAGAGTCATATTTGTCTGTGGTAGAAAAAAGTGGAAAAAGGAAAAAAGTTTGTCACCGATAGTGCTCCGCCAAGCCGCCCTCGACCCCCAAGGAAAAAGGAGAAAAAAACTATATGTGGGAGGAAGAGAAGGGGATTAAATAAAGAACTAGCGAGAAAAGGATAAAAAGCCAAGTAAGGAAGAGAAGAAAAAGGAGGAAAGTGAGAAGGAGAAACTAATAGACAGGAAAGCTGTCTAAATAACATAGTGTGATACTACGTAGTACACTGAAGGCCTAGGTGGGGAACGTCAGAGGCGCATGTATCCGATCCCGACCCAGGCCTCCCGCAGTCAAATGATAACTTTGAGGAAGGTCACTCTCAGATGAGGATGACCCCCCTACAAAATGTATTCAATAAACCCTCAAACAGGCATGAGAAAACAAGCCCCCTCCCCCGACAAATAGACATAAACATAACCCGGCAATGACAGGGTGTGATTGAAGCAAGTAGTGGGAGGGCCCAAAGCCCCAAAGACTATGACTGAAGGCGTCCCCGCCCACCACAGCAAACAGCGGTGGCGAAACCCAGGGATTAGCCTCAGGCCACAGTCCACAGTCCCAGAGCCCAAAAGACAACAGGCACAAATATAAGTCACAGATCCAACAGGAGTAACCAACAGAATGCAACAGAATGCATAAAAACTGTAGGAAAAAGGAGAAAAGGAGAAACCTCTGGGATGTTCTGGGAGGAGGATCTTTAACGTTTCTTCTTCTTTCAATTGGACCACTGCCAGGAAGAGGGAAATGGAAGGCCTGGGGTCAGGAGTTGGAAGGGCAGTCCGGGAGGGACACTTGAGGTAGGTCGAATACACCTTGAAATGTGGACAAGTCCCTAAGAGTGCAGAATTGAGCAGATTTACCGTTCTGTGAGGCGTTGAGCTGAAACGGGAACCACCACTGGTTGCGAATATGCCTTGCCTGCAACATCTGAGTGAGGGGGCGCAGTGCACTTCACATGGCCAGAGTATGGCGGGAAAGGTCAGGGAGGAGCATCACCAGTACTTCGTTGAATAGAATGGTATCTTGCGTGCTGGCTGCACGCATAATGGCGTACTTGACTTTGAAGTAGTGGACCCTGCACATGGTATTGCGAACAAAAGATGGATCAGGATTCCTGGGGCCCATCGTGCGATGTACGCGGTCCAATTCAATATAGGTGTCTTTAGGTTGCTGTAGTAGTTGATTGAAGATGGTGGTAACCGTTGAGGCTAAATCTTTAGATTCAGTAGTTTCTGGTATGCCGCTGATCCGTATATTATTACGGCGGTTCCTGTTCTCAATGTCATCTTCTTGGTACAGTAGTTGTTCTATTAAAACCATATGGGAGTTAAGAGTCTCTTCATGGGATTGTAAGGCGTTACACAGACCATCAGTGGTATTTTCAATCTCTTCCATATGTACACAAATATCTAGTTTAAGATCAGAAATTTCTTGTTTGTGCATGCTTTCTATATGTTTAACACAAACTTCAAAATCTGCCTTTGTAGGAAGAGATTTAATGTAGGTCTGCAGGGACTGCATGTGGGGCTGCAGATCCCAGCCATCCTCAGAGCAGAGAGATGCTGGAGGCTGCGAGACCTCTTTGTGCCCTGTGATCTCAAAACAGGATCCCCAGGAGGAGACAGAGAGAGCGAGAGCCCCGAGGAAGCCCTGTGTCCAGAGGGGACGAGGAGGGGAGAGGTGCCAGCACCATCTTAGAGGCCGCGGCGCCCGAGGCCTTGACTGAGGGTCGGGTCAGAATCCGGCTCATATTTCTGCCGGACCGGCCCCCCCTTGCTCTCCGGGGGATCCAGTGTTGATTTTTGCCCATGGGAAGGGCGGAAGAGAGCCCGTGAGGGAGAGAGGAAGCCTGCAGTGGAGGTCCGGGCTGGGAGCTGTGCAGAAGTGCTGTCTATCACTCCATGCACCAAGCCACACCCCTCTGAGTTCAGCTTTAAGCATATTTAAAGCCAAAAGGGTTTTTTGGATAGAATATGGACGGGTTAAAACTCCTATCATGTTTTTATTGCTGTATGCATGCCCATTAAGAGGAGGTTTATCCTCTCTATTTATCTTGGTGACAATTGCCATCAGGACCGAAAGGGATGGGAAATCCAAAATTTTACAATGGTTACCAGAAGTAACAATGTGCAAAAAGGATTAAACTGCCTTCAAGCAAAAATGCTATGAAATAATGGTACTGTGCAAGTAATATGTCAAAGGTCAAAGACTACCAGCTAATTTAGCTAAATTAGCTAAGGCTAATTTTTTTTTTTCTAAAATAACAAACATGTTGTACAGAGCAACACTAAACCTTCTCTTCTGCGGTCTTCTTCCAACTCTTTTGGCCCCTCCCCTTGTGTGTTTGCCACCATAGCAAGTTGCTTACTATAGTGGTACACCTAAAGACCTGCTCCTGAGCTGGGCTGTGTGCGTCCATAGACACACAGCCTGGCTCGCCCCCCACACGGTCCCTCCTCACAGGATTTGATTGACAGCAGCAGGAGCTAGTAGCTCCTACTGCTCACTCTGTGTCATTTGAGGAGAGAAACAGAGACCAGTGCCACTGCAGACAGGCAAAGCATTGGATCGAGATAGGACTCAACTACTGGGACATACTCTAATGCAGGGAATGCATTAGGGTAGAAAATGTCTTGCCTTTACAACTACTTTAATTGATATGAATGGTAAAAAAAAGAGCACTGACTTTTCATACAACTCACCAATGCCAGAAGTGATCAGTTTACCCTTATGTACATTGCTGGTCCTACGCACTTTGGGTAACAGTTAAAATGTTGGTATGATTTTATATATATATACATATATAATCAAAGGGAATAATTCTTTGAATATGGTAATACCTCCAGAATGTGCACAGAACAGGTCTCAGAAATCTGACATAAATGATGGGAGTATTTCCATCACCGATAGAGAAAGCTGCAGTGTACAGCAGCTCATAGTTATGAATGACTGTATGCTAGCTGTATGTGAGTATATGCGGGGCTTATGTAAACTTGCATCTGGGCAAAAAATTCTGTGGACACACAAAAGCAGCATTTTCGCTAGCTCAGCATATACCTGCGTATAGCTAGCGTACAGCCACTCATTATTATGGTCGGCTGTATGCTATAGATATTTCTCTTAGAAAAATGCCTGTAACTTGCGCTGGATGCTGGAAAGCATCTGTTTGGATGAGACTAAGAAAGTCACGATTAGAATAGTATATTGATTTGCAAAGTTCTATGAAAAACTTACCACTGTGGATGAAACAGCTTTTCACTCAATAAATACAAACAACCGGTACCATTTGAATTTTGTACCCAACAGCATAAAAGTGGTGTAAGGAATCTACCCATGGTCTGCTGGCTGTAGTCATATATTGTACTTGCTGCTGCTCCTTCTTTCTTCCCTGGGTCCTGTTGCCTGCCTGTTTCTGGTTCTGTGTTTGTCTTCCATTTTTTCCTGTTTTAACTACTATAGAGTCTATTCTTCCCTTGTATCTTGCCATGATCATACTCTCCCCCTCTTATCTATTTAGATGGGCTGTGCCCTTGCATGGGGAATACCTACTAATTGCTCTATGCACCTTTAAAGGAACCCCAGTAATAGAGACCAAAATATTATTTAAGGTTGAACTGGAGGGGCAAACAGGCATTGCCATATTCCAATTCTGTACTGTTGACTCTGGTCCATAGTATATTTTATTCCAAGTCCCTGTGTGTCCTGAGGCTGTCTAAACCCCTTTACCTACCTTTTCCTAATATCCCTGATCCTGCTTGCTATTATCTCTGACCTATATGCACTGTACCAGATAACTAAGTCTGTGATATGATGTGTATGTGTGTATAGTGGTCACCTTGCTGTTTGTTAGTAGGTGAACCTGTTTATTGCAATAGAGTTTATGTGTCACTCGTTTTATTTTATTATTTTAGTTAGCTGGTCACTTGCATAGCAGATTAAAAGGTACTAGCACTAAGGCTTATGGTAGATAGGCTGACTCCAAGTTCCAGTGCCACACTACAGTTTCTGCTCCTGAGAAGCTGCATTCCAGGCTGGTTGGACAACGGCTGGAGGTTCTCCCCATTATGACTGATCTTTTCTTCAGGTCTTTATCACCATGACATACACCTCATCAAGCTTATCCTCAGGGGCTCCTGCTACTGAACTTTGCTGCAACATTCATCTGGAGATCTCTTTATTATTAACTATATATCGGGGTATAAATATACACAATTGCACCAAGACTCTTCTTGAACTCTTTGCTGATATTATCTGTTTGTACCTTGAATGTATGTATCAACTGCCTGCAGTAGTTCCTCTGCTTCCAACTACTTTGATTAGATTACTGGTTCATTTCCCAGTAAGGGAATTTCCTCTGTTCACAGAGGCCCTGTCCTGGGTGAAAGCACTACCAACTTCATTATCAAATCCATTCTTCCATTTAGCGAAATGAGGGCTACAGTAGAATGACTCTTGGTCTGACTTTAGGTTTGTAGCTGACAATGCCCCCTGCTCAACCTATCAGTTTAGATATTTGTTACACCTGACAATTATCTTAAATATTTAAATTGACAACTTCACAGGCCTTAGCTTGTCTTTATTGGGATTCAACCTCCTGGTAACATCTGATTATCTAGTGCTTTCTATAATCCGGGGTTTAAATCCTGCAGCACCAAAATACCAAGCAAGCACATAAAGTATCCTCAGTCGGTGGCTGCTAAAGGTGAAATCTGCCCCAGATATAGTCATAAAACCTTAACAAAGTCCCAACCCTTATGGCCCATTGACACCAGTGGCCTTGTGTCCTACCTTTTTCAGTGCAATGTTGGTGTAAACTGAGTAAATAGGGCGGTGCAGCCCATTGGTGTGAGCAAGTGCTAACAGCAGGTCTAGGCAATAATAAAATGCTAGTGGTCACTGGACCCTCCTCTCATTCTTTGTGAAACAGAAAATAGAGCAGGAAGAAAGCTCAATGTGCTCATATTTCAAAGAAAGAACACATCCACGGTCAGTGACTTATGTTTTGCATTCATGCTTTGCTTATTTACAGCATGGTCTGACCTTGAGGTGGACAGAGAGAAAGCTTTTATCAAATGGTATAAGCTCTAAGGCAATAAGTCACCTGTCTGGCAAGATGCCACCTACGTGGTATTATATTTCTTCTGTAATATGGAGATTCTCTGACAGTTAAAGCCCAAAAGCAACCAGATTTTTTTTTGTTTCAAACAGAGTATAGATGTGCATTGTCCCAGATTCGCCAGGACAGTCCCACATCTTGAACCTTAGTTCAACTGAAGAGATGAGGATGTCCTGTGATTACGGTGTAGCCCGTAAGGGCTGCGAGTGAGCAGTACCTGCAAAATTAGAGGTGGGGTTTGGATGGGCCACTCTGGTAAGTCGGAGGGGTCTGGGGGTCTTGAGAGGGTTGTGAGAGGGGCTAACTTTGTCCTGGGGACTGGGATTGAATTGTTTATAGGTATATTTATAGGTATATTATTTATGTATTTATTTATTTCAAGTATTTATACAAGTATGATAGAGTGGGGAACAGTTAGAACCCATGAGTCATGTTTTATTGTTGTCTATGCATTTTGGGGACATAAAACAAATTTACAATTTAATAGCCAACAATAATTTTCCTTCATGGATGATAATTATAGGGTCAGAAGATTTGCAATCTGATTCCAAGAAAATAATTATGGAACTCCAAAATAACCAGTTAACATGTTCCTGATTGGAAAACAAACCATTTTAGTGATATATAGCAAGCCTTCATAACGTAGAGGCATACTGATAACACAAAATTCTGATGTACAGTAATGGTAATTAGACAGCTTTTCATTGCACTGTAAAATATAAAACTTACTTCCTTTCAGAGTGGCCACTTAGCATAAAATACAAATTTTATCAACGAAGGATTTTCCACGGAGGTGTCAGATATCCTCAAGGGATCTGAATTAATTTATTCCAATTAACTTTAAAAAAATGCAAGCAATTATAAATCAAATGTTACCGGTTATTATCATGAACCGTGTGGAATAATTCTTTCAGCAGACGTATATTTTGTACTAAGCTATGGATGAGGGAAAAAAACGGAAGCAAAACACTGCATTTTTTTAAACTGGCAGCATAGTATTTAATATGACAGTGCAAAGAGCCGTGGATAACTGCAAAGAACAGTGGCTCATTGCAGCCAATCAGATCTTATTTTACTGAAAGAGAGATCAGTGAAATATAAATTCTGATTAGTGGCATTAAGTTATCGTATTCTTTAAATGAATTTTTGCTTATTATTAATAGTAAGCAGCGAACTACAGATCTATTATCTACTGGTTATATTGTATAATTCTCCTTAGAAAACATATGCAATATTTCTAGTAATTCTCCAGTTTTTAGTGAAAAGTATACCTTATGGTGCAGCTCAAAGCTATGGATGGAAGGAAAAGGATCACCCCACCAACAATCGAGAAGAGGGGAGCATAAGTCCGAGCGATTCCAGTGTCAGCCAATACAAGTGAAGGGATGGACGCTGCTCAACTAACCCCAGGAGTCCAATGTTAAGGAATGGCCTCAACTGCCATTTTGTCCACGCCCTCTGACGTGTTTTGCCCTGCCCATCGGGGGCTTGGTCACAAAGGTCCAGTTTTACATCACAAGTTTTATGCAACCAGTTAACCCCTTGAATCCTGGGGCGCTTTTCTCTTTTAAAGTATACATTCACCTTTTATAAAGTAAATAATAATTATAATTTTTTACTCTGCAGCCTATAAAGCATTGCACCCATGATCAGCATATCTTGGGTGCAATGCCAGGATCATGAAGACTCAGTCAGTTTTCTGCACGTATGTCCCATATGGGCAGGCAGTTTTGGAACTGCATGAAGAATCAATGAACTATGAGAGCCCTGCATGGCCGCACTGTTTCAAATTGTGATAGCAGGTGCAGGGTGAAGATCTCACACCCACACAGAGAGGAGGGGATGTGGGAGAGGAGGCAGAAGCTGGAACATGTTACATATTCCACCCTAAATATGGATGGAGCATGTAACATGTTCCAAAAGTGAACTTATGCTTTAATCACTTTGAGTCCCAGTGTCTATTTTTCGCTTCAGAGATGTCTCTGTTCCTCACCTTATACTTTTGAGCATTTGTATTCTACCATAACATATTATATGGCTTTAGTTTGATACCAGATTTGTATATATATATCTATATTTCCGAGTTACTTTTTAATAGAAATAGTTGTATTTTGTCCCAATGCAGCATTTAAGTAATACCCCCAGATATTTACCACTAAATATAACTGATAATTAAAAAGATATAACATAACTCAAAGAGAATTTACAGTATATGTTTTTCCTTAGGAGAGCTTTACTCCTCTTTCAATGCAGCATTGCAATAAATGCAAGGAAAAAATTGGTTTTGAGGTGATTGTTAGCATAACATTAAAATAAATATATACACATGTGATGTGGGGGATATATAACATTAAGCCAAAAAAAGGCTATAATAACCTGGGGGTCATCACCTCAAAAGCATCTAACAAAAAAAAAAATAACAGAAAAGGGGGCTTTAAAGATGACCACCTGGTAAATATACAGAAGTCTAAGATTCACAAATTGTTTTATTAAATAATAATTTGAAATATATCACATAGTCCTATTAAAAGAAAATACAAAAAAATACAAATATAAAAAGTTTTTTTGTTACAACACACTGCTTTGTCCCCGTAAGTCTACATGTTTCATGGCTTCTCCACTTCTTCAGGACTACATCAATGAGCGTATGTGTATTATGTACTTATCTTACTTTACAATCAGGAAAGAATTTCTGTTTATAGTATAACAATATCAAAAAGCGACATAATATTAATTACACAAAATTCTGCATTCAAGAGGTTAACTTAGTACAAAGATTGTGTATATATACACTTTCCAGTAGGGAGATAGTCACCAAGGAAAAAAAAACACAATGGGCGAAACAGCTCCACATAAACAGGATGCTCTCCAAGTAACTGGGTGAATTGGCTATGTTGTTCCATGCTGCTGGAAGGCTTTGAGGAAGACAGCAGGTAAAAAAATATACAGTCTGAAAAATAAATCTTCAACACTATAGGGTAGTCACATCATAATGGCTCTAAGGATAAACAACCATATATTATCAAAGAAACAAAGTGAAACTAACCCACACACATGCTCTCTATCAAATGCATGAATATAGGCAGGGATGTAAATACTTACCCAAACTCTAATAATCTTATAGCAGTATTTAAAGTGGTTGTAAACCTCAGACATTAAATATGAACAGAATATATCCCTCTATAGCAGTGGTTTCCAAACTGCGGCCCAGAGGCTGGATGTTGCCCCTTGTCTGCCTTTGTCCGGCCCTTGGAGCACTATTCCTCCCACTGATACAAGACACTATTCTTCCCACTGACACCAACAATTGAGCATATTTCCTACCACTTACTCCAAAAATAGGATGGGGCACTGTTTACTCCTACTGACACCAGTACAATTTCTACCCTCGAGGTCCCAGCTTGGCCCCTATAAAGTCTGAAGGGCAATAAACTGGCCCTTGATTTAGAAAGTTTGGAGACGTGTACTTCCAGAGCACTAAGTGGCATTTCTGTCTGCTGCCTTGTTTCTCCGCTATCAGTATGAGTCACTTCTGAAAAGTTTTCCTGACACTAAGAAAAATGGTGATAAGGGAGGGACCTCCAGCAGATTGACAGCTCCAACTTTGTTCCTGTGTGCTGTGTGAAGGGAGGTGTGTCCCTTCCCTCCAATCAGCTCTCAGATCTCTAGTACAGTGCATAACTTCAGCTCCCCACCCCTGCTTTTCAGAGTTGGGAGATCCTGTGTAAATTCTGCAATTTGAATGGATGTACAACTCATGTAGGTGAATTTGTTTAATCTCTGTGTAACACCTGAGGCCAGTCACTTCACTGGGTATATGTAAGGGTTTACAACCTCTTTAAGCAAGTGTACAAAGAAATGTGTACTAACCTTTTTGCTTACTTTGCTCAATATAGGCTCTCTGGGGATTCCAGGATGTAATGTTGTAAATTGATCCCTGGGAGACATCTTGTGGACCTACAGTGGGGCAAAAAAGTATTTAGTCAGCCACCAATTGTGCAAGTTCTCCCACTTAAAAAGATGAGAGAGGCCTGTAATTGGCATCATAGGTAGACCTCAACTATGAGAGACAAAATGAGAAAAAAAATCCAGACAATCACATTGGCTGATTTGGAAAGAATATATTTGCAAATTATGGTGGAAAATAAGTATTTGGTCAATATCAAAAGTTCATCTCAATACTTTGGTATATATCCTTTGTTGGCAATGACAGAGGTCAGACGTTTCCTGTAAGTCTTCACAAGGTTGGCACACACTGTTGCTGTTATGTTGGCCCATTCCTCCATGCAGATCTCCTCTAGAGCAGTGATGTTTTGGGGCTGTCGCTGGGCAACACGGACTTTCAACTCCCTCCAAAAGTTTTCTATGGGGTTGAGATCTGGAAACTGGCTAGGCCATGCCAGGACCTTGAAATGCTTCTTACGAAGCCACTCCTTCATTGCCCGGGTGGTATATTTGGGATCATTGTCATGTTGGAAGACCCAGCCACGTTTCATCTTTAATGCCCTTGCTGATGGAAGGAGGTTTGCACTCAAAATCTCACGATACATGGCCCCATTAATTTTGTCCTGTACATGGATCAGTCGTCCTGGTCCCTTTGCGGAGAAACAGCCCCAAAGCATGATGTTGCCACCCCATGCTTCACAGTAGGTATGGTGTTCTTTGGATGCAACTCAGCATTCTCTCTCCTCCAAACACGCGAGTTGTGTTTCTACCAAACTATTTTGGTTTCATCTGACCATATGACATTCTCCCAATCCTCTTCTGGATCATCCAAATGCTCTCTAGCAAACTTCAGACGGGCCCAGACATGTACTGGCTTAAGCAGGGGGACACGTCTGGCACTGCAGGATCTGAGTCCCTGGCGGCGTAGTGTGTTACTGACGGTAGCCTTTGTTACGATGGTCCCAGCTCTCTGCAGGTCATTCACTAGGTCCCCCCGTGTGGTCCTGGGATTTTTGCTCACTGTTCTTGTGATCACTTTGACCCCACGGGGTGAGATCTTGCGTGGAGCCCCAGATCGAGGGAGATTATCAGTGGTCTTGTATGTGTTCCATTTTCTAAATATTGCTCCCACAGTTGATTTGTTCACACCAAGCTGCTTGCCTATTGCAGATTCAGTCTTACCAGCCTGGTGCAGGTCTTTTGTTTCTGGTTTCCTTCGACAGCTCTTTGGTCTTCACCATAGTGGAGTTTAGAGTGTGACTGTTTGAAGTTGTGGACAGGTGTCTTTTATACTGATAACAAGTTCAAACAGGTGCCATTGATACAGGTAATGAGTGCAGGACAGAGGAGCCTCTTAAAGAAGAAGGTACAGGTCTGTGAGAGCCAGAAATCTTGCTTGTTTGTAGGTGACCATATACTTATTTTCCACCATAATTTGCAAATAAATTCTTTCCAAATCAGCCAATGTGATTGTCTGGATTTTTTTTCTCATTTTGTGTCTCATAGTTGAGGTCTACCTATGATGCCAATTACAGGCCTCTCTCATCTTTTTAAGTGGGAGAACTTGCACAATTGGTGGCTGACTAAATACTTTTTTGCCCCACTGGTATTTCCTTTAGTACACATTTCTGCTAAAGAAGCAGCAGATTATGGAAATCTTTTACAGTGGAAGTTAAAATGGTTGTTTCTTCACTTTGATTGGTTGTTTTTTTATTGACATCCAAATTATGTCTGCTTTTGGCAGTTATTTATGGTGGTTGTTACCCTTTTTGTTGCAGTTGTTACTGCCGTGAATAAAATGTAATCGAATGACATGCACTTGCTTGAATACTGGTAAGATGATTGGAGTTTGGCAGTTTGGGTAAATATTTACACCCATGCCTATCTTCATTCAGCCAGTTCACCCAGTTATTTGGTGATCATCATGTTGATGTGGTGGTTGCACCCCCCTTCTGTGTGTGTGTTTTTTTTTCTTGGTTCTTATCTCCCTACTGGACAGTGTATATGTACACAATCATTTTACAAGGGGCGTTCAAGTAAAACTGGGACTTTTAATTTTACAGGTATAAAAAGGGATGGGCAATAGTATGTGGCAAGTGTGTCCTATTACTGATAGGTGGGGCACATGTCGCGGGCCAGTCAAGAGACCGTTAGGCAAGATGGCAGACAACAGTGTTAGTGTGTGCATGGAAAGTGTGTGGTGATGAAGTTTCTTGTGAATGAAAGGGTACAACCTGTGGATATCTACAGAAGACTTCAAGCACAGTGCAGTTATGAGATACTCAGCCACAGTAGGGCATTTGAATGGTGTAAATGTTTCAAAGATGGCCATACGTCCGATAATCCATGGTGATTCCCAGCCCACAGCAGTCATTCCTGTGAACATTCAGCACATGGAATGCCTGATCCTGGAGAATTGATGCATATCCCATTGTAAAATTGCACAAGAGACAAATCTTTCTGTTGTAACAATGAACACAATGATGACGAAGTGAAGCAGGCTGTCCTAGGATAGTTCAGACATACTGACAAACTGTTCTATGCCGAAGCTTTCCAAAGTTAAAAGCTGGGATAAGTGTATACATGTAGCAGGGGAGTAAGAAATAAATGCAGTTTCCACTCCTTGAAATTTGTTCTTTTATTATATAAACTCAAAAGTCCCGGTTTGATTTTAACGTCCCTCGTAGAGAGTGTAAGTGTCACCTAGATCTTTAAGGTTTTTAACATGCACTAGATGAGCGGCTACAGGGTTTATTGCTGATGTAAATTGAAAAAAACTTTTTAAAGAAAATCTTACGTTCTCTTCTGGTTCCTGAATTGAGCCTGGAAGACATGAAGGTTGTTGTCTAAAATATAATATGTAAATGTTAAGAAGTTCAAAAGCCATCTTAATATCTAATAAACCTTCTTTACTAGAGATGTGGGTGATCCAAGCCTGAATATTGGTACAAATCTTGAAAGCATGAACGCTTATGTCAAGTGTGATTGCTACAGATTCTAAGAATGTTCCCAAGTAGACTAGCCGTACCTATAAAGATATAAAGAGAAACAAAGAGACACCTTTTAGTGCTATCTGCAAGATGTTCTAGTGTAATATATAGGGATAGATTTACATAACCAGTGCAGAAGGAATCTGGTGCAGCTGTGCATGGTAACCAATCAGCTTCTTACTTCAGCTTGTTCAATTAAGCTTTGACAATAAAATCTGGAAACTGACTGGTTTCTATGCAGAGCTGAACCAGATTTTGGTCTCTCAAGTTTTAGTAAATAACCCTATAGTGTTTGTCAGGAGTGTTACCATATCCTATCATCAATGGCACATGCCCCATGTCTTCTGCTGTGTGACCCAGGACCCCTGTGAGTTATTGTCTCCAGTATAATCCTATAGACAGACATATTTTAGTCTGATTTCCACTAGTAATTGCATTTCTCTCCTTACACTTCGGTTAAGTAGAAAATGAGAGAATCTGCATTTTTTTTAAAATTAAATCCTATGTTTACCTGTACTTTGCAATGCATATTTCTTTTTTACTAAGCAGATGAAAGTGCATTATCCAAAACTAAAACCTTTTATTTTAGTTTTGGATAAAGTACGGAACTGTTAGACCCTCTGTCAAGTTTTAATTGCTGCCTGTGAGGAGGTTCACCTTCTCTATTAGTACAGATCACCATTGTCACTGAGGCAGAATTGAGGGGAAATCCCAAACGCACTGCAGAAGGTAAGTGAGAATTCCCCAATGAAGATACCTGTTAAATCAATAACTGTCTAAGGGGGCAATTCCCTTTACTTTGGAAGAACTTTGTGTTTTGAACTCTAGAACAGGTTGTGAAGGGAAATTTACCCAGTGGTACACACAGCAAAAAAATACTCTGGCTGGGTTTTGGCTACATATACACCTTAATGCCTACTGATTAGCAATGATTTATATGTGCAGTATGCTTTTTAAATATAATATATTTCAATTACTTTTTCATTTGTTTTCATTTATGTAAACTGTTTTTTTTTATTTTTATATTTAGTCATATCATCATATTTAGAAATGTTTAGGTCTGATTGAAAGAAGAAGAAGATACTTTAATACACGTGACGTAAAAGAGAAAGAGTGTCAATCACTTTTTATCGTGGTATATTGTAAACCTTACAGCACTGATTGCCCAAGGGTTCTCCAGGTCTGTTAATACCCTATAAACACCCCTAGTAATTCCTATGTTTTGTTTCTAAATGAGTGTGACCAGGAGTAACAATATGCAATGTACAATAACTCATAACTGTCAATCACATTTTACCTTTTCGTAATTTCAGAACCATCCTAACAATGAAAAATGCATGCATGTCTCCTGCTATGTGTTAGTTTGCTAAGCACATTGTTTTTACCTGTAAACGTAGTATCTGTGGGGCATACACTATGGGTATATCTACAGAATGGGAGTATTGTGGTGAAAGATAATATTAGAATCCCTCAATATTTTAGAGCAGGGGAATGTATAATTACATGCAACAAATTCTGATAACTGTGAGGTGTTCAGCTCTGATGGTTCCTAATTAAATAGTAATGTGTTTATGGGATTGCACTGGTGTCTTTGCAACATTAAACAAAAAGCACTTACATATGTGGAATTATGCAAACATTTGGTGCATTGAGTACTTTATTAAACAAGAATGAGATGTCTGCCAAGCATTCTCATCGCTTGTACATTTATCATAAAAAAAAAAATCATGTAAATATTGTGTTTTTTACATAGGTGAGAAACAAACTCTTAAATTCCATTTACATTATTTTTTTGTTCAAATAAAAAAAAGTGTCCACTTAATATTCCAAACAAGAACATCAATCACAAACATCAGTATGACCACAAGGCCAGTGATACCACATTATCAGAAACAATATATTTGCTAATTACTACAGGGTGCTCAATGTCACTTTAGGGCAGTTAGGGATTTGTCTCAAACCCTAGAACAGTGGTCTCCAAACTGCAGCCCATGGGTCCAATGCGGCCCTTTGCTTACCTCTATCCGGCCTTCTGAGTACTATTCCTCCCACTGATACCAACAAGGAGGCACAATTTCTTCCACTGGCACCAACTATTGGGCATTTTTCCTTCCAGTGACACCAGTGATGGGGCAAAATTCCTCCCACTGTTATAAACAATTAGGTACTATTCCTCTAACTAATACCAAAGACGGGGCACTATTCCTTCCTCTGATACCAATGATGGGGCACTATTAATCCCACTGACACTAATGATGGGGCACTATTCCTCCCCCTGACAACCAATGAGGGGGCACTATTCCTCCTACTGACACTAATGATGGGACACTATTCCTCCCCCTGACAGCAATGATAGGGCACTATTCCTCCCCTTGACACCAATGATGGGGCACTATTCCTCCCACTAACACCAATGATGGGACACTATTCCTCCCCCTGACACCAATGATAGGGCATTATTCCTTCCCTTGACACCAATGATGGGGCACTATTCCTCCCACTAAAATTAATGATGGGGCACTATTCCTCCCCCTGACACCAATGATGTAGCACTATTCCTCCCACTGTCACCAATGATGGGACACTATTCATCCCACTGTCACCAATGATGGAACACTATTCATCCCACTGACACCAATGATGGGGCACTATTCATCCCACTGACACCAATGATGGGACACTATTCATCCCACTGTCACCAATGATGGGGCACTATTCATCCCACTGACACCAATGATGGGGCGCTATTCATCCCACTGACACCAATGATGGGACACTATTCATCCCACAGACACCAATGATGAGGCACTATTCCTCCCACTGATACCAATGATGGAGCTCTATTCCTCCCCCTGATACCAATGATGGGGCGCTATTCATCCCACTGACACCAATGATGGGGCGCTATTCCTCCCTCTAATACCAATGATGAAGCAATATTTCTCCCACTAATACCAATTATGGAGATCTGTTCCTCCAACTAATACCAATCACTGGACACTATTCCTCTTTCCACTGACAAGCACTATGTAATTTTATTTACTCCTACTGATGTTGAGACATTTTCTACTCCCACTGGCCACTCCGGTCTCCTAAATTCTGAAGGACAATAAACCGGCCCCTGCCCTAGAAGAAAGGGGCCATTGCTTGCCCCAGCCCTATAGTGTCATAGTGTGTGGCAAAGTGGTGGAATATTAAACAGGACATAAACTATGGAAGCTGTAAAGCAGGCAGGTAAATTACTATTCTCCAGTATTGCTTGTAGGTTCCCTGCAGCAGATCTTTCCTCTTTGCTGACTTACCATGCCTGGTTCCACACTATGGTGTTGATTTACTAAAAGCAAATACTAAAAGCAAATAGGCTGTTCACTTATCAAGGGAATTTTTTTTCACCTCAATTATTAAGCTAAGGGAAAATTCCCTTGCAAAGTGAACAGCCTATTTGCCTTTAAAATATCAACCCCCTCCCCAAACTGCTCCCCTAATGACTAGTGATCTAATGACTGACAGAGCAATAATGAAGCAGAAGCAAAAGAAGTTCACAAAGCACAGATTCACAGACTGAGGTAAAGAGATCCTTGTGCTGCAGGTTCACAGTTACAGCTTTCTCTTCAGCAAGCCCAGAAGTGAACAGAGAGCAACACAGTGGCATCTTAGTCCAAATTGTATGAGACTAGCAATCCGAGGAAGCAATAACTGTAGATAAACTCACACTGCAGATACGTATACAGCTATGAGGCAACAGGAAGTTTCAGCAAGAATTTAAAAAAGTATTATTTTTCAGGTTACTGTGTAGCACTCTCAGTGTTACTAAGTGTAGGTAAATTTAGTCTGTAGGCAGAGGAGCAGTTTTGTTTTGACTGTGCAGTGCTGAGGCTCTGTTACCTCCCACTGTTTTCTGGAACTTGGTGGTTAGTTTTTGATTCTAGTTGGTGGAGCAATAGAGACTGCAGCCTGAATATTTATGGCGTTTCCACCAATCCCTGAGGAGGCAGGGCTCATAAGGGCTGGAAACAACCCATAAATATTCAGGAGTCTTGCAGTCAGGGAGCAGAGTCCAGGATCTGGTCACCTGAAGGGGACCCCTGTGCTAGGGGGCTCTGCCCCTAGGCAGAAGGAAGGCTAGAAGAGAGAGAAAGCAAGGGGGAGAACGTAAGAGACGCTGAAAGACTCACACCCAGACATTCTGAAATCAGTATATCCTGTATAGCAGCATGCCCATACAGCAGCCTCTTGGATTCCAGGAACCACTTAAAGGGACTGAGTGAGTAACCTCCATGTCAACTTAACCCATGCATGTACAGAAAAGACAGTAGGGCACAATACTTTACATGTCTGGGACCAGGGGACAGCTTAGAGCCAGCACAAAACAGCCAGAAGCACCCCCATGTATTTAACTTGGGACAGTAGTAGCCAGGTGCTTTGGTATTACTGCCAGGAGCAGCACCTGCACCTTCCAGGTTGGAGCCTTTTGATATTCCTTAAGCTGTGTCTTCATTTCCCAAAGCACCATTGAAGTCAGCTCTTAGTAGACAGAGACATTAGCAAGTCCTTGAGTTATCCAAGTTCTTCAGTTCTGGGCATCCCATGCATCCCTATTCCCTATCCACGTTCTACCCAAAAATAAAACAAAAAACAAAACCTCTAGACTGTTTTCTGGAGCCACTTGAAGTGTGTGGAAAATTCCTGTGGGTACTGTGTGGAGAAAAAGCCTGAAATCCAGCAGCTGTTTTGGGGGCTACAACTGCTTAGGCACATTTAACATTTATAGAATGCTCCTCTAATAGAGCAAATTTTTACTTTTTTTAGTTCACACTTGTTCTACATGAGAGAATAGATGAGGCTAATAGGTGGAGGGGTAACTAAGTGTCTTTTTATAAGTCAATCAAATGTTGGTTGGGTAGTGTAGACTGGCACTCATGCCACATTTGCAATAAAATGAAATGATGTTATTCTGAGGTTCATTTCAGGAGACGCAGGACATAATGTGAGACAGGTTTCATAGATCTACTACCTGAGAGTGTGTCATCGCAGTGCCTTGCACTCGTAGTGTAATAATGCAGAAAGTGGTGCGGATATGATGCCCTCTGCATCACCTAGGACTGTGCAGTGCTGAAAAATAGGCAAATAGGAAAAGGACTGTGCACTTCATGTTAATGACCTAAAGGAATCTGAAAAAGGTAAAACTATAAAGCAAAAGTATAAAATACAAACTGGAGGTCTTATGGGGAGAGCCCAGAGTTGGGCTTTAGGAAAGACACTTTCTATATTTTACCCATTTAACCAAGATGATCATTGGATATAGCTGTGTAGACAAAAAGTTTACCTTATTCCAAGTATAAGTCTATCCAGGTCCAAATCACTTTCCTCAGTCTTAGGTTCCCACATGCAGGTTGATTGTTATGCATCACAAGTGAGAACTAATACTTACCAAAATCTCAGTCTCAAATCTCTTTGACTGATGATCAGTTGTTTCCTTTTCTCTGCAATAAAGGGAACAACCCTTTCAAATAATGAAGTATAAAAGTCAATGTAGCCTGCGTCAGGTAGAAAAGTTACAGCATTTAATTATTTCATAGCAATACGTCCTACATAGTTACATAGTTAGTCTGGCTGAAAAAAGACAAAAATCCATACAGTTCAACCAAAAAAAAAAAAAATTATAATCCTACACCCACAGTTGATGCAGAGGAAGGCAAAAAGCCCAGCAAAGCATGATCTAATTTGCTCCTGCAAAACAAATTCCTTCCTGATCCCCCGAGAGGCAATCGAATATTCCCTGGATCAACTTTACCTATAAATGTTAGTAACCAGTTATATTCTGTGTATCCAAAAAAGAATCCAGGCCTTTTTTAAAGCAATCCACTGAGCTGGCCAGAACCAACTCTTGAGGGAGTCTATTCCACATGTCTATTCCACATGTCGATCTCTTATTGATTAGAGGTTTGCCAGGTATGGAAAGTGGTGACCATGAAAGTTTTATTGGAACATCACTGTTTTCTATTTACACATCACTGAACACAACTCAGGACCAAGGTAACATGGCACAGCAAAGCACCGATGTGTACAAGACTCAGGGCGGGGAAAGGAGGGGTGGCTGCTCTGGGCTCTGTGGTATCATGTGAGTTGGAGGGGCAACGCGAGAGTCCCTGCTGCTGAAAGCTGACAGGCGTAGTAGCAACAGCATCTCCACTTCTGTCAGCTTAGTGTTGACTAGACAAGCCAAATCTGGAAAGGAGGGAGCATGCTGGGAGCACCGGGCAGTGCTCTCGTTCCCCCCTAGATCCTCCCTCCTGCTACTGCAGCACTTCTGGATCAGGATTTTCTTAAGGGCTCCAATCTCCTCCCAGCAAAGAATGTGGGTGGGGGGCGGGCAAACAAACCCTATAAATTCCCAGTCTGATGGCAACGGCATCCCTGAACCGTAATCCTATACCTCTGAGAGCATCAACTCTCTCTGCCGTGTTAGCCATGATGAGGAGCCTGGGAGGAAAGACATCCCACAGCCATCTGCTACACTACATCTAAGAGGGGAATTGCATTGGGTAAACCATTTGGGGGGGCAGGTGGAGAGGGGAAAGCAGAGTGACAAACATTTGTGCTGGGGATAAGAGTGTTTGTCTTGTCTTAGAAGGGGGAGTGAGAGGAGGATTAGTGGGATTTGGAGGGGGGTATATGTGCTAGGATGGGGAATTGGGGGGGGGATTTGTGCTAGAAGGGATTGAGGGAGGTAGGATTTGTGCAGGCAGGGGACATTGTTTTTTAGGGGGGGAGGTGGGTGTTACAGGATTATCTGTGATCTGAGTGCGAGGTATGACAAAGATGCAGCCTGCAGTATCTTTTGTCTTAAATTTCTCCAATTAACAGTGCCCTTCTTGTGTCTTGAGATATAAAGTTGTCGATTTGCAGGGTAAGAGCATCCTGTATTTGACCATTTTCCCACCGCCCTATAGCAGATGTACTGCTACAGGGCGGCTGTGCTGTGCAAAATCACGTAAATATGCATTTTCAGGTAGGGGGCATGCGCACGCCACCCTACCAACGCTGCTATTGGCTGCTGAGGATGTCATTCACCGGGTGATCATCAGCGAAGCTGAGAGGGGAGAGACCTGTGTGTAAACAATATACATCTCTCTCCTGTCAGCATGAACGTGCTGCTCTCTATCTCTCTGCACAACATTGTACCAAATCTAATCACTCCCTAACACACAGTTAACCTTTTGATCGCTCCAAATGTTAACCCCTTCCTGCCCAGTGTCTTTAGTACAGTACAGTAAGTGCTTTTTATTAGCACTGTATCACTGTCACTGGAGATGTCATTGGTAGTTAGTCAGTTCCCACCCAGTGTCAGAATGCCCACCACAGTCCCGCAGTCCTGCTATAAGTCACTGATCGCCACCATTACTAGTATAAAAAAAATAATAATAATAATTCCACTATATATATATATATATACCGCCATTTGTAGATGGTAGAACTTTCACATAAACCAATTATGATACACTTATTGGGATTTTTTTTAGCAAAGACATCTAGCAGAATACATTTTGGCCTACATTTATGCAGAAAGTTTATTTTTTTTAATTCTTTTATTCGATATGTTTTATAGCAAAAAGTCAAAAATACTGTTTTTTTTTTTCAAAATTGTCAGTCTTTTTTTATTTGTAGCACAAAAAATAAAAAACGCAGTAATGATCAAATACCACTGAAAGAAAGCTCTATTTGTGAGAAAAAAATGACTTAAATTTCATTTATGTACAGGATTACATGACCACGCAATTGTCAATTAAAGTAACGCAGCACCGTATCGCAGCAAAAGTGGTTAATGAGGAGCAGAAAACACATCTTGCCCACTTGCATTCAGAAATTAACCACACTTTACAGAAAATGACTTTCTTTACATTGGCAGCACAGGCCACATTGAGAAATTCATCAATTTGTTAGAGAGTTACAATTACTAACATATGGGATACTAAACAGAGAAAATTAATGTTGGAACAAACACAAAAATGAACAAAGATAGCATAAACTAAGTGTGACTCAAGAGGAGAACAGAAAACACATGTGCTCACTTCCAAGCTTCCTCTAGCGGCAGCATTACTGGGAGGTTTATTCATTTACTGCTACATGTACTAGGAGTTGTGATTTGGGGAGATTTGTTTTAGGAGCGGGGATGGGTTAAGAGAATTTGTACTAGGAGGAGGAGGGGATTGTGCTAGAAGATGTGATTTGGGTGTGGGGGAAGGGATGTATGCAAGAAGGGGAAATTTTTCTTGGGGGGCAGGAAGCATTGTGCTAGTAGGGATGTGGGTATTTATGCTAGAAGGGGAAATTTATGTGGGTTGGGAGGATTTGTGCTAGGAGGGGGGGGGGGGTTGTGAGGGGGTGGGATTTGTGCTGGGAGGGGGGGATTTGGAGGGGGAGAGGATTTGTGCTCAGAAGAAAAATTTGAGGGGTAGATTATTTGTGCTAAATGGGGTGATTTTTGGGGGAAGGATTTGTGCTGGCGGGATTTGGGGAGAGAGAAAGGATTTGAACTGGGTGAGGGGATGAGAGGGCAAAGATTTGTGCTAGGAGAGGAGATTTCAACAAGGGGGATTTGTACTATTTTTTTGTGTGCAGTAATGGTATGCTCATTGTTGTACATTATATGGTATGAGCATAGAATATGCATGCTCTGCAACCAATCTATCCTCTCAAAGAAAGATGACTAAATGTTGTCTATTTCATACAGATTATTATCTTAATGCAGAAAAGCATCAGCACATTTATTCATAAATTTCAGAAAAGCAGAATGGTGATGTCACAACTACATTTATATATTCAGTGTGATGTAGGTCATATTGTCTAATAACCCCCTACTGTCTTTTTAATTTCTTTTGGACAGATGTTGATATGCCAGATAAAATCAGATTGTATTGATGTATTTGTAAATACTGTGCATGCCACTTGAATACCAATTACTACACCTTAAATGCATCCGTGAAATGGCAAAGGAATAGAAAAAAAATTTGAAATGGAAATGGTTCAATAACTGGAATTTTCAAGGTATGTTCTATCAATCATTTATTATCACTCATCTCCAGAGCCCCTGGATAAACTGATTGGGGCTGTGTAATGCTTCTGCCATTTGGTTTCTCAAGGTCAGTGGTAGCGTGTGAAAATAAATTGTTCATTAGGTAATATATTGATATCAGAAAACTTTACTAAGCACATAGAAGGAATTTTAGAATTCATTTTTCAAACCTTGATTTTCTATAATGACAATGCACAGTTGGATATAGTAGGAACAGCTGTTGGGATATATTATTATCCATATGTGCAAACTAGGCATTTGTTTAGGACTTCACTGTTCAGGATGACAAAAAACAATCCGTTTGAAAGTTATAGATTGTCCTGAGAGGTTGCCATACTTGCTTTGTTGGATTTGGTACAGATAACCATTTGGAGTTTTTTTTAGCTGCCTTGGATGAGTCTGGCATTCTAGTGTTCTGCTGCTTTAGGGAGGAGCAGGCTACCTTAAGTCACTTCTGCTCTCAATTTTTTCATATCTGCATTGCTCAAGAAAATTAAAGGAACACTTTGAAAACACATCAGATCTCAATGGGGAAAAATACCATGCTGGATATCTATACTGATATGGACTGGGTCAGCCATCGAAATTTCTATTCGCCAGCTCGCATTGGGTGAATGGAAATAAGGTGGGGGCGAGCGACACAGGGACTAGTGGGTGTGTGGGAGGTCCAGCGGTGGGGAAGTGACTACCAACGATCTCCTGTATGACTTTCCATGAAGCAGGTGGAAGCCGTGGGAGGGAGAGGAGGAGATGCGGTTTCCAGCTGCTTCATGGAAAGTCATACAGGAGATCACTGCTGGTCACTGCACCAATCATCCTCGATCCTTATGTTTCTTTCTGGGGCCCCCCGCTGTGTGCTCCTCAGTGCCAGCCCCTCCTCCCATCCTCCGCAGCAATAGGAGAAGAGGGGAGAGAGGCTGGATCTGCTCTGCCTCCCCCTGTGCCCGCCCACATTCTAGTCTGTACAGTTTCAGAGGATGTGTGGGTGGGAAATTGAACATAGAGCAGCCAACAGCTTTGGTGCATCTGACTGAGTCATGTGAGTCGGACCTCCCCATCCACCCACCTCTCCCTTCTCTCCCTTCCTTCCACCCCTCCCTTCCACCCCTCCCTTCCTTTCCACCCCTCCCTCTCTTCCTTCCTTCCACCCTTCCCTTCCTTTCACCTCTCCTTCCAACCCTCCCTTCCTCCCTTCCACCCCTCCCTTCCTTCCATCCCTCCCTTCCACTCCTCCCACCCTTCCTTCCATCACTCCTCCCACCCTTCCTTCTACCCTCTATTCCACCCTTCCTTCCCTCCCTTCCTTCTCTCCCTTACTTCCTTCCACCCCTCCCTCCCTTCCTTCCACCCCTCCCTCCCTTTATCCTTTCCTTCCTTCCTTCCTTCCACCCCTCCCTCCCTTCCTTCCTGACATTTCCTTTATTCCTTCCTTTCCTTCCTTCATTCTGCATAAAACATTTAACAGTGCCATGTCATGAGATAATTTACGAGTGCATGTTTAGGGGCAGAATTAAGTGCAAGGCAGGGTAAGGGTTGGGTGGGACAACTGGTGGCGAGAAAATTATCAACCTACAGAGGACTGAATTCAAAGCTACCCTGGAAATCAAAGTGAAAAAATGATGCAGCAGGATAGTCCATCTTGCTGAAATTTCATTGCAGCAAATCAAAATGGTACTCAGTAGTTTATATGGTCCCCACTTGCTTATATGCATGCCTGATAATGACAGCGAATGCTCCTAATGAGATGACAGATGGTGTCCTGGGGTATTTCCTCCCAGATCTAGACCAGAGCATCAATGAGCTCTTGGACAGTCTGAGGTGGAACCTGGCGGCATTAGATGGACCAAAACATGATATCCCAGAGGTGTTTTATTGGATTTAGGTCAGGAGAGTAGGGGGGCCATTCAATAGTATCAATTCCTTCATCCTTCAGGAACTGCCTGCATACTCTTGCCACATGAGGCCAGTCATTGTCGTGCACCAGGAAGAACCCAGGATCCACTGCACTAGTGTAGGGTCTGACAATGGGTCCAAGGATTTCATCCAATACCTAATGGCAGTCAGGGTGCCATTGTCTAGCCTGTAGAGGTCTGTGTGTCCCTCCATGGGTATGCCTCCCCAGACCATTGCTGATTCACCACCAAAACGGTCATGCTGAATGATGTTACAGGCAGCATAATGTTCTCCACGGCTTCTACAGACCCTTTCACATCTGTCACATGTGCTCAGGGTGAACCTGCTCTCATCTGTGAAAAGCACAGGGTGCCAGTGGTGGACCTGCCAATTCTGGTGTTCAATGGAAATGCCAATCAAGCTCTATGGTGCCAGGCAGTGAGCACAGGGCCCGCTAGAGGATGTTGGGCCCTCAAACCACCCTCATGAAGTCTGTTTCTGACTGTTTGGTGAGAGACATACACACCAGTGGCCTGCTAGAGATCATTTTGTAGGGCTCTGGCAGTGCTCATCCTGTTCCTCCTTGCACAAAGGAGCAAATACCGGTCCTGCTGATGGGTTAAGGACCTTCTACAGCCCCGTTCAGCTCTCCTAGAGTAACTGCCTGTCTTCTGGAATCTCCTCGATGCTCGAGACTGTGCTGGGAGACACAGCAAACCTTCTGGCAATGGCACGTATTGATGTGCCATCCTGCAGGAGTTGGACTGCCTGTGCAACCTCTGTAGGGTCCAGGTATCGCCTCATGCTACCAATAGTGACACTGACCCTAGCCAAATATAAAACTAGTGAAAAACAGTCAGAAAAGATGAGTAGGGAAAAAATGTCAATGGCCTCCACTTGTAAAACCATTCCTGTTTTGGGGGTTGTCTCATTGTTGCCCATCTAGTGCACCTGTTGTTATTTCATTAAGACCAAAGCAGCTGAAACTGATTAACAACCCCCTCTGCTACTTAACTGACCAGATCAATATCCCAGGAGTTTAATTGACTTGATGCTATACTCTGATTAAAAAGTGTTCCTTTAATTTTTTGAGTGTATATAAATGTCCCAAGTTGGGAGCTCACTGTTTTGGACAGAGATGAGCAAATTTATTTGTAGAACAGGCAAACTGGTGGGCTACAAAATTTGGGGTTTGCCACAATATATTCAAAAGAGAAATTTGGGAATTAATTTGTCCTGACCTCAATCTGATAGAACACCTTTGGGAAAATTAGAGCAGAGACTGCGAGCCAGGCCTTCTCGTCTGACATCAGTGCCTGACCTCATCAATGCGCTTCTGGAAGAATGGTCAAACATGCCCATAAACACACTCATAAACCTTGTGGACAGCCTTCCCAGAAGAGTTGAAGCTGTTATAGCTGCAAAGGGTGGGCCAGCTCAATGTTGAACTCTACGGACCAAGACTGGAATGCCATTAAGGTTCATGTGCGTGTAAAGGCAGGTGTCCCAATGCTTCTGGCAATATTATGTGTATATATACATTAGGCCCATTACAGTGAAAACATGTAATATAGGTGGTGTGTGCCAACTTTCTGGAGAAAATTCTTTAAAATCTTCATATACAGTATATACAGTGCTTAGCATAAATGAGTACACCCCTTTTGAAAAGTAAGATTTTAATCAATATCTCAATGGGCACAAGAAAAATTTCCAAAATTTTGACAAAACTAAGTTTTACAGAACATATGTTTAGCTCATTACATGAAATTAAGGTTAATAATAACACTTAGATTACAAATGTTTCAGTTTTACCACAATCTCAGAAAATTAGAATATTGTGAAAAGGTGCAATATTCTGGGCTCAAAGTGTCCCACTCTAATCAGCTAATTAAGCAATAACACCTGCAAAGGGTTCCTGAGCATTTAAATGGTCTCTCAGTCTGGTTCAGTAGGAATCACAATCATGAGAAAGACCGCTGACCTGACAGTTGTGCAGAAAACCATCATTGACACCCTCCATAAGGAGGGAAAGCCTCAAAAGGTAATTGCAAAAGAAGTTGGATGTTCCCAAAGTGCTGTATCAAAGCACATTAATAAAAAGTTATGTGGAAGGGAAAAGCGTGGAAGAAAAAGGTGCACAAACAGCAGGGATGACCGCAGCCTGGAGAGGATTGTCAGGAAAAGGCCATTCAAAAGTGTTGGGGACTTTCACAAGGAGTGGACTGAGGCTGGAGTCAGTGCATCAAGACCCACCACACACAGACGGATCCTGGACATGGACTTCAAATGTCGTATTCCTCTTGTCAAGCCACTCCTGAACAACAAACAACGTCTGAAGCGTCTTACCTGGGCTAAAGAAAAACAGACCTGGTCTGTTGCTGAGTGGTCCAAAGTCCTCTTTTCTGATGAGAGCAACTTTTGCATCTCATTTGGGAACCAAGGACCCAGAGTATGGAGGAAGAATGGAGAGGCACACACTGCAAGATGCTTGAAGTCCAGTGTGAAGTTTCCACAGTCTATGTTGATTTAGGGAGCTATGTCATCTGCTGGTGTTGGTCCACTGTGCTTCATTAAGTCCAGGGTCAACGCAGCCGTCTACCAGGAGATTTTGGAGCACTTCATGCTTCCTTCCGCAGACGAGCTTTATGGAGATGCTGACTTCATTTTCCAGCAAGACTTGGCACCTGCCCACACTGCCAAAAGCACCAAAACCTGGTTCAATGACCGTGGGATTACTGTGCTTGATTGGCCAGCAAACTCGCCTGACCTGAACTCAATAGAGAATCTATGGGGCATTGCTAAGAGAAAGATGAGAGACATGAGACCGAACAATGCAGAAGAGCTGAAGGCCGCTATTGAAGCATCCTGGTCTTCCATAACACCTCAGCAGTGCCACAGGCTGATAGCTTCCATCCCACGCCGCATTGAGGCAGTAATTGCTGCAAAAGGGGCCCAAACCAAGTACTGAGTACATATGCATGCTTCTACTTTTCAGAGGTCCGATACTGTTCTATGTACAATCCTTGTTTTATTGATTGCATGTAATATTCTAATTTTCTGAGATTGTGGATTTGGGGTTTTCATGATCTATAAGCCATAATCATCACAATTATGACAAATCACAGCTTGAACTATCTTGCTTTGCATGTAATGAGCCTATCTCATATATTAGTTTCACCTTTTAAGTTGCATTACTGAAATAAATGAACTTTTGCATGATATTCAAATTTTTCGAGTTTCACCTCCTATCCCTCCACTTCACGGCCAACACTTTGTCGTTCCTCAAACTTGCTGACTCCCCGCTGAATAATCTTGTGGTCACCAGACTTTTAGGAAGCCCCTCTCATTTGTATGTGTTGCTAATATGATGTGCAGAGCATAGATGTGCAGAATTATGCAGCATATCTGCATTTTTCCACACAATTCGGCACATGAACAGATGTGAAACTCACAAAAATGCTATACACGCAGAAAAAAATTTACATTTGGTACTGTTCAGGTGATCAGAAATGTTTTGAAAAGCCATTTTTGAAAATGGCTTTTCAAAACAAACCTGTGCATTTTCAGTAGTTTTTATACATGTATGGTGTGAACGAGCCCTAAAAGTGTACTGCATACTAATTGCTTTCAAAGGGACTCCGTAGCTAATTGTTGGGACCCTCCTCTTGGCTTCTCATGTGTATACGCTGTAGATTAAGTCAAAGCCATACTCCCTTCTCATTGGCCTACCTCATCGCAGGCTATCCCCTTTTCAGTCTATCATGAATGCTGCTGCCAGACTTATCCACCTTACTAACCATTCTGTATCTGCCACCCCTCTCTGCCAATCCTTCCACTGGCTTCCCGTTGCCCAACGGATAAAATTCAAAACACTAACAATAACGTATAAAGCCATTTATAACTCTGCCCCAAATTACATCACCGATCTTGTCTCTAAATATCACCCAAACCATACTCTCTGCTCCTCACAAGACCTCCTACTCTCTAGCTCCCTTGTCTCCTCCTCCCATGCTCGTCTCCAGGACTTCTCCAGAGCTTCCCCCATCCTCTGGAACTCTCTACCCCAATTTATCAGACTGTCGCCTACTCTGCTCACTTTTAGGCGATCTCTGAAAACCTATCTCTTCAGGGAAGCCTATCCTGCCCTCAGCTAATACTGGAATCTTCTACTCTTCCAACCAGTCCATCCCCCACAGTTACTACCTTTTGTACCACTAGCCCCTCCCTCCTAGATTGTAAGCTCCAAGGAGCAGGACCCTCAAATCCCTCTTGTATTGAACTGTATTGTTACTGTATTATCTCCTGTTCTATTGTAAAGCACTGAGTTGGCACTATATAAATCCTGTATAATAATAATACTTTCAGACTGCTGCCAATTTCGGTAGAGAATGGACCTGGCCTGAAAGATCTTTACATATATCAACCAATTGCAGATGTACCTGCACACAAGCCCAAGCAGTTGCTATGGTTCCCGGGCATGGGAGCTTGTTTGGGCCTTTGGGCAAGGTCAGCTGAAACTCTATGTCAGCAAATTATACCACTAGAGAGATCAACTCTGTTTGTCCTGCTGACCCTTGTCATAGGCAGAGAAAGTGATGGAAAATTCAAACTAAAAAATGTTTTTGCTGTAGATATACTTTTAAGACATAAGGTTAAACACATTAATAAATCACATATTTTTCTTGTATCTGTCATGGCAGCAATGTATGCTTTTCTGTGTTGGGGAGCTTCAACATATTACTTTTTCTACATACAAGATATTTTTAAAACAGACACGGCTTCACTAAAAAATTTTTTTACTAACGTCACTTCCTAAAGTGGTACTAAACTCTGGTTTAAAAAGAAAAAATTATATTCATCTATATATTCTTACTTTGAAAAAAAGTAAAAAAAAGTACTCATCCTCCTCTAAATCTTATTTTTTTTTTTATTCTCTGCAGTGACCAGGCCTCCTGTTAGAGGGTGGCTACGTTTGTTCTCCACGGTCCCACTGTATGGAAAAAAACATAGCCACACTTTTGCTCAATCTTGGGATATACTAGGGTACTAGGGACTATGGACCAAGAACTATAGGATTTGTATTGTGCATAGACCAGGGCACAGGACCACAACTAATATGCACTCCTCATTCTGAATAAACGGATGTTTGAGGGAAAAAGAGAGGTTCAGGAACCCGCGGAGGACATTATAATTAGGCAGAAGAACACAGTAAGAAACAATTTCATAAAGAATGCATTACAGAGTAGTGAATGTATATGGATTATTTTTGAAATATAATGATTTGGTGTCACTCTAAACTGCAGTCTAACAAAAGGAAAGATTTTTTTCACTATCCCAACTCATTGAAAACAAAAGAATGCTCTTATGTGTTAACCAGGTACAAGTATGTAATGACAAATACTTCCGAGTTTGAAAAAAACAATTGCTAGAGTGATGTTGGCATTTGGAGACTGAAACCCCTTTGTCAGACATACTTACAAAGAAAAGCTTAGGTGGCAGCATACATTATACAAATAACTATTAAAGTTGAATTCCAGTCATTTTTTGCATAGTTACATTGGTTGAATTTGGACCAAGGTAAGTATACATATTCCATAAATGGCCGATATCTGTAGAAGCAAAGAATGTAGCAGCTCCTGCTACTACAGTGATGCTCACTGTCTTCCGGATCCCACGCCAAGCAGCTGCCCTGCTGCAATGTAACCACAGATGGTCGCCCGCAAAGCAGAGGTGCCATTCAGAGAACAGTTTTTGCCATGTTGGCCAACCAGAAAACGCTTTACAAGACATTCTCTGAATGGTGCCAATGTCAAGCCAGCCACCACCTGTGGCATGAGGTCCAGAAGACAGAGGGGATCCTTGTTGTAGGGGCAAATACTACATTTTTTCTCCACTTCAACAGGTATCAGCCAGATATAGAATATGTATACATGCATTGAGCCAAGCTGCATCAATGTAACAATGCAAAAAGTAGAATTAAGCTTTAAAAAAGTCTTTTTTTGCAAATACACAGAAACGCCTGATGCTCCAGGGCCCATTCTGTAATAGTTCTTTTAGATATTAAAAGATATCACAGTTTGACAGTGCCAAATGTCCACACTAGATTCATTTAGGCTTCTTGATTCAATTAATCATTAAAATTAATTACCAACAGCAACAGTTTAGTTATCCACCTGTTTATGTTATCTTAGGTATTGCATTCTTCTTCTGTACAAGGCAGTTTTAATTATCAAAGGGCAACTCTGAAAAAAAGAGCCCAGTCAATAAGGACATGCATTAATACCCATTGATGCGCATGCAACCTCTACCATGCCCCTCCAGGAAATTAGTAACAAGAGAGACAATCAGGAAGCTGACCGGAAAAGACGTTCATGAGAAAGCAGATGGAGAACTATAAGAAGGACAACCCAGTGAAGGTGACCCCACAACTTGACTCACAATCTTGTGTCAGAAAGCTTGGCCATGATTTTATATATTCCTAACCAGTCAGCAGTATAAACACATTGCAAAAAAGTCCCTGACACAAATTCTGTCAGTGCGAAATTCTCCCAATGGTTTTTAACACTAGTTGACAGTAACATTATGAATGCTCCACAAAACACAAAACTCATTTTTTATTGAGTAGTGCATGTGTTTGTATAAAAGTATGATAAGACGTAGCACAAACAGCATTTCTCACTGCCCCTGTTTTTGGAAGGGTACAATTCTCTTTTGATCACACCTCATAAATGCTTCGAACTAGTAAATCATTGTCTTAGTATATTCTATAATGATAAGCAATGAGAGTCAATAAGCAAAAAGAAAAAAGCTGGTCATACGTCTGAGAATGATTCGATGTGCATAATCAGTACTCTCCTTCCTAAAGTCTTTGAGGTAGTACTGTGCAATGCTGGTATATTTATGTTCATCACTGCTTGAAAAATTAATGCAAGAAATGGACATAAATTTCCAAAGCCTTTCAGATCTCTTGTGATCTAGATAACCATATCCTATAATTATTTTGTACACACCACATACAGTAATGCTGGGTACACACCATCTTTTTTTTTTTTTTTCATTCAACCCAGAGGCTGCCCTCCGCCAAGACACACCAGTCAGTGCTGGCAGCCAATGGTACTGAACACTGAGTCGTGCAGGTTCAGCTCAGTGTACATGTACAGCTCTGATCTGTGCCATGATGATGTGACTCCCATGTACATGTGCAGGAGTGATCTCATTGTGGCCTGGCCAGTAAATCGCCTGAAGATTTCAAACCCAGAAGGCAGACCGGAATGATATGGAAACGCCTGTGTTGACACCACACCACTTGAGGAGATCGTTTGGTAGTTAAGTCTTCCGTAATGTGCTAATATGTGGTACATAATAGTATCTTATGGCATAAAGCCCCTAAAAATGTTTCAGAGGTTAAATTCTGCTGTAAGTGTTACATATCAGTTCCTAGATGTAGATTAAACCTAAAGTTTAGTGAGTTTTTTTTAAATCAGCACCAGGCACGGTACTTACATGAATGAAGGGTGTCCCATGTACTGGTGGCTGCATGTTTCCTGAAATTTTCAGTCCTCTGCTCCCCCAGATATCACCATGGCAGCACAGTGGCTAAATGGTTAGCAATTCTGCCTGGCAGTACTCAGGTTATTGGTTCAAATCCCAACCATGGCACCACCTGCCCAGAGTTTGCATGTTCTCCCTGTGCCTGCATGGGTTTTCTCTGGGTACTCTGGTTTCCTCCCACACTCCAAAGACATGCTGGTAGGTTAATTGGCTCCTGTCTAAATTGGCCCTAGTATGTGTATGTATGAATGTAAGTTAGGGACCTTAGATTGTATGCCCCTTGAGGGTTAGGGACTGATGTGAATGTACAATATATATGTAAAGCGCTGCATAAATTGATGGTGCTATATAAGTACCTAAAATAAATAAATAGCTGTGATTTTCGGGTGCAGCAGGGATTAATACAGTGCCTTGAAAAAGTATTCATACCCCTTGAAATTTTTAATTTGAATTTTGTCATGTTTACAACCAAAAACAAATTTATTTTATTGGGATTTTATTTGACAGACCAACACAAAGTGGCATATAATTGTGAAATGGTTATCAAAATTATTTACAAATAAATATCTGAAAAGTGTGGTGTGCATTTGTATGCAGCCCCCTTTACTCTGATACACCTAAGTAAAATCTAGTGGAACCAATTGCCTTCAGAAGTCATCTATTTAGTAAATAGAGTCTACCTGTGTGTAATTTAATCTCAGTATGAATAAAGCTGTTCTGTGAACCCCTCAGAGGTTTGTTAGAGAACATTAGTGAACAAACAGCATCATGAAGGCCAAGGAATACAGCAGACAGGTCACGGGTAAAGTTGTGGAGAAGTTTAAAGGTTAGGTTTTTAAAAAAATATCCCAAGCTTTGAACATCTCATGGAGCACTGTTCAATCCATCATCCAAACATGGAAAGAGTATTGCACGTCTGCAAATCTACCAAGACATGGCCATCCACCTAAACTGACAGGCCGGGCAAGGAGAGCATTAATCAGAGAAGCAGCCAAGAGGCCCATGGTAATTCTGGAGGAGCTGCAGAGATCCACAGCTCAGGTGGGAGAATCAGCCTAGCTTGTTCTCAAGGACAGGGGAAGTCCTTTATTTTTTTCTGGTGATCCTGACAGTTATCCTAGGATGGCAACTTTCACTCACTGCATGGTGGAGAAGCGTTGTCAATCTAGGCTGCTTTTAAAATTTGGATTACAAACAGTTACCCCTAAAGAAAATGAATGCAGCAATCATATCTAAATACTGGTAAGCTACAATACAGTAAAGTTTTGTTCTTTGGCATAGACATACTTTGAAAAAAGAAACGCTAAAAAATGATGCAATATAAATTAGCTTGGTGTGAGAGGTTTAAGTGCTGAAGCTAACTTTATGATTTGTCCTTTTAGACTGCCTTTAGGCTTAGGTAATTCTCCACCTTCATCATCTCCTACTGGAAGAGGTCCTTGTGTATCTGGGGAGTTGATGAACCACTGAAAGGCTACTGGATTTGTTATGGTTGTATCCTTCCTGCATTATGCCTTGGGCAAAAGAATGTAAAGCACATCTTTATGCTGAGAAAGTCTCCTGAAAATCTTTTTTTTATACCTTCAGATAAAACATATGAACTTGGAATGCAATGCTCCACAGAGGAATACATAGTGAACCTGAAGCTCATGTATATGACTGAACTCCTCCTCTGTCATTTGTTTCAGTCATCTCCCCAGGCGTTGTTTCATCTGGAACCTCTATGCCTTGGCCCTGCGTTTTAACCCCCTTCTGTGCAATCACATTAGTGTGAAATACAAAAACAAGATATTTAAGAATCCCTTAGCCACAGTTCCGTTAAAATGATGTTAATTACATACATTCCTTTACTGCTGTGAATATCCACTCGCATTATGAATGGCTGAATTACATATAATGCACAATAAAAGAGAAAATGTAAATATCCTAGACAGGTATACAGGCAGAAATGATACATGGTCAAGATATAATGTAATAACTTGCTACATCTGCATTCATTGCACTCTTACAATACCGAGTCATTACAAAGACTGTCAATGAATCAAAGAAATATTTTAAAGGGTTGGAAACCTCAAATGTAAAATATGTACAAAGCATATCCCTCTATAGTGTGTCAACTAAGATTTAAGAGCACTAAGTGTCCTTTCTGTCTGTTGCTTCACTCCTCTGCTATCAGCATGAGTTGCTTCTGACAAGTTTTCCAGACACCGGGAAAAAAATGGTTACAGGGGAGGGATCTCCAGCACACAGCATGTGATTGATAGTCTCAGCTCAGTTCCTGTGCTTAATGAAGGGGTGTATCCTTTCCCTCCAATCAGCTCTCCCTGAGCTCAGCAGAGAATAATTTCAGATCCCCACCCCACTTTCTGAAAGCTCAGACAAACTTTAGAATTTAGCAGTTTAAATGAGTGTAGAGAAAAGAGGGCTGAAGACAATCAGGTATAACTGATTTTAAAGAGTTATTTCATCTCTGCATATCACCTGAGGCCAGTCACTCCATTGGGGTATATGTAAGGATATACAACCACTTTAATATACACATTTGTAAAAGAAAGAGTAAATGCTAAACAGAACAGCTTAGGTCACCAATTAAAACTGAAGTTTACTGTAGATATGGCAATTTTTACATAATTACATTGGTCCAGCTTGGATCAATGTTAGTATGTGCCATACCTGTGAGATTCCCATGGAAGCTGATAATCACTGTAGTAGGCACCGCTGCTGCAGTGATTGCTGCTAGCTTCTGGCTCCCTCCCCAAGCAGCTGCCCTGCTGCTTACTGAATACAGGAGGTTCTCTGCACAGCACTGGCGCCAGGGTTGTAAGGAAGAGGTGATATACAAAATGTGCTGCGATGACAAATAACAATAAATACATAGGTAAATACAATATACCATGAAAAAAATAATTACAGAATCATAAATAAATAGTCCCAATGTGAGAATTGTTTTCAATGTGAAGAAAAAAAATATACAAGTATCTAGAAACCAAAAGAAGGAAAATATAACCACATCCAAGGTAGAGCTGATTGAAGAAAAGGTATGCTGGGAAAATTAGAAAGGGCCTCCACTGAATAACACCATGCAGGCTTACCAGAGATCCATGACCCTCTAATTAAAGAAAAGTCATGGAACACTTTGGTATACAGATCCAGTGGAGGTCTCTTCTAGAGAATCCCTTGTAAGTGTGCTTGGATCGGCAGGTACCTCCACCCTGGGAAACGCACAGATATTCATCTATCCATCAAATTGGTATATGAAACAGAAATGGAGAATCCAACATAGTGTAAAACCCTTCTCAAAGACTTTATTAAAAATGGTAAAACACTCACATATACAAGATTGCAATGGCATGTGTGTACAAACAATCCGGCCTTTAAGAAAGATGGCTTCCAGCGGACTTCCGGGTTATGTGATGACATCACAGCAGGCTCTGCATGGACGGATTTTTACATAATTCCAAAAACCTTTCTCAAATATTTTATTAAAAATGGTAAAACACTCACATATACAAGATCGCAATGGCGTTTGTTTACAAACAATCTGGCCAGTAAGGAAGATGGCCTCCAGCAGACTTCTGGGTATGCGATGATGTTACAGCAGTCTCCATCCAGGCCTCTGGCCAGGCTGTGCCTGCTGTGATGTCATTGTGTAACCAGAAGTCCACTGGAGGCCATCTTCCTTACTTGATAGATGGATGAATATCTGTGAGATTCCCAGGACGGATGTACCCGCTGATCAGAGCACACTTACAAGGGATACTCAAGAGAAGATCTCCACAGGATTTATATACCAAAGTGTTCCATGATCTTTCTTTTGTTTCAGTATGTTTATTGGGTGTGACAATAGACATGAAACATTAAGGATAAGCATATGAGTAATAAACAACCAATAAAGACCGATCAATAACAGTTACAGTCAAGGATATTCAAATAGAAGGATACTGAAACATCAGGATGATATCAATAAGCTGAAATTGTAATAAAGCCATGTCCTAAAATGTACTCTCAGACACCAAAGGGGAGGTTCTCCTTCTGCAGTCTGTCCCATGAAATGGTAACTGCGAGAGCATAAACTAGAGAAGACTAAATGAAGAAAAAGAAAAGAAAAGAAAAAGTAACATAATCAAGAGAAGGAAAGAAAGAGGGGGGATCCGGACGCGGGGGCTCCAAACGGAGTAGTCAGACAAGGCTTAGGCATGTAGAGTGGAGTGACAGAAACTCATATGAGATCCAAGGTTCCCAGACCTTAAGAAATTTAGCATGGGAATGGTTCAGAATATTGGATATTTGCTCATGGAGCAATATTGTGGTTAATTGTGTCTTTACCCTCTGAAAGGCTACACGTTGAGTCTTCCAGGCTTGCACTATGGTGGCACAGACAGAACATGCAAACTTCAGGCAGGTAGTACCATGGTGGGGATGCAAACCAACAACCCTAGTGCTGCTAGGCAGAAGTGCTAGCCACTGTGCTGCCGCTTTTGAAGCAAATAAAAAAAAATCATGGTCATGTGGCAATATTAGGTAGATGATGTCATGAGCAACCTCGGCCCTTTGTATATGTACAGCCGTAGGGGTGGGGCGAATTACCATACAAAATCTTTATGTATAATAACATAAACAAGTAAATATAGTATAATATAATATATAAAAACACAATATAACACATAATAATATATAATAACACAAACAAATATCTTAAAACAATGTTTTTGGTAATAGTGGTCCATTAAAAAACTGAGAAAAATGGACAGTAGGGTTGGAACTGGCAGAGAGAATTATTACAAATTTGGTCACTTCTAGGTTTATTGACAAGAAGACCGAAAAATGGAGTAATCCATTGAAGTAAATGAAAAACAATCTGGTATGCTACATGCATGTCTATCTCATTATTAACTGGCTACCACTGTCTCCCTATTAATTACACAGATGCCATATTTAGGGCAAATTAACTAAACAGAAAAGTATGGCTTAAATTATTTTGCTTACTAACCCATAATTTTCAGATTAAATTACATGAAATGAAAGTTTATCCAATTAGCGTAAATTTTCAAAGCCTCAGTCTTTATTTGTAAATTATTTAGCTACATTAGCTGATGAATACTCTTAGAAGTAAATACTTTTTATGTCTGCCTTTAGGTGGCATAGTTTGTTTTAACATGTGAAATGTTCCTTAGTAGGATGAAAAAAGCATAGAAAGAAAATAGAACTGTTTAAGTTTCATTGAGAGGAAATACACATCTTGAAATAATACTCTAAAGCTAAATAAATTGAGTGATTAAAGGGACCAGAAAGATTTATGAATATTTGTGTGCTATTATCTGCCCCTAAAATCAAGTAGATTCATAAATGTTTCCGGTACGGCCTACTCTTGAAATTTGGTGTTTTACGCTAGTTTTCAAACTACTTTTTAGTGTAGACAAGTTTATACTAGTTTTTAATGAATAGATGTTTATACTATTTTTCATGTAGAAAAATGTATACTAGTTTTTAAGCATTCCAGTTTATAATTTCACATTTGAGCATCAGGATAACTTTAGGGACATGTTGACTTGCGATGCATGTAGCGATCCATGTCAAAAAGTGGGCGTGGTTAAATTATTCTGAATATTGGGCAAGGTTTACTAATCTGATTTAAAACAACAAATACTACATGGGAGTTATCCCAAATTAAATTCACCAACTGGACCCATTGCCCCCCACCCACCGTGCACACTACATCCCTCCCTGTACACATTGCCCCTCCTCCCTATACAAATTGCCCCTCCTCCCTGTACACATTACTCCTCCTCCCAGTACACATTGCCCCCCTGTTCACACTGCTCCCCCCTCCCATGTACAGACTGCCCGCTTCATGTACATACTGTACTGCCCGCCTACCTACACACTCTACCCTGCTCCCTGCACACACTGCTCCCTCCCTTCACACATTGGCCATCTTCCTTTTACACGCCATCTGTACACAATACCCCCATCCCTGTAAACACTGCCCTCCCTGCACACACTGCCCCCCCCCCCCCCCTTCTTGTGCATACTGCTCCCCCTCTATTGCTCAGCATGGCAAAGGTAAAACAGAAATCGGTAAATTCACCTGTTGCAGATTGGAGCCTCTGCTCATTCTGCCCTGGGGTTCCCTGCATTCCTGCAGAGATCCTGCGGTAGTCATACTGCTTGCCTGCCCTTGCCCCCAGCAGGCTCTGTCCTTCCCACAGTCCACAGCAGCTCAGTTTCTTCTTCCTCTCTGTGATCCCGGGTGGTGGACAGGACTCACTCTGGCTAAACACACAGCCCAGCACCATTGATAATCACCAAGACAGAGCAGCACTGTGGACCAGGGGCTACACATGGATCTCACACAGGCTTGGCCCTTAAACATGTATGCCTTTGTTCATAATTCTCCTTTACATGGCGGATTGATGGCAATACTAGTTGAGCAGGGCCACCATCAGCTCGAATTTCATCTGCTTCACAGGAATTCGAGCTGTGTATCACCAGCATATCTCCTTCTTCAAATTCAATCTGTTTGTTCTGTGTGTGGTTGCTTTTTCTGTGTACTTCCTTCACTTGGCTTTCTCTATACATTGTGGTGATGTAGGAAAATGTGCAGGTTTTTACTTTTCTATTAATTCTGAAAGCCACCTCAAAAATTGCAATATCATATAACCACTTTTAAACATGTTCATTATTATGTACCAAGTAAAAAGTGTGCAGGGTTCAGTAGCTTAAGTCAATCATCTTTTATTAGTCTGACTGCTCAAAATTAAAGAAAGATGACACCAATATTGATTGCTTTTGTCTTTGGGTGGCTCTTTTACAGCTCAGTAGTTACAAGCCACATGACAAATTTAAGCATCACCTGCAATTATCAGAGTATTATTGGGCTTAAAATGAATCTGTGTCCAGATTATGGGTAAACAAGCATTAAAAAAAACATTTTAAAACAAGACCCTATACCTCAGAAGCTATAGTCAGTGTGGAGAAATACATCTTCAAATTTCAAAACAGAGACACTGAAATTGCAACTACTTTCCCCTTTACTTTCTACAGAAGCAGAATCTTGGCAGCCTGACAGACTTGTAAGCTGTTAGAAACTGACTGAAACCCAACTTTAAAGTCTCTGTTGTGATCTTTGAGAATAAATTACTTCAAAGTACATGCAGCTAGATAGGTGAATGAGGGTTTGTTTTTAAGGATCCTTTACTGCTTGTTAAAGTATATGTAAACCCTCACCTTGTAAAACAACCCAAAAACAAAAATAAAACATTTTATGCACTTTTTTTTACCTTTTTTTAAAGTGGTTGTAAAGGCTCAAGGTTTTTTAACTTCATGCATTCCATGCATGAAGGTAAAAACCTTCTGTGTGCAGCAGTACCCCCAGCCCCCTCAACACTTACTTGAGCCCCATCGTGATCCAGCGATGTGCACAACAGCTTTGGTCTATGCCTCTTCATTGGCTGAGACAGAAAGCAGGAGCCAGTGGCTCCCGCTTCTGCCAATCACAGCCAGTCAGCCAATGAGGAGAGTGAGGGGACGGGGCCAAGCAATGGCTCTGTGTGTGAATGGACACACAAAGCAGTGGCTCGGGAACACGCATGCTCGGGTGCCCCCTTAGCAAGCTGTTTGCTAGGGGGGCACCAGACAGAAAGAAGCAGCCAGGAGCACCGATGGGAGACCCGAAAAGAGGAGGATCTAGGATGCTCTTTGCAAAACCACTGCACAGAGCAGGTAAGAATAACAGGTTTGTTATTTAAAAAAAAAAAAAAATGAACCTATAGTATCGCTTTAAGTGATTACATACTATCTGTTCTCAACACACAATGATTTTTCTGTTAAAGCTGAACTGCAGGTGCAAAAACGTTGAATTAAATATATTTCTCAATAGCCACAAAGCATATAAATACACTGTGTACACCAAAGCCTTTACAAACCCAGATATTGTCTTGTAAACGTAGCAGTGACATTATCACTGTGTTTTACTATACAGAGCCTGTGCAGAGAGCAGAGCTATAAAGAGGTGGTAAACACAGCTTAAACAGTTGTACCTACAGGTAAGCACTTAATAAAGCTTACCTGTAGGTACAAGACATATCTCCTAAACTGTTTAGGAGATGTTCATGTTTCTCCAGCTGGTGATGTCACCTGCATAATCATGCTGTCCCTTCAGAGCTCTGTGCCACGGGCGTGACTCCTCTGCGCATGCGCTGGAGAGACATAATCACTGCTTGGCCATTCAAACAGCCCTCAAACCCAGAAGGAAGACCATTTGGAAAATGGAAGTCCTGTCAGCGGTGCCAGCGCACTGCTGGGTGGCTTCATTTTAAGGTACCGTATTTTTCGCTCCATAAGATGCACTTTTTTCTCCCAAAAAAATGGGGACATGTCTGTGCGTCTTACGGCGCGAATATGGAGTGGCTGGCCCAGTATTCCTCCCGGTGCCATCGTGTTAGAATACCGGGCCGGCCGCTCAACTCTTCTGTGCAGCAGAACCTGCTCTCGGTCCTACCTGTTCCTTGGTCCAGCGGTGTCCTCATCACCTCATCATCTTTAGTATGGGCACCCGGCTGTGACAGCTTGCGGCTTCACAGCCGGGTGCCCACTGCGCATGTGCGAGAAGCGCTGTGCTTTGTGAATGGCCGGTAGTCTTCTGGGACTTGTCACATGTCCCAGAAGACTACGGGGAGAGTGGTGATCACAGCCGAAGTGGGAGCGGGTACCTGTCAAATTTGGGTACTACAGGAGATTGGTCATCTCCTGTAGTATGTCTGCAGTCTCTGGTCTTCTCCTGTAGTACAGTTGTGGCCAAAATTATTCAACCCCCACTGAAATTGAGTGTTTTGGCCAGTTTGACATTGCTTTTGATCATTCAGTCATCTTGCTTACATTTACATTAAAGAGGCACTTGTAGGTCAGACAAATATAACATAACAGTTATAATGAAATAACCACAAATGTCTTTTCTGTGCTCACAGCATTATCAGTTTTATTCAACCCCCAAGTGACATTCAATCTTAGTACTTAGTACAGCATCCTTTTACAGTTATAACAGCTTTTAAACGTGAAGCATAGCTTGACACAAGTGTCTTGCAGCGATCTACGGGTATCTTCGCCCATTCTTCATGGGCAAAGGCCTCCAGTTCAGTCACATTCTTAGGCTTGCGCACTGCAACTGCTTTCTTTAAGTCCCACCAGAGGTTCTCAATCGGATTTAAGTCTGGTGACTGCGATGGCCACTCCAAAATGTTCCAGCCTTTCCTCTGCAACCATGCTCTAGTGGACTTGGAGGTATGCTTGGGATCATTGTCCTGTTGAAAGGTCCAACGTCTCCCAAGCCTCAGGTGTGTGACGGACTGCATCACGTTTCCATCCAATATCTCCTGGTACTGAAGAGAATTCATGGTACCTTGCACACGCTGAAGCTTCCCTGTACCTGCAGAAGCAAAACAGCCCCAAAGCATGATTGACCCTCCACCATGCTTCACAGTAGGCAAGGTGTTCTTTTCATCATAGGCCTTGTTCTTCCTCCTCCAAACATAGCGTTGATCCATGGGCCCAAACAGTTCTAATTTTGTTTCATCAGTCCACAGAACACTATCCCACAACTTTTGTGGTTTGTCCACATGGCTTTTGGCATACTGCAGTCGACTCTTCTTATTCTTTGGAGACAGCAAGGGGGTACGCCTGGGAGTTCTGGCACGGAGGCCTTCATTACGCAGTGTGCGTCTTATTGTCTGGGCTGAAACTTCTGTACCCACATCTGACAAATCTTTTCTCAGTTCCTCAGCAGTCACACGGGGACTTCTCTCCACTCTACGCTTCAGGTAGCGCACAGCAGTCGAAGTCAGCATCTTCTTTCTGCCACGACCAGGTAGCGTTTCAACAGTGCCCTTTGCCTTGAATTTGCGAATGATGCTTCCTAAGGTGTCTCTTGGTATGTTTAACATCTTTGCAATCTTCTTATAGCCATTGCCCTTCCTGTGAAGAGAAATCACCTCTTCTCTTGTCTTCCTGGACCATTCTCTTGCCTTCACCATGTTTGTAACCACACCAGTAAATGTCTAGAAGGAGCTGAGTATCACAGTCATTTTAAAGCTGCCTAATTGGTGCTTATTATGCTTGATTGCTGCTCGGTGACATCCACAGGTGTTTTCAATACCTGATGGAAAGCACCTGTATGAACCTCTGTTCTTCAGAGTGGTAGTCTTTAAGGGGTTGAATAATTGTGGCAATGAAGAAACCACATAAGAACCATTTACTACTGTATTACATAAACAATTGATGTCATTTTAGTTGCATTTGGGTAGTTACAACGTCCTTGTAGGATTTGATTCTGAATACAATTCCAAATGTACACTATAGTCCCTAAACCCCTTTACAGCATTGGGGGTTGAATAATTTTGGCCACAACTGTATATCCGCAGTCTCCGGTCATCTCCTGTACTATGTCCACAGTCTTTGGTCATCTCCTGTAATATGTCCGCAGTCTCTGGTCATCTCCTGTACTATGTCCGCAGTCTCTGGTCATCTCCTGTACTATGTCCGCAGTCTCTGGTCATCTCCTGTAATACGTCCACAGTCTCTGGTCATCTCCTATACTATGTTCACAGTCTCTGGTCATCTCCTGTACTATGTCTGCAGTCTCTGGTCATCTCATGTACTATGCCCGCAGTCTCTGGTCATCTCCTGTACTATGCCCGCAGTCTCTGGTCATCTCCTGTACTATGTCTGCAGTCTCTGGTCATCTCCTGAACTATGTCCACAGTCTCTGGTCATCTCCTGTAGCACATCCACAGTCTCTGGTCATCTCCTGTACTATGTCTGCAGTCTCTGGTCATCTCTTGTACTATGTCTGCAGTCTCTGGTAATCTCCTGTAGTACATCCACAGTCTCTGGTCATCTCCTGTACTATGTCCGCAGTCTCTGGTCATCTCCTGTGCTATGTCTGCAGTCTCTGGTCATCTCCTGTAATATGTACACTGTCTCTGGTCATCTCCTGTACTATGTCTGCAGTCTCTGGTCATCTCCTATACTATGTCCGCAGTCTATAGTCATCTCCTGTAGTACGTCCACATGTCTGCAGTCTCTGGTCATCTCCTGTGCTATGTCTGTAGTCTCTGGTCATCTCCTGTACTATGTCCACAGTCTCTGGTCATCTCCTGTACTATGTCCGCAGTCTCTGGTCATCTCCTATACTATGTTCACAGTCTCTGGTCATCTCCTGTACTATGTCTGCAGTCTCTGGTCATCTCCTGTACTATGTTCGCAGTCTCTGGTCATCTCCTGTAGTACGTTCGCATGTCTGCAGTCTCTGGTCATCTCCTGTACTGTGTCCGCAGTCTCTGGTCATCTCCTGTACTATGTCCGCAGTCTCTGGTCATCTCCAGTAATATGTCCACAGTCTTTGGTCATTTCCTATACTATGTTTACAGTCTCTGGTCATCTCCTGTACTATGTTCGCAGTCTCTGGTCATCTCCTGTAGTACGTCCACATGTCTGCAGTCTCTGGTCATCTCCTGTACTATGTCCGTAGTCTCTGGTCATCTCCTGTACTATGTCCGCAGTCTCTGGTCATCTCCTGAACTATGTCCACAGTCTCTGGTCATCTCCTGTAGCACATCCACAGTCTCTGGTCATCTCCTGTACTATGTCTGCAGTCTCTGGTCATCTCTTGTACTATGTCTGCAGTCTCTGGTAATCTCCTGTAGTACATCCAGCCTCTGGTCATTTCCTGTAGTATGTTTGCAGTCCATTGTTTCAGAATATTTTTTTCTTGTTTTCCTTCTTTATAACTTAGGTGCATCTTATGGTAATGTGCGTCTTATGGAGCAAAATATACGGTAAGTCTTTCATAATGTGCTATTATTGCAATGCATACTAGCACAATATGCACTGAACTTGCAGAGAGACTTTTTTTTAAACATACAAGAGTTTAGTACCACTATAAGAGGGACCCAGCAGGTTTACTTATGGTGGGCTGACAAGACCAGTCAGGCCACACAAGGAGAGAGAGAGCAGCAGTGACTGGTCTTTACAAAAAGCTACTGCACAAAGAAAAAGTTTCATATTGGATTACTGCACGGATCTTGAAGAAATACACAAGGCCCACCAAGATTCAAGTAAGAACAAACATGCATCTTTTATTTAGATACTATTTGCCTATCCCAGAGTTCTGCCTTAAAGCGGTTCTAAAGTCTAATAGTTTTTTTTCTACCTTAATGCTTTCCCTACATTAAATTGGTTGTAAACCCTTACATATACCCAGTGAACTGACTGGTCTCAGGTGATACACAAAGATGAAACAAATCCTCCTACAGAAGTTGTACCTGCTTATCTGCAGTCCTCTCTTCTCTACATCCATTCAAAGAGCAGAATTTATACAGCTTGCCTGAGCTTCCAGGAGCAGGGGGCGGAGAGCTGAAATTACACTCTGTAGAGCTCAGTGAGGAGAGCTCTGAGAGATGATTTAAGGGAAGGGACACCCCCCCTCCACATAGCTCACAGGAACAGAGCTGAGGCTGTCAATCTGCTGGAGATCCGTCCCCTGTCAATATTTTTTCTTGGTGTCAGGAAAACCTGTCAGAAGTGATTCATGCTAATAGCAGAAGAACAAGGTAGCAGACAGAAATGACACTTAGTGCTCTTAATTGATACAAGTACATACTATAGAGGGATGCGCTTTGTTCATATTTCATGTCTGAGGTTTACAATCACTTTAACCACTTGCCTTCTAGAGGATTTATTGACCATCAGGACCAGGTCATTTTTGTGCGATATGGCACTGTGTTACTTTAACTGAAAATTGCGTGGTCATGCAAAGCTGTACATAAATTATGTCCTTTTTTCCCACAAATAGAGCTTTCTTTTGGTGGTTTTTGATCACCTCTGCGTTTTTTATTTTTTGCGCTATAAACAGAAAAGCCCCAACAATTTTGAAAAAAAAAAAACAATATTTTTTACTTTTTGCTATAGAACATGTCCAGTAAAAAAATTAAAAAAATCTAATTTCTTCATACATTTAGGCCGAAATGTATTCTGCTACAAAAAATATCAATAAGTGTATCTTAATTGGTTTATGTGAAAGTTAGAGTGTCTACAAATGGTGGTATATATACTGGAATTTTTATTTTTATCTTTTTTATACTAGTAATGGCAGTGATCAACGACTTATAGCGGGACTGCAGGACTGCTGCGGACATTCTGACACCGGGGAAGGGGGGGGACTGACTAACTGCCACTGACATTCCCAGTGATCAGTGCTAATAAAAAGCACTGACACTGTACTAATGACACTGGGCAGGAAGGGGTTAACACCTGGGGAAATCAAAGGGTTAACTGTTAGCTGTGTGTTGTTTTACATTATGTGCTGTGTGTGTTTTACTAGGGAGACATGCTGCTTTGTATTTCTCTGCTGTGCAGCATGTCCTTGCCGGCAGGAGAGAGACTTGTGTTGTTTGCACACAGGCCTCTCCACTGTCAGCTTTCCCCGACGATCCCCAGGTGCCGGGGGGAATCTCCGTCTGGGACCCAGTGATTGACAACCCTAGCCGCCAATGGCGGCGCGGGTAGGGCGGCGCACGCACGTGCGCTCCCTACCCAGAAATGCAAATCACGTATATATATATATATGTGAGTTTGCGCAGCCCTGCCGCCTTGTGGCAGTAGTTCTAAAGTGGTTAGTGGTACTAAACACACACTGCTTAATTAACATGGTCACTTCTCTTTCTGTGTATAGATGATGGCAATGCAATTATTTTAATTTAAAAAAAAATAATTCTAAGTACCTTTTTCCTAATCCATATACAGTTGTCACATGACCCAACTCTTTCCCAGCCTGTTTGCGGGGAATCATAAGCAGGAGGAGCGTCTAGTCCTCTGCTGATGGTCATATGTTCAAAATTAATAAAAAGCCTTTGGGATACAGAGTAAAAATAAATAATTAATATTAATAAACTGTTTAAAATTGTCATAGAAATATGTATTTTAAAACAAATCTTTATTATTTTTTGGCAACAACATGGTGTTTGGGGATTTTTGCCATTCACAGGCTGTGTCACACCCCTCCAGTGTGTGTCTTAGAATAACAGGGAGCAGAAAAAAAAGAGGAAAATGCACTGGAATGCATCAGGGCGGCACCAGAACGCATAAAAAATGCATCAGAAATGCACTTGGAATGCAGAAATTGTGGTCTGAACCAGCCCTGAAAACAGACACCAGTAGCTATATTTTCTATTCAGGAAAATTTACATCTCAGTACATACACTACATCACACAGCCAAGTCAAGAGAAGACCTTGGCATTTCTCCCCTTTAAACAGTGAGTGCAAGAATGGGCATGTGACATACCACCCGTTAAGATATCTGCCCATCTATGATCAGTATTATGTATCTCATAATTGTAACTAGCACTGCCTTGTCAGTTAGGTGCTTTGTAAAGCGAGTCGATTAAAAAATTTGCCAAATGTTAAGGGCATTTAAAACTGAACTCCAGGAACAAGACAAAATCTACCCTTGCCGTGTCCCACCACCACCATTTCACTGGGTTAATTTATAGTTTTAGCTAGGGGCAGGGCTGCTGTTAGAAACCACGGGGCCCTGTACAGCCAACCTGACCAGGCCTCCCCCCCCCCCCAAAAAAACAGTTTACTTTCCAAAAAAAAAAACAGCCCTTTTCCATCTTTATAAAGTTCCATTACCTTGTTACGCAGGATTTTTGACAGTTCTTTTCTGATCCCCATGGCTCAGTATCTAGCCTAGTCAGTGCTTCCACGTAAGAGCTAACAAACTCATTGACTATTTATACACTGACACTAATTGCAACTTAAAAAGCTGTGGGACATTAACTTCTAATTGGCATTGTAAACCGTGTGTGGCACCTTGTGTATCTGTACCATGGCCATACATTTCAGGGTATGTAAACTTTTGATCATGGCCTTTTGGTTGATTTCTGTTATCATTATGATTTTAAAAGGAACCAAACAACTATTTGATAATAAATGGCATCATATGATCATCATCCTTCAATAAAAGAGCATTTTTTTGGCATGATCAGTCATATGTTCAATACCAATGCCAAAATTTCACAATTTCTGCCAGGGTATGAAAACTTTTGAGCACAACTGTGTACCTCCATTTGTAAATGCTATAACTTTCACGTAAACCAATTAATTTACACGTATTGGGATTTTTTTTTAGCAAAAGACATGTAGCAGAATACATTTTGCCCTAAATTTATGATGAAATGTAATTTTTTTTTTTTTTTTTTCATAGCATAAAAAATAAAAAATGCGCAGGCGATCAAATACCACCGAAAGAAAGCTCTATTTTACCGCGCAATTGTCAGTTAAAGTAATGCAGCGCTGTAGTGCAAAAATTGGCCTGGTCAGGAGGGGGGGAGGTAAATCCTCTGGAGGGCAAGTGGTTATTAGCCCTGCACTGCACTTGGAGACACCATGGAAGGGCCCACAGCACAGAGCCGGGGAACAGCAATGGAGCCACCTTATCCATGCATCCCTAAACTAAAGGAGCATTTAACCCCTGCAGTGCAAAGGGTAGAGTTTGTTCCATTACTGGAGTTCAGCTTCAGGATGTTTCTGTCAATCTATCCATATAATTTAAAGATATATGTATCACAGTTTTGGAAGGATGAACAAATCATACTCTGTCCTAAAATAAATATCTAGTTTGCACTAAAAAAGTAAAGCAAGAACTGCTCTCATCTATTAGTCGTTATATGTGCAGGACAGCTGAAATAGTTATTTTTATCCTGTGATGAAAACATGAGCCTGAAGTCAGTCAGTGTATAGTACATTTCTACAACACACGCACTATTGTGCAGCAGTAATTAGGGCTATTACTTAGCTCTGTGACTCTGTGACCATTTCAACCCTTCATATAAAGCAGACAAAAGAGCCTCTTTCTGCCAGTGTCATATTAAGTTTAAAAGACACAGCCTTCACATTTTATTACAATTTTTCATTAGTGCTCTTCCATTAATATATTCCTTTGCCTTGAAATAAAATACGAGGAATATGATCATCTACATGTATCTGTGGTTTGATTTTTTTTTTTTAGAATGTCTGTTCTGCTTGCGATATGTTTTATGATGTTGTGTATATACTGTATGTGTGGAAAAATGGCAACAACATAGAAGTAATAAAAAACCCTATTGGTGGGGAGGGGCTGAAACATGGCTCTGTGAGGCTACATAATTCTGGAGCTCCGAACGCCTGCCATGAGTGCCGTGTGGGAAAAGCCCTAGAGCCTACCTGAGCCCTGTCCATGGAGCGTCTTGCGTGGCGGTGGCCACGGACCTCCTGAGCATCAATCCCTGTGGAAGACTTTGCTGTGGGTCCTGGCTGTCAGCCTGCGTGTTGGCGGGTCCTTTGGTCACTGGGATCAGGCAGCTGGAGGAGTTCCGTGGGCTGAGCAGAGTGGAGTCAGGAGGTAGTGGCATCAGAAGGAGGAAAGAACGCTGGGAGTGCCCGCGAGAATGCTTGTGTGGTGACAAGGGTGGCCGTGGAACAACTTGTGCGGTGGCAGCTGGAGACCCGGGAGTTGCTGGTGAGCCAGAGGACACAGTGGAGGAGACGGTGATGCACATGGAGGAAGGCCCCCGGTTCATTCCTGCCACCCAGAGATACCCCAAGACCCTGAACGTGGGAGACCCTCTGTATTATGTGCTATGTAACAGTGATCCTGATAGAAAAGAAGGAGTAAACTGGGAAGGTGATGTGCCGCATTCGTTGCATGGATGGTGATGGTGAGCGAAAAAATCTTTAAAGAACTGTAGTAGCCATTGTAAATATTAGTCTATGTGGGACTAACTGTGTGGAGAGAAAAAACTTTCTCGTAGGGTCTCAGAGGGTTTTGGGGGTCAGCGGGAAGTCTTTTTTATGTATAAAAAAGGCACGTGTGTGTACTTGGGATGCCAATAGAAGAAGAAAGGGGGATATCTTGGGGTCAGCTACTTGGGAAAAGAGGAAATTTAACTGTAAATCCTCAAAACGAAATGAAGAGTCAAGCTGTTAAAAGGGGGGAGGGGGGAATCAAACCCCCCTTCCCAACCAAAATCGAATGCAAACACAAGTACAATCAGAAAATACATTCCCCTGCAGGAGAAAAGCCCAAAGACCCAATCCATGGAAAAACGGCAGGAAGCAATTAAAAAGTATGATGGAGATCAATCTAGACTGTCATTTGGGATACTGGAAGAAGCCAGATTAAAGAGCCCATAAACAGGGAAAATGTAAGAGAACATGGAAATATGGAACGGCAAGGAGCCATGGCACAAATACCTACAAAAACTGAGATGGCAGAGATGAAACTATCCATGAAAAATTAGATGGGGACATTACACAAGGATCTGGGCCAGATATTAAATCGAGTTGAAGAAGTAGAGGGGAGAATGGAGGAATATACGCATTTAATTAATAAATTAGAAACACAGGTGGAGGAGATGAGGAGAGAACAGAGAAAGCTCATATTTAAAATGGAAGACCAGGAAAATCGTAATAGAAGAAATAATTTAAGGATTATGGGTCCATCAGAAGAAGAGGAACAGGAAGAGGAGATAAATAAGAGAATATGTAATCCAATAATGGGAAGACCAGAGACAGAAAAACTGAAAATCGAGAGAGTACATTGGATTGGAAGGCCAAGAGGAATACCGGAGGAAAGCCCCAGAGACATAATAGTTCGATTTCATAATTTCGAAGATAGAAAGAAATATGGAAAGGTCTGTGTGACTTTAGGGAAATAAAATATAAGGAAACAAACCTGTATATTTTTGTGGACATTGCCTCAGAGACATTGGCTAGGAGAAGATCTTTGAAACCGTTGCTGGAGCATATGAGAGCGAAAAAAAGTTTGATATAACCAGGGCTTTCCAGCATGCTTAATCGGATGGAAAGCAGGAAAATCGGCAAGGCTGAGGTTCCCAGAAGACCTCAGTGACTTTTGTGAGAAATTAGATTTACAGAAAATGGACTTTGAAGGGTGGACATAGGGGTTTAGAGAGAGTGGCAGGCAGGGGGCAGGAAAATGGCAGCGGGTATCAAAGAAGAAGTAGGAAGGCGTAGTGTGGGAGTGGGGGCGGGGGAAGGTTCAGAGAGAGAGAGTTGTGCTGTGTTGAGTTTTTTTTTCTCTCTCTCCTTTCCCCCCTGCCCTTCATCACCTGCACTATGGTTTCTTTGCCCCCGGTCCCTCCCGCTCCAGTGGAGATAACGGGTAGGGTACTGAAAATGGGATTCTGACAGGTAGTCTGGAGGTCGGGCAAGCAGTCAAGCTACAACCTGATAGATGATCTGAGCCAAGGATTGGAGTCGACGTGCGTGTTTTGAATCCAACCCAGACTAGGAGTCATTAGTGGGTTTAATCCACAACAGACTCCAAGGCAATATGTAGGCCAGGTGGGTTTTAGGTGTAAAAGAAGTAGGGGAGAGGGAGGGAGGAAAAGCAGTGGGGGAGGGATGGAAATAGGGGGTTGCAGCAGGGAGGGAAGGGTCCATATCTCAAACTGTCTGTATCTGTCTTCCCGTGATGGGATATCTGGTAGGGTAATGGAATAATATTTGAAAAGAGTGTGATAAAGTTTATGACTTATAACTTGAAAGGGTTAAATTCTCTAACAAAAAGATATAAGATAAGATAAGGAAATCCACCAATACTCCATAGATGTGGAGTTTCTTCAAGAGACACACATAACTCATGATACAAATGTTAAGTTATACACTAAGCACCACGCAATGCTGATTCCCCAGTTCAAAGAGCTAAAGGTGGACCGTGAGTTTGGCCCTTGGGGCTCGCCCAGTTTGTCAGCATTCCGGGTTAGGACTGATCTAGTTTGCACCCTTGGGTTCCTTCCCTGGTTGGGGGGGAGGGGGTCCCCTCATGGACTCAAGAATTATGACTTTCCGCTGCCGCAACCTATCTTGGGCATGGGTGAGGGTATTCTGGTTTCCGTTGGTAGCATGGGGTGAAGGTTCCCTCGGGCTTCGGGGTGGGAGGTTGATCTGGCGGGCCCGGCTGGGTGGGAGGAGGATGGCTCCATGGTTCTTTGGGTTTTTTATGGGAGGTCATCACGGAGACCTCGCTCCTGGGACCTTTAGTTTTATAGCTTCGGACCCCGTTTGATTATGTTTGTTGCCTTATTGCCCTTTTGCCCCCTGGGGGCTTTAGTTTCTGATGTTTTCATTTGCAGCCATGTGTCCGGTGGTAGAGCCACCCCTAACTGGTATCCTTCCTTTGTAGGATGCGCGTCACCATTGGCGAGACACAATTGCACTATTGTATATACTTTTTGTGTCTTTTTCCTTTTTTCTTTCTTTGTTTTTTTTCTTCTTTGGTTTTTTTTTTGTTCTTGTTTTCTGCAGGGTTCCAGGACGCCACGGTCCGCTCGCCATTGGAAGCGGAAATTGCTAGCTGCTTTATGGGTTTTTTTGCCGAGCGTGTTGCGTTGATATCGCCATGGCCTCTCCCCTTTTGAAAATACATTCGCAGAATGTTCAAGGCTTCAATTCGCCTCAGAAGCGGGCTAAATTCTTTCAACACCTCAAATCGCAACAAATTAACGTGGTATGTTTACAAGAGACCAGGTTTTCGCAGTCCTCCGCTCCGCGTTATCTCTCACCTCACTATCCCACCTTTTACACGGCCTCGGCTCCTTAGAAGCGTCGGGGTGTACTGATAGCTTCCCTTTGTCTGTGCTCGGAATATAGCAGACCCCACGGGCAGGTATTTGCTTTTGCAAGGCACCCTCTGGGACCAGGAGGTTACTTTTGTCTCTTACTACGCACCCAATCGTTTTCAGGATAAATTCTTTTCGCATCTTTGCACCATTGTTTCCCGACACTCCAAGGGTCTCATTCTTGTTTTGGGGGATTCAAATGTTACTTTGGATTCCACGTTGGATAGGCGCTGTGCACGGGGGGTGGCCCCTTCCCATGACTTGGTGCTGGAGGAACGTATGCGCTCTCTCTTGCGGACGGCGGGGCTAGCGGATGTCTGGAGGGAGCTTCACCCGACTGAACGCGACTTTACATTTTATTCCAGTCCTCATGATAGTTTTTGTAGAATTGATCATATATTTATGCCGGTTCAGCAGCTTCCCTTGGTCAGGCGGATATCTATTCCCTCCTCACCTTGGTCGGATCACGATCCCTTGGTACTTCTCCTTACTCTCTCTGGGTCAGAACGGCGCCCTTTTCATTGGCGCGTCAACGATTCTTTATTGACCACTCAGGCTACCTGCCAACAAATAGAATTTTTCTTACGTACATACTTCATGGAAAACTCGGGATCGGTCTCCTCGGCAGTAACCCTATGGGAAGCGCATAAGGCCACGATGCGGGGTCATGTTATACAGCTGGCGGAGGTCCGGAAGCAGGAGCGGGAGCGCCGACTTTTGGAGCTTCATTCTCTCCTGGCTTCTGCGGATGCGCGCTGGAAGTCGTCTCCATCCGCAGCCCATAAACGCGCTCGGGACGCTCTGGCGACCGAATTAGACCTACTTGCCTTTTTGGAGGCGGAACAGGCCCTGCGTTGGACCAAACACAAATTTTATTCTTGTGCTAATAAACCGGGCCCGATGCTGGCCAGGAAGCTCAATTCCGTGGGGAAACCCCATAAACCGATCCGACTGCGACTTCCCACAGGTGGATGTACTTCTAATCCCCAGCAGATTGTTTCTCAATTTTCGGACTTCCTTTCACGCCTTTACACTGCACCTGATCCCTTCCCTGTGGCTCAGGCAGAGGCATTCTTTCAAGATCTTCGTCTTCCAGGATTATCCGAGGCAGCACAGGTGGCCCTCAATGCCTGTGTTTCCGTACCGGAAGTGCTCCAAGCTATCAAATCTTTAAGGTCCACCGCGGCCCCAGGTCCTGATTGCTACTCCAGTCTCTATTATAAGAAATTCTTGGTCCTGTTGGCGCCCTTCTTGGCTGACTATTTCAATGAGTTACGACAGGGCTCCTTGCCCTCCCCGGATGCGCTTAGAGCACATATAGCCATGATTCCTAAGACGAACGAGGATGTACAGGAACCGCAAGCCTTCCGGCCCATTTCTCTTCTTAATGAAGACCTGAAGATATTGGGCAAGATTCTTAGCTCTCGCATCAATAACTATTTGCGTAGCCTGGTCCACAGGGACCAAGTGGGGTTTGTCCCTGGGAGGCAGGCGGGTGATAACGTTCGTAAGGTGGTCCATCTTATACATCTTCTGCAACAGCGGAAAATCCCAGGATTCTTACTGTCCTTAGATATATATAAAGCTTTTGACTCTCTATCCTGGGAATATCTGCGGTTTTTGCTGTCTCGTTGGGGTTTTGGGGATTCTATCCTTTCTTGGATTCAAGCCTTGTATTCGTCTCCTTCGGCCTCCGATAAATATGCTGGGTATTTCTCGAACCCCTTTCCTATTGGGCGAGGGACGAGACAGGGCTGCCCCTTGTCCCCGGCGCTTTTTGTACTGGCTCTTGAGCCGCTGGCTTTAGCGCTCCGGACCAATTGCAATATATTGGGGGTTTCATACGCGGGACAGGAGTTTAAGCTGAATCTTTTTGCGGATGATGCCCTCTTGACTCTTACTAAGCCTCTGACGACGCTTCCTAATCTGCAAAGGGTTCTTGAGCACTTCTCTTTGATTTCGGGTCTCCGTATTAACTTGGACAAGACTGTCGCTCTTAATATTACTTTGGATTCCGATTTGGTTTCACGCCTTCAATCCTACTTCCCTTATAAATGGGCTTCCTCCTCTCTTGAATACTTGGGCATCTGCTTGACCCCCACCTATGACTCCCTCTTTGCTGCGAATTATTACCCATTGCTTAGTTCTCTATCTTCTCTTCTGCATTCCTGGCAATTTCCGCACCTGTCTTGGATAGGGCGGGTTCATTCGGTGAAAATGACCGTCCTGCCGAAATTGTTATATTATTTTCATACTCTCCTAGTGCGGGTTCCCCCTCATTTCCTTCGGTTGCTTCAGGCGAAGCTTATGCGTTTCATCTGGGCCAATCAGCACCCCAGAGTATCTAGGAATACGCTCTTTGCTCATAGACTCCATGGTGGCCTTGGGGTGCCCAATGTAACTAAGTATTACCAGGCGAGCCAGATTGCCCCGCTGTCTATGTTGCACGCTTCCTCTGACGTCCCTCTCTGGGTCTTGCTGGAGCTACCTAACTGTGCCCCTATCCAATCGTCGGTGCTTCTATGGCTTCCCCCTGCCCTGCGCCCTATGTCACTGAGCCCGGTGTTGCTCCATGGCTTATAAGTCTGGGACTCGGTGCGTTATTCCAGTGGCCTGATGTCACCCTTTCTGCCTTTGCTTCCAATTGTTAACAACCCTCTTTTCCCACCGGGTTTCGATCACCCAAGGGCGTTCTCTTGGTGGGTGGCTCATGGGTTTTTGCAGGTGTGACACTTTTTGGTTTCTCGGTCCTTCCCTACCTGGGATCTTCTTCGGGAGTCCCGGGATGTTCCCCCGGCGGAATTTTTTCGATACCTTCAATTGCGGCACTGGCTACTCTCGCTGCGGGGCACTTCTTCTTTTCCATACCAGAAATCGGCCTTTAAACAGCTTTGCCAGCAGCGCCCGGGTGCCCCGGGCCTTATCTCCCTTCTTTATGCAGCCTTGAACAGGCGCTCGTCGCATACTTCTCTTTCATATGTTGTTCAGTGGGAGCGTGACCTGGGAGTGGATGTGGATCTGGGGGACTGGAATAGGGCCTGGTCACTCATAGCTAAATGCTCATTCAATACCACCACGCTGGAGGCAGCCTATAAGGTATTGTTTCGTTGGTATTGGGTTCCGGCTCGGTTGGCCCAGGCTAATCCTGCTTGTAGTGATCGATGTTTCCGGGGTTGTGGCCATCGTGGCGATGTCTTGCATACCTGGTGGTCATGCCCGAGACTGGTCCGTTTTTGGTCTCGTGTATTTGGCCTCCTTTTCACGTTGTTTCATCTATCCATATGCCGGGATGCTTGGTATGCCTTGCTTCATTGCCCCATACCGGGTCTCTTGGCTCATCAGCAGAAGCTGGCGTCCTATTTGTTTTTGTCGGCCACCAGAACAATTGCTCAGGCCTGGAAGAGTCCGTTTGTCCCTTTTCAGGGGGTGCGGGATCGTATGACCAATATGATGCTTAATGAACAGATGTCGAGCATATGCAACGACTCCCAATGTAAATTCTCGAAAATATGGGAACCATGGTTACAATATGCCTTTCCCACGCTTCCTTTGGCTAGTATGGGGATGTAATGGCGTTAGGCACTGGCGTTCGATGGTGGCGCTCTTGGATCTCTGCCCCTCTCTTCTCCCTTTTTTTTTCTCCTCTTATTTCTCTTCTCTTTCTTTCTCTCCATTTCTGTTAGTTTTTTGGGTGATAGTGGACAGCTGCCTTTAATTGCAGTTAGAATTTCATTACCGTCATTGTAACCTATGTGCCATTGATAGTCCCTTCGTGGGCGTACCTTCTGCCTTGTTGAAGTTAGAGCACTATTTTTCTTTTATTATTATGTTTTTTATCTTATCGGTGCAATTGATAGCCCCTGTGGGGGCATGTTTTGTCGCCTCTGTTTTATACTGATTAAAACTAATAAAAACTATTGAAATACAAAGAGCTAAAGGTGTAGCAATTGGGTTCTCCAGTTTATCCTGGAGGAAAGAATTGAGGATCCTGAGGGCTGGTTTCTATTTCTGAGGGGAGAGTTACAAGGAGTTGAATATACACTAGCTAATATCTGTGGTCTGAATAAAAATCCAGTAATATTCTTGGAAGGTGTGTTAAGGAAACTTTCTGAATTTAAAAAGGGTAGTCTGGTTGTGGCAGGAGACTTATACATGTGTCTGGATCCTCAGATGGATGCGTCTTCATGTATGTGGAGAGAGGGGAGTAGGAAATCTAAATTATTGAATAGATTATTATATAAGTGCCAACTGAGTGATACTTGGAGTAAAACACGGTGAAAGAGATTATACCTTCTTCTGTCTGGTACATGGTTCGTATTCAAATCTGGATTAAATTATGATCGAGCATAGACAATTGGAGTCGTTGGTGAGTTCCAACATAGAGGTTATGTCCATCTCTGATCATGCTCCTGTCACAATGAGACTACACGTAGGAGGTAGGAGGGAATCAGGACAAAATAAATACGTGGAGACTAAATGAGATGCTTCTACAGGACCCAGAAATAGAGAAAAGGCTAAGGCAGGAAATTGAGAAATTTGTTGAGTGCAATGAGACCGAGGAGGTCTTGGTGGCCACTATTTAGAAGCCACATAAAGCATATATCAGGGATATACTGATCTCGATAGGTGCAGAAAAAAAGAAAGAACGAGGGGGAAAAAAAAAGAGGGTGATGGAGGAGCTTTATAAATTAGAACAGTTCCATTAAAAGAAGATAGGTACAAACGTATATCAGAAGATGATCCTTAAAAGAGAAGAATTAAAAGAGCTTATGGAACAGGAGTCAAGAAGGATATTCAACAGGGTTTCAAAAGAAAGATATCAGTGGGGGAATAGACCTGGAAAATATTTAATGAGTAAGCTTAAGGAAAATAAATCTAAATCTAAAAGCTTTATAGAAAGAATTAAAGACGGTAAAGGAGAAATGGTGTACACCACCACTGATATTGCTAATAGGTTCCAAAAATATTATAGCAGACTGTACGACGTGAGCCCCAGAAATAAAAAATAAGTGGAGGACGAAAAGAAGAAAAATAGGCAGAAATTCCTAAATGAAGTGGAGTTTCCAAGATTAACAGAAGAAAAATTAGAGGCCCTAGAGAGATCAATTATCACGGAGGAAATTACCCTGGCCCTAAAAAATATGGCCACAGGAAAGAGTCCTGACCTGGATGGATACACCGTGGTATATTTTTAAAAGTTTAACATGAATGCAATGGACAGCCACAAACAGCAGACTTTTATGTGATAAGCTGCCACCTCCTGGGGGAGGAGCCACAGAGGGCTGAAAGCATAAAGGATCCCACAATGCTTTGCAGACACCTAAGATGGATGCCAGCACATGGAGCAGCACAAGGTCTGAGGAAAGGTAGGACCTTGACACTTACAAAGGGTAAAAAGAGAGAAATTGCCGACTGTCACGTACCTGATGGGACATTGAATTGACGAGGTCGGCCTCACTTGTGTCACTAATCCTGAGCCCGCTGAGGTTGGAACAGAGGGCATCTAAGGACCAGGGGGACAAGAGCGCCAGGGTTTTGCTTGCGGCTCTTGCAGATGATGACCTTGGTAAGCAGGATATCCACTGATTCGGACACTGTAGAAATAGACCAGGCAGGTACAGTGGAATGCCAGATGCACAGCAGAGCCAGGTTTGCAGCCAGGACACAGGACTAGAGTGGAGTCGTAGGATAACAGTCGGACAGTGCGGTACAGAATCAGGAGGAAAATACCAAAGTCAGGAACAGAGCCGAAGTCAGGAACCGGGGGCAGAAGAGCCGGGTCAGTAACAAGCCGGGTCAGCACCAAAGGAATCGCACAGGAAACAAGCAGGACACTGGGGGAGCTGAAGACCAGTCAGCACTGAATCAGCACCGAGGTACTCTTTAAATAGTCCGCCCAGCGCCGACAGGCTTGCCTGGGTCCTAGTGCCTGCCCGGTGCCGTCATTGGTGACAGGCGCGCCTGGGTCCTAGTGCCCGCCTGCCTGTATGCCTTGTCGGGATCCTGCGCCTGCGCAGAATTATGCGCTGCGGCGATCTTCTTGTTCCCTGATACCGACAATATTCCTGTTGATAGATGCCGAAAAGGCTTTCAACAGGGTTAATTGGGGATTTATGTTTGATACATTAGAGGTCTTAGGAATAGGGCCTAAAATGTTAAGGTGGATAAAAGGGCTTTACAATAGTCCGTCAGCGGCGATTAAGGTCAATGGATCCCTCTCTCAGTGCTTTAAAATGTATAATGGTACCAGACAAGGATGTCCACTCTCTCCTTTGTTATTTGTACTGTCCTTGGAACCTGTCCTGGTGAGGTTGTTTTACATCATAAATCCTAGAATAACGTTGCCTTAATGAGATTGTTAAATCAGTATAGCGATCTGACAAGTTTGAAAAAAAAATCCTGCAAAATCAGAGATCTTAAACATCAATTTACCAAAATCAGAGGAGCTGAATCTTATAAAAAATTTCCATTCACTTCAAGGGGAAATTAAATAGGCTACCTGGGAATAAAATGAACTCCTTAAATAAAAGGCCTATATCAGGCAAATTATATCCCATTAATAAACGAAATAAAGAATGAGCTGAGGAGACTGTCAAAAGGTGGAGCTTCTTGGATAGGTCATATAAACCTGGTAAAGATGGTGATAGTACCAAAAGTCCTGTATAAGTTTTACATGCTACTAGTACACCTTCCAGGATCATTTTTTGGGATAATTAAGAAAATGATACTCAAGTTTATTTGGGCAAATAAGAAACTGAGAATAAGTTTTGAGGTATTGTGTAGGGCAAAAGGGAATTGGGGCCTGGATATGCCCAATATGAAGAAATACTACCTAGCGGTGATACTATCATGTATAATAGACTGGACATTTAACGCACAAGGGAGAGGTTGGGTGAACATGGAAGGGGTTTTGAGTAGGGCACAGTTAGGGAAGATGGTGTGGGTACCACATAAATTTCGCACATTAGATGTCAATATCAGCTCACTCACAAAGATAGTTTTAAATGTTTGGAATAGGTTGTATAAGCAAAAGGATGGAAATATAACTCACTTATGACTCTGAGTATTTCCCCCCAGGGAAGGATAACATTTCTGGGAAATGGCTTAAAGATAAAAATGAAGGATATATTGAACAAAGGGAAATTGCACACTTTTTTTAGATTTAAAGAAGGAAGATGATTTATTTTTCACATTAGATGAGTGGCGGTATTGTCAATTAAGTCACTTTGTTTCAATGCTCCCACAACCATTGAGGACTAAGGAGGATCTGTATCCATTCGAAAAACTGGTAAACGTAACTACAGTTCCTAGACAGTTTACCTCTAGGATCTATAGGATTCTTATGGACATGGAGAGTACCGATTCTCCTCGGTTCTTGGGAAAATGGGAACAGGAGCTTGGAACAGAACTGAATGAACAGCAAAGGAATAAAATATTCAAATTAATACATGGGGTGATGAATATGAGTACAGTCAAAATTAATTACAAATGTCTGGCGAGATGGTATATTACACCGAGTAAGGCACAAAAACAACAAGTAGACGTTTCACCGTTGTGATGGAGATGTTGTGGGGAAAAGGGAACAATGGGACACATATGGTGGGACTGCCCGAATGTACAGGACTATTGGAAGGGAATAATACAATTTACCCAGGAAATATATGCGTATAACATTTAATCAGTGCGGTTAAGGGTTTGATTCCCAAATTTTGGCAAGTCCCAGAGCCACCAAGAATAAATGATTAGAGTGGAAAATATTTATAGGATGGAGGAGTTATATCATACTGAGGCGGACAAAATAGATACATTTAGGAAAACGTGGGGTAGTTGGTTGAATTTTAAAACATCTAAATAATATCAGGAATTAGTTGGAGTCTAGGTGAAAAAAATTAGAGGAAGTCTTAAAGAGATTTTGAGAGAAAAAATGGATGTAGGATGGAGGGGTATAGATATGGATAGAGAATAATGAGAGAGGATAGTAAGAGGATGTGGACTGGGGTATGTGGAGGGTGGGAGGGTGGAGGGAAGGGTGGGGAAGGGAAAAATGTGTTGCAAAGGGAACTTATGTATTGGTGATGTACTTGTGATTTGTATTTCCTTCTTATTTTTTATGTATTAGATGTTCTTTTTTGTACCAGAAAAATTCAATAAACGAAATATTTAAAAAAACAAACCAAAAAACCCCTATGGCACTACCATGGCTAAATTAACCACTTGCCCTCCTGAAGATTTACCCTCCTCCTGACCATGACATTTTTTTGCCTTGCGGCGCTGCATTACTTTAATTGGCAATTGCTCGGTCATGCAATGCTGCACCCAAATGAAATGTACAGTATGTCTTTTTTTCCCACAAATGGAGCTTTCTTTTAGTGGCATTTGATCACTTGTTGGTTTTTATTTTTCGTGCGATAAGCAAAAATGACCGAAAATTTTGAGAAAAAAAACTATGTTTTTGACTTTTTGCTTTTAAACATGTCCAGTAAAAAAATAAAAAAAAAAAACAAATTTTGGCATAAATTTAGGCAAAAATGTATTCTGCTACATGGCTTTGCTAAAAAAAATCCCAATACATGTAAATTAATTGGTTTACGTTAAAGTTCTACAAATGGAGGTATATATAGTGGATTTTTTTTTTAAACTAGTAATGGGAGCGATCAGCAACTCTTAGCAGGACAGCAGAACTGCGACGGGCATTCTGACACTGGGGAGAACTGACTAACTGTCACTAACATCCCCAGTGACACTAATACAGTGATCAGTGCTAATAAAAAGCACTGACACTGTACCAATGACACTGGGCAAGAAGGGGTTAACATCTTGGGCAATCAAAGGGTTAACTGTATGCTGTGTCCTGTTTTACAGTGTGCTGTGTGTGTGTCTTTCACTGTGTCAGCACATTGCTTTGTATTACTCTGCTATACAGAGCAATACAAAGCAATGTACAGGAGTTGACAGGAGAGGGATCTGTATTGTTTACATACAGGTCTCTCCTCCGTCAGTGATACTCAGCAATCGCTGGGTGTCGGTGGGGAATCACTTCTCTTCTCCCCCCATACCCTCGTATACCTACCTAAGCCCAATCTTGATCCAGTGATGTGCATGAGATCAGCAGTTCTCTTCGCTCTCTGCCTCCTCGTTGGCTCAGAGACAGCAGTGGGAGCCATTGGCTGTCAATCACAGCCAGCAAGAAGAGGTGTTGAGTGGGGCCAAGCCATGCTCTGTGTGTGAATGGACACACAGAGTGGGGCTCGGGAGCGAGCATGCTCAAGTGCCCCATAGTAAGCAGCTTGATATGGGGGGCACTCATCAGTGGGGAGGAGCCAAGAGCGCCGTCAGGGGACCTGAGAAGAGGAGGATTGGGGCTGCTTTGTGCAAATCCATTGCACATAGAACGTAAATCTAACATGTTTGTTATTTTAAAAAATAAAAGACAAGGCTTTACAATCACTTTCAAGCAAAAATATTGCCTTGTAGTAGGTAAAATCCAGACCAACGTTGGGAGGGCAGGGCAAACTGGGCAATTGCTCAAGGCTCCCACTCTTTTGTGGGATCAAACCATGGGGAAGTCTGTGTAAGTGACAAGTCACCAGAGTTTTAGCTTACACAAGGCAAAGACTCCCTTTGATTGGCCCAGCATTGTCACATGCAGAAAAGTACAATGCTTCTCCATATCTGGAAGTACAGAGCTGTAACATAAAAAAGAATACAGTTCCCCTTTAGGTGAATGGATGTACTTACCATTATACCACCTCTAAGAGGAAGGTTCAGACCTTCGACATTTAGGCCTTTTTTTGGTTCAAAATAAAAAGAGGCTATACTTACCTGCTCTATACAACATTGCACAAAGTGGTCTGTTACCTCCTCTTCCTTTAGTCCTCCGCCGCCACTGTCAGCTTCTCCCTCCCCCAGTGTCTCCTTAGCAAGCCAGGTGCCAAGCAGACACCCATGCTCGTGTGCCTGCAATTTGGGCTGTGTGTGTCCATAGACACACACAGTGCCAGTAAGCCATGCCCCACAACATCCTCACAGGATTTCGCTGATAGCAGCTGAAGCCTTTGGCTCCACTGCACTCAGTGTCTCCTGTGAGACCAGGAATTGAGGAGAGTGGTGCTACAGCGAGGACAGCGCTGGAGTAGTGACAGGAGCCAAATAAGTGTTTACAGATGGGGGTGGGTAGGATAGGTAGTAGGGCATTTTTTTATCCTAATGCAGTAAATGCATTAAGGTAAAACCCTCTTTTGCAGCCAAGGAAGCAGCCATCTTAGCCTCTGCTTGATCTGCAGTTGCCATGTTGCTGCACATGTGATGTTATGATATCAAACATTTGATGGCTTGACAGCTCAGTTGAGAGCACAAGCAGCTGTGACAGTTATCATTCATCAAGAACAGGTTTTAGAGGCTCACCTGGTATAGAAGTAAGTCCCAAATTTTCTTGACAAAGCCACGTGGGTTGGTGGTGTAACGCGTTGGGTGGAGCTTAGTGATGTCATTTCTGGCATGGAGCCGTGGACCGGAAGTCTGGTCCTCATATATTGTGTTTTTACATTCAGTGTTTGAGTGTTTTATGGGTATTCAGCTTTTAATTTAACAAACAGTATTACACTATTGGAGGCCATTTGTTTTTTCTTCCATGGGGGTCCCGAAGTGGAGGAGAGGAAGTGGAGGTGACATTTTTGGAGTGCAGGTTTTACTGCTGATGCAGGTGATATACAGTGTGACCAGTTGCTGCCATCTAGAGTCTACATATGGAAATACAACCAAACAACTGAGACCTGTATTTAATTATATAGGGCCTGGTGTCCAGGTGAGTGGTCATCTTTACATGTGGTGGTGGTGTTTATCACACGATTGATTCTGGATCACTGGAGTATATTTGTCAGGTGAAGCACAGAATTAACTTTTTGGATCACTTACACATTATTGATATGAACCATTTAATAGACACATTGATTTTCTGATTGTTTCATTAATATTCAGTGTATGTATTTGAGATGTTTTATTGCATAGCGCAACACTTTATTATTATATCTTATTCTTGGGGGTGTGGGATCACTTATCAGTGAGTGCAGCAACTCTATTAGCTTGATAATTATTTTATTTTTGTTTGGTTTATTTGCTTCTGGTAGTGCACACAGTCACTGTTGTACACAAGTCACAAATGAGGTTCGTTTTAGAAGGTTCATTAAAAAAACTTAGTTCACAGGTAAAACCCAAAGGGAACTGCCTCCCGTTCATCAGGACTGTGTAGATATATGAGGTAGGTATGGGTCTGGAGCCAGGGATCAGCTTCGAGTGAGAGCCTTTTTGGTACTGTCAGATCGATGTGACTCAGTTTGGTCAAATGTTTGGCTTTTTACCTGTGAACTAAGTTCTTCATTAAAACTCTTAAAAACCAACCTCAGTTGTAAATTACTTCTAAGCCTCTAAAGCCTGTTCTTCATCCTCCTCCTCCTGAGCATCTCTCAGTTGCTTCTAGAAAGACATCAGCCACAGACTTAAATCAGTCTCACTGACACCATACCCCTCACCAGCTACGGAACTCTCTGTAGGACTAATCATCCCTATCCTCCTCCATGTGATACCCAACGTAATCATACACACTTACCAGTTATCAGTCATGGTATTTATTTATTTATTTCAGGTACTTATATAGCGCTGTCAATTTACGCAGCGCTTTACATATATATTGTACATTCACATCAGTCCCTAACCCTTAAGGGGCGTACAATCTAAAGTCCCTAACTCCCATACATACATACATAATAGGGCCAAATTTAGACAGTATCCAATTAACCTACCAGCATGTTTTTGGAGAGTGGGAGGAAACCGGAGTACCTAAAGGAAACCCACGCAGGCACAGGGAGAACTCCAGGCAGGTGGTGCTGTTGCTGGGATTCAAACCAATGACCCTAGTACTGTCAGGCAGGACTGTTCTTTTCATGTGGCATGATCAGAACTACACCCAAAACCAGCACAGTTCAGCTTCTTTAATTAGTGTGAAGAAAGCTGTACTAAGATGCAAAAAAAAAAAAAAATCAATGTTCTTGTCTAGCTGTGTGCTGAGAGGTATAATGTAATACAATGTAACCAAATTGTGAACAAAAATGCAATTGTCAATTAAAAAGTTGTGGTGCTAAAAATGCTTTCCATTGGTTTCAGTCGGTGGAGTTTTCACTTCTTATGACTTACTGGTAATTTATTCAGTTAACTTATGGAATCAATTAACAGAAAGACAGATTAATACAATAGTGCAGTAGAATAATAACTATTGAAATGGAAGATACTCTAGGATCTAGTCCTAAAATTTTCATTGTTGCGGTCAAATTTGATATCCCCTCCCCCATATGTTTTTTATTTGTTGCTATCCACACAACTATACATTAAATAAATAAATCAATTATTTAAAAATTTATATTTATATATATATATATATATACTATATATATACACACGTACAGTATATATATATATATATATATTTCTTATCTTTCTGATTGTTTCTTTGAAGGAGGTTTATGCAATAGACTCAATAGGCTATAGCAGTGGTCTCCAAACTGCGTCCCAGGGGCCAGGTGTGGCCCTTTGCTTGCCCTTATCTGGCCCTTGGGGCACTGTCCACCAACTGACACCAATGATGGGGCACCATTCCCCCTACTAACACAATCAATAGAGTACTATTCTTCTCTTCAAAATCAACAATGGGGTACTATTCCTCCCAATGATGGGGCACTGATGCCAGGCATTTTCTACCCCCACTGGCCACAGTCCAGCCCCCCCTAAACCCTGAAGTACAGTAAACTGACCCTTTGCTTGGAAAGCTTGGAGACCCCTGGGCTATAGAATAGATGCAATGTAAAATTAAGGGCCAAATACTGGAACAGTTTTTCTTAGTGATTCTAAAGCATAAACATTTTTACCCCAATGCATGTTCTGTCCCCACATGAAGGCGAATGAAGGTATAACTGATAATGGCTGTGTAACTTCCTACCTTCGTATCCAAGCAGTGGAGCAGACCGGACCGGCAGATGTTCAGGTTAGACGGATCCAAACGTATACACAGGAATGAAATCAGCGTGGGTTTATTTGGTCCAAAATACAGCGACAAACAGTGATACAATACTGTAAGGTAGTAGAGGTATTGATGCTGTCCTGTGATATCTTTCCTGAGGCTAACTGCTGGTCAAAAACGGATGCCTTCACAAGCCCAGGGTATTGAATGTCCTGTCACACAGCTATATAGCAGATAAAATGGCTGCAGGAAGTGACCAGAACCAAGGCTTGCCTAAAACCACACCCAGCAGAGAAAACACTTACTAGCTATAACAAAGGCATGCAGCATGCAAATTCTGGCCAGCAGATGGCAGCAACAGATCAAGACATAGAAACAAACATGGTGAAATAAGAATTGGTGATACAATGCACAGTTAAATAACAAATATGAGGGGAACAGCACAATGCATTCCTTGCATTAAGGTATAAAATGTTTAGGCATCAGTTTTGTCCCCTTCGCCCCCCCTCCTTATAGTCAATACAGTGCTGTGCACATCAGCAGCTCTTCTCTCCGCTCACTTCTGTGTCTCACTGGATTTTTTTGGGCACCAGGAGCTGCTGTCAATCAAAACCAGTGATGAGGGAGTGGGGCCAAGTCCTACTGTCTGTGTCAATGGACACAGAAGTGGGGCTCGGGAGTGAGCAAGCACAAGCTGCTTCCCATGGGGGCACTGGACAGATTATTATTATTATTATACAGTATTTATAAAGCGCCAATAGTTCGCTCAGCGCTGTACATTACAAAAGGGAGACAGAACATGTGACAGAACAATACCAATACAATGCAAAACATGAGGGGATCAAGGGCCCTGCTCTTTCGAGCTTACAATCTAGGAGATAGGAAGAGCCAGGAGCACCAGCGGGGACCCAAGAAGAGGATGTATTGCAGGCGCTCTGTGCAATTCAATTGCACAGAACAGGTAAGTATAGAGCTGTTTATAATGAAAAAAAAATCCTTTACAATCACTTTAACCACTTCCTGTCTGGACACTTTTACCCCCTTCCTGTCCAGGGCAATTTTCAGCTTTCAGCGCTATCACACTTTGAATGACAATTGCGCGGTCATGCAGTACTGTACCCATATGAATTTTTTACCATTTTTTTGAGACAGATAAAGCTTTATTTTGGTGGTATTTATTCACCGCTGGGATTTTTATTTTTTTTACTATGTAAATGAAAAAGTCATAAAATTTTGAAAAAAAGTGTTTTTTTAAATAAAATTTTGCAAATAAATAATATTTCATCATAAATCTTGGCCAAAATTTATTCCATTATTTTTTTAGTAAAAAAAAAAATCAAAATTAGTTATAACCAAAAATTATAATTTTTAAACATTTTTTTTACATTTTTATTTTATTTTTTTATATTATTATTTTTTATTTATTTATTTTTTTTTACATACTGTCACCCTAGCAGTAGAGTGTCACCATGGTGGGGGGTGATGAAGATTTTTTTTTTTTTTTTTTACACTGATTGCTTTTACACCCATATAGGATGTAAAAGCAATCATTTCTCTTTCTCTCTGTCTGCATTCTTGCACTCATTGAGAAGTACTGAGTGAGCTGTGATTGGTCACAGCTTGTCACATGGTACAAGGCTGTTGTGAATAGACTTGAACCATGTGACCTCTGTGATCATTTACAGATTTCACATGTAGTAAGCAATGATGTCACAAGTGACATCTTGCTTACTACTTTGCATGTGATCACTGATTGGCCAATCAGTGATCACATGATCGGGACCTCGTACAGAGGTCCCGTCCGACGATCGGTGTTTCACTGTGTCCGGAGGACACAGCGGGCACCGGATCGCGGTGCTGCGCGCTCCAAGGGAGCACGCACAGCTAGAAAAGGCGGGTGCCGTTTATGAACGGCAACCCGCCCCTGGAGTGCCACCGCCCTGCCGTTTATAAACAGCAGGTGGACGGCAAGTGGTTAAGAGTCCATGCATACTGGCCTTAAAAAATTGCTCCTTCTATGGGAGTTTTGTGTTTTGCCTGTAGGAGCAGCTCAATGTTTTTCTATGTGTCCATGCACAGTAGGATATTTAGAGGCATATTTAAATCTCAACATTGAGAGGCAGAAAAAAACCCTCTGGTTTGCAAATTTGAGAGGAGTTTCCTGGCAGAAAAAAATGATAATTGCTCCTAAACACTCCTAGATGCCTGTACAAAAATGCTCTACATTAGCGTTTTTCCTGCCAAGAGAACTGGCATTTTTTTAAGCCCAGCATGCATGGGCTCTTAAAGTATAATAACATACACTGTGCTAACTAAGCATACTGTAGAGATCAGTAACCCATTGTTAGGATAGACAGTGTGCACATCTAGCTTACAACTGATAATGAAGATCTGCCGGCACAGAACAGACCAGATTAGTTATGCTAAACATAACTCCACATCAACCTCCTTAACATTACATAGAAGGAGAAAGCTAAGTAGAATTTTGAATTTTTAAATATTGTTTTAAAGTGGATGTAATGGTCAAAGGGTTATTTTTTACCTTCAAGCATTCTATGCATGAAGGTAAAAAACCTTCTGTGTACTGCTTCCCCCACAGTCCACCCTAGTACTTGCCTGAGCCCAATCTCGTTCCAGTGCTGTGCATGGGAGCTTCGGTTCTCTCGGGTCTCTCTCTCATTGGCTGAAACATAGCAGCAGGAGCTATTGGCTCCCACTGCTGTCAATCACAGCCAGTGAGGAGCAAGTAATCACAGCCTTATAGACACACAGAGCAGGACTCAGGAGTGAGCATGCATGAGTGCCTCCAAAGCAAGCAGCTTGCTATGGAAGAACTCAGCGAGGGGAGGGGCCAGGAGCACTGGTGGGAGACCCAAGAAAAGGGGCTGCTCTTTGCAAAACCATTGCACAGAGCAGGTAAGTATGACATGTTTGTTATAAAAAAAATAACAAGCCTTTAGGCTCAGTTCATATTGCCGTGACTTGGGATCTGACTTGTGAGACCCCAAGTTGCATGAAATGTGAAATTCCATGTTAGTCAATGAGATCTGTCTTAATTAGCACTACTGAAGTCACTCTGACTTTAGAAGAGGTTCCTGTACTACTTCAAGGCTACTTCTATCTTGTGCCCCGAGACTTTAATGGAAGTCACCTTGAAGTCGGATCCTCATCTATATTGATGTGATTTGGATCCAACATTACAGGAAGATTACCCAGGCATTCCCTGAAAGTTGCTTCAAAGTCTCATCAAAGTAGTACTGAAGTTGCCAGGAAGTTACCTAGTAAAGTCACACTGCAGGTCACAGTAGTGTGAACCGAGACTTAATATCACTATAAGCTATTCTATGTGAATGGAAACGTATAACAAAATACACTTTATGTGATATTTTACAATAGCCTTTCTCAACCTTTGTACCTTAGAGAAACCCCTGAAATAATTTCAGGTGTTGGGGAACCTCTAATAAAATCAAGTCATTGTTTAGTGGGAAGAAAGTCCCTATTACAGTGGTGGTCAGAAAAACACCATTAAAGATAGTTAAAAAGATCACTGCCTAGTGGCACTGATTCTGGAACTATGCAGGAACCATAAAAAAGGTGCTCAATCAGCCACAGATCAAGGAACACCTAGCATTCTTTGGAGGAACCCTAGTTGAGAATAGCTGTTTTACATCCAAGTGATATTTTAGTAATGGGCTAAGTCAGCCCGACTTCTTACATGTGTTGGATACTGTTAACAGTGAGATCTTTCTGCCATATTTCTTGACTCTTTTACTGCACACATGGAAGTTTTGCATGTTCCCACCTTAGGGTTGCCCGAACACATATTAATTACACAGGTTCTGAGGCTAATTTATTGCAGATAAGGCACTCAGTGAGCTCGATGAGCTGGTTGCTCGAAACATGTCAGGGGATCCACCCAAGCGACGCCACTTTTTTATGATGAAGCCACTAACCACCAGGGAATATATCCATTAGTCCTGGAAGCTGTTATGTGCCTTATGTGAGTTTTTTTATGTAGTTTACTTTGCATCTTGCTTTAATAAAGACATGCTTCACTATTAGCACCATTTCTGCCCCCTGGCTCGTTATTAATCGAGCCTTGCAAGGTGGAGCGTTTTTTGGAAGCGTGCTATCGGGATTTTGAGCTACATTGGACCCACCAGGGAGACTGAGATGACCCCAAAGTGAGTTTTACCATCCCTGATGACCGGATGCTGTCTCTACTGCTGATGGGGCCGTGATGTCCACTGATGATCTACTTGATATTACACATACAACGCTCATTTTGTATGTCCTTGTGGTAAGAGCATAATTATACTAGATTTTCTGAATATACGAATCTGGATTTGGAATGCACCAATTGCTGCGGATGTCACCTGGTGTATCTCATGCCTCTTATATCTACTAGCATTGATTTATGAACTTATCACTATAGGTTCTGCTGTTCCTGACTATTTGAATATATGAGTCTCAATACAAGGACTGCTATATGTTGTTGTGATTAGGTTGATCTCTATATCTGTAAATCACAACATCATTTATCTTATCATTTTTTAGCGCTGCATACCCTTTACATATTATTTCTTTTGAGGTGCTGAGGATTTCCTTATATGCTAGCAGCTCTCTCTGTGTTTTGCGCTCACTTACCTTTGTTTTGATTTATAGAAAAATAATGTTAAAGTACATGAATGAGGTAAGCAGTAAGATATGCAGAACAACCACACAACCAACAAAGATGCAATACCAGACAATCCATGATAGTCCATCAGTCCAACAATAAATGCCGATGTGTTTTCCAACCATCCCATTTTTTGTTGAATATGTGCATCCTATCCAGCAATGTATATTAAATACGTTCCATGAGCATTACCGTATTGACTCTCCGGAAAACAGAGTCTAAAGGTACCACCGGTGACTTCCAATGGAGGGCAATGGCCCATAAGGTAGAGACACAGATAGTGTGAATCAACCTCATTACATTGGGTTGGGTACCCAAAATGGGAGCACCCAATAAACAAAGTTGCATAGACAAAGTCACCGGAGTATCCGCCAAGGCAGAGGCCACCTCAGAAACTTTACGCCAGATCATGGAAAGACCAGGACAAGCCCAAAACATATGCACATGGGTATCAGCAAGGCCACAACCCTGAAAATAGAGGTGCGACGTTCCTGGAAACATAATATGTAGTCTAGAGGGGGTATAATACCAACAGGTTAAAACTTTAAGGTCCGTCTCCCAGACTGAGAGAGATCTAGAGCCCCTACGTATATTATCCACCATGGTCTCCCAGTCCTCTTCAGAAAACGTAATACCGCAATCAATCTCCCATTTCTGTCTATATATAGGGGGTAAGGGAAAAATGGCATTCGAAAAGGAGCGATATAAATCTGAAATAAAACCCTTACACCTGGGAGAGTCATGACTGATACGTTCAAAATAAGTGATTGGGGACAAAGGTGTCAATCCAAAATGCGAGCTAAAAAAGTGTATTTTTGTGCGATAATGTTCGCGAAGCGGGATATCAAAAAGCTGTCGTAACATATCGAAGGAGATATAAGTCCCGCCTCTCTGAAAATCCGATAATCTAATAATCTAATAAGGGCTTGATCATACCACCAGCAAAACGCCTGTGGGGACGAAACCGCCGTGGCAAGATTCGGGTCACCGAAAAAAGTCGAACCCGGTGAAATGGAAGAGATAAGACCCAATTTAGATTTATAACGAGATAAGAGTGTCAAAGAGTGGACAACAATCGAATTATAGGTCAGCAACAAGCGAGGGGGAATATTTGTCCATAATAAACCTGGTAAAAATACAGGTGTATAGATTGAGATTCAAATCTAATCCAAGGAAGATAGACTTTTCTAGATCGGTGGTGGCTACATAAACTGTAAGATTCAGCCTGGAATAAGAACAGAATATGCACTGTAAGCCAATCGCATAGTGCTTTCGATCTAATACTGCAAACTTACCTACAGGAGCAGGGAGTGAACAGACGGGCTACTTGATGACCAAGCTATATTCCCCAAAGTGGACAAAATAAAAAAATGACATTTATGATGCTACCTGTAACTAGCAATAATGTGTATCTCAAGCAAAACACATTTTTTCTAGAGCTGGAGGGAGTGAGGACGAATTAGAACTCCTGTGGGGCTTTCACTGCTATCTGGGGCTCCATTAGGAAGATTTACCCTTGCTGTCCTGCTGACAGCAATTTTACCAGAGAGGAAGTGAGTGTAAATCTCCATCAGGGACTCAGACAGAAATAGAAATCTGGCAAAAGCTCTAGCTTTCCCTACTCTACAAAAAAAGCATTAGTATTTCCACCATTGTTTCCCTAGTTTTCTGTCTGGAAAAATGTTTTCTGCAAGGGTAAATCTACTTAAAGGTGCACTGGACAGCAGTTAAAATCTGAAAACAGGGATTTTAACCCTTTCCTACGCTATCCAAAACTAGGAAAAACGTTTGAGCTGGATATTCATTTTAATAATTTTAGTACCAGCCTGTATGTACCCTTTCTTTGCCAGGCACATTTGTGATGCTGTGAGTTCTACTGGCAGTTACTCAGTCATGCAGCATTGTACCCAAATTAATTTTCTATCCTTTGGTTTAGGCAGATAGAGCGTACTTTTTGTGGTATTTCATTTTTTTGCAAATTAGGCTTTGCAAGGTGATCTAATTTCTGTCACAAGTATTTTGGAAATTAAAAAAATGGTTGGTTTAAACATGGAGGATGGTAATGGTGCACTAGATGCAGCACATCATTCATGTGCATGTCCTACACAGAGAAAGGAGGGGGTGAAGGGGTTAATCTACAGGTCACATACAGGGGGTGGATGGAGATGATGAGGTGTAGGTTGTAGGGGGCATTAATATACAAGTCACATACAGTGGGAGGATGAAGATGAGGGGGTCAGAGCGAGAATGAAGATAAGATATACAGCTCTCACATCATTAAAATACCCACCTTAAAGCTGCTGCTGTCTACCCTTCAATTATTTAGTATTCATTAATATATACCCCTTTCTCCTATTCCTCTGTTGTGAGAAGGGGAGGCCTCTCAAATGTAAACAGACCACAGTGTTTACATTTGTGATCCTTGTGATTGGCCATGTGCATTTGTGCCTGTGGTCTGTTCTGTCTAATGAAGGCCAGGCACAATTTTAAAAAGCCACGTCCACCAGTTTGCTGTTTTAAGATTTACAGTGGTGGTGAAGCAGTTAACTGAGACATTTCTGTTAGTTTCATGAGCCCACGTAACATAGTTTTATCACCTGTTTCATCCTGACAGAAAATCCATTATTTATCCCACCCCAGCACCCCCAGATCCTTCCATGGCTAGGTCCCTAGCCTCCCTGGCGGTATGATTATTTCAGATTTTTGGTGCTGAAAGCGGTACCATTATTTTGCATGGAAATTTGGCGTTTTAAATTGTAGGCCTGTAATTCTTAGAAATAACTCACTGAAATCTGTCCGAACAAGAGTCTAGTAAACATCCTGGGTAGGATAAAACTTGAAACACGAAATCATAAATTATAATTTAATAAATAATCATAAAATATAATAATATAATAATAATAAATTTAATTCAATAATATAATCAAACCATAAACACTGAAATTTGAAATACAGCGCCAAGTTCGCACATCACTGAGCAAAGTCGCAAAATCGTTTTCAGTGTCTGATGACGAATTTCTCCACGAATCATTATCACTCAATTCTCCAAGTAGTTCTAATTTACTGAATGTAGATTTCTTCCTGCGCTTTAATGGATGATACAAATCTACTTAAAGCTGCTGCCACGCAACTTAAACCAATAAGTGTAAACACAAAGTATACATGAATAGTGAAGCTCTATATCAATCAAATCTAACACTTGTGCAGTACTACCGTGCTGTGTTATTGCAAATCGTGCCAACACAATAGTGCTCGGTGGAAAATCCAAAATTGTAATTATTATTAAACAATTCAAGGTGAACAAAACCTTAAAATAAAGTGAACAACCAAAAATGTGATAGTGATTTTTCAAAAAGGGAGGATAGCATCACGTGCTAATTTGCCAATATATGATATAAACACACAATATGTAAATAATATAAACATTAAATAGACAATAATAAAACAAAAAACATCTGTGAAACTTCAAAGCATAAAGTCCATGCAAGTGAGACTGTGCCAACGTGATCTTCACTCTGGTGAAAAAGAAAAGGAATCCTCTAATGGCAGCAATGCCTGCTCATATATACTTTGAGTTCTAATTTACTGTTCTCTAGCTGGTCTAAAACCGCTTTTGACCTAAAGGGACACTTTTGGACATTTCTCAGTTTCCAGGTAGAAAGAACAGTAAAAATGAAGGCAGGGCACAGGACAAAGCACTAGGGACAAAATGTATGTGAAATGGTTTGATACAGTAATGTTTTACTATGTGATTTTAGTGATTTTTGTGAATGTCACTTTTTGTAATTTTCCAATTTCCTGCCGTTCCGTCCCCCGTACGCCCCGACACTCGCAGAGGACGGAACCCAGATGACAGATGCCGGCATCCGCTGGATTACATTGCCGGGGACACTACAGGAGGGACATCGCGGGAGTGCAGGACAAGGTAAGTGATCGAGGGATCACAGAGCAGCACCGCATGGTATTCCCAAGTGTAGCTCGGGGTTACCGCTTTTGGTACTGAAACTTTACCCCGAGCTACACTCAGGAATACCGCCAGGGAGGCTAGCCAATGTCAGCAGGTTCTACAGCTCTTCTAGGTGCCAGTTGCCAGCTATTTTGATTGGCCAGCGAGAAGTTATGTCATTCCTGTGCATGCATGGGAGTGCAGCCATCCCTGCATACTGGCATGTGCTGGAGTTACACGTGCGCAACGCAGAGTACATTTTGCGGGGGACTAAAAACAGGCAGGTAAATGAGTTATATTGCAGAAGAGACATTACATGCCTCAGCTCTATATTGATAAGATAGAACAAGTCCAGAGATGGGTAACAAAAATGGTGAAAGGTCTGAGGGATAAAACATATCAAGAGAGACTTCATGAACTTTATTTGTACAGTCTGAAGGAAAGAAGGGAAGGGAAGACATGATTGAAACCTATGAATACATACAGGGGATGAATAAGGTTTAAAAGAGTAGTATTTGCAATAGGAAACCAAGAACAAGAACACAGGGACACGATCTCAAGCTAACTGGAGGAAAGTACAAAACTAATCTTTGAAAGTATTATATTTCTGAAAGGGTAGTTGATGTTTGGAATAGACCAGCAGAGGTAGTGAGCCAGTCAACAGTAAGTGGCTGCAAACATGCTTAGAACAAACATAGATCTATACAAAGCTGACAAAAAAAAAACACCCCCTTCCCAAAAAAAACCCCAAAAATACAAAAACTTTATGAACTTAAAAAAAACGGACAGACTTAATGGACCACTTGATGTTTTCCTGCCTGTAGGCAGGTGCAGTTTGTGCTCTCCACTACAAATGACACTCAAATCAAGTGGCACGTCAGCCTGGAGAGATGTCCAAGAGAAGCAACATGGTTTCTGGGGTCAATGGAGCAGCATTATTCTGGTTGACTAAACTCCATCCATTTGACTCTCAGAGGCCATCTTGAGTCAGCAGGCTTTATTTAAGTCCATGCCCCTGGGTTTTGGCACACTTCTTGCGTGTGGCTAGTGTAAGGAGAGAGACCCTGTTTTTTACGGAAAGTAAAAGTTTCCTGATGAGGAGGGAAAGATTAGGGATTCATTATCTAGGAAAGGAGCTTCTCCCTTGGGACTGAACTGGCCATGACGTGCTTCATCCTCTGAAACAGACACTGTCTACATCTGACTACACTGAACTATGAGTGATTTCCCTAGCAGTGCTCTTCCACCTGGGTGTTTGTAACATTGGCATTCTGCTTATTACAATTTCCTAATTTTACTGCAACTGGACTCTGTGTATTTATTGCCCACACCACGCTTCACCTCCCCACAAGCCAACACTTTTCAATGGTTCTATTTTTCTTCCACAATAAATAGCCTGCCTTTCCCAGTTTTTCATTTTTTACTTTCAGCTGACAGACTGCAAAAAATAATAATAATAATTCCACTTTAACTGCAATAGAAAAAAGTGAGATTATCAACCAACCTGGTTATGCTGTCTGACAGGGGTTCTTGGATCACAAGACTGCCTGAGCATAATTGGAAGACAGTTCACATATTTGAATTTCAACAGTCCATTTAGCTATTTGGCACAAGGGGTGACTGTCTGATTTTTTGCTTAGCACTAGAAGAATCTTTTTCCTGTATCAGCCATGACAGAGAAACAGCTGGAATAAAATCGCTTTAATTTCACCTGTGCAGTAAGAGCAGTTCAATACATTCTGTCATTAAGATACATTTTATTTAATATTTGCACATAGATTTAACCAAAAACAGAGAGGAGGGAATTAGCATCATAATAGCTGTACATATTTTCCAGTGAAATATCAATGTCAATTACATTTTATCCCCTTCATTATCTAAAAACTGCAATCCTTTTGCAAGACATTCCGAGCTAGAAAATTTGTTAAACTGATTGATTCAAATGAGTTTCAATCAATGTAATTTGTCAGAATGTCAAATTATGCTTATAAAGCTGATAGTGGAAGACGCCAAGGAAACCGGCTCTGATAACCTGGTTACATATTCCAGGGAGAAAGCACTGTAGGTTTCTGACACTGGTGTTCATTATACACAGTACAGACCTTTATAACATTTAGGATGTCATAGATCTACGTTACATAGTACTGTACCATTATAATGCTTTGCAGACTATAATGAGATGGTAGGCAGTTAGGGCAGGTTTAAGAAAACTGGGGCAAGGCAAACAAGACAAAATATGAAACAGTTTTCTGTAAATACAGATCCTTCTTTTTTTACATTAACCCCCTTAATTAGAGATAGGCCCCATTCACTTACTCGTGCTATGATTCCCCCTAAAGGTCTGTTATGAATTTTAAGTTGGATTCCAATCCATACAAAAAAAGAAAAAAAAATGGCGTGAGGTCGCCCCTAAAATTTATATCAGACCCTTCTACGAGCAAGCAGTATGTGCCAACCCCCAATGTCAGGCCACATGCTCTCAACATGAGGGGTAGCCCCTGGCAAAAAACCTTGTCCCAATGTTGAAGAGGATAAAGACCTCTTCCCTAAAACCCTGACCATGTCATTGTGTTGATCTGTTGGCTGGGGACTTATCAGAACCTGGAAGCCCCCCTTAACAATAACAGATACCTCTTCCCCCTATGTGAATGAGTAAGAGATACCCCTGCTCATTAACAGAAAAAATGTGAAGTGTAAATAAAGACAGAGACAGTTTTAACAAGTCATTTAACCACTTCAGGTCTGGACTCTTTCACCCCCTGTCAGGGTCCTGTCCACGGCAGAAGTTCTGGAAGATCTGGCATTTCTGCCAGTACTCTGCATGGCCGCAGAAGTACACATCAGCCTCAGTTTGGTACCAGACGGCCTTTATAAGGAGGCTCATCAATTCCTCGAGTTTCTGGATGATCTCTAGCTCCCCGTGCCCTGTTCCTGGTTCCTGTTTCCTGTGATTTTGACCTGCGATTTCCTGTTACCGACTCAGCTTGCTCCTGGACCTGTCTACTCTGCTTTACCCCTGATCTGACCTCGGCTTGGCTTACGGATACTCTCTCTCTCGCTCCTCTGTATATGACCTCGGCTATCCCATCTGACTACGTCTGCTTGGATTCTCACCTGGTACCTGACCTTGGCTTGAGCTGGCTACCCAGTAAACATCTAAATCCCGGAAGGGCTTACATACCACGCACAGGCGCCTCCTGTCTGCAGACCTATCTTCGTGCACCAGCTTTTACTTCTGAGTGGACCACCAACTAGCACTCCTACAGGCGACCTGTGCAACTTTGGGCCAGACCAGGGGCGGACTGACCATTTGGAAACTCGGGCACTGCCCAAGGGCCCTGGGTCAGCAGGGGGCCCCATGAGATGCCCCTGGTACCTTTTTCATAGGCTTTTTTGAGTTTGGGCAAGGACACGGGGGCCCCACGATCCCCTATTGCCCGGGGGCCCCATGAGTTGTCAGTCCGCCCCTGGGCCAGACTACCACTGTCCCACTCTCAGGGGAGTTCAGAACTTAGCCGCAAGGGAAGCCCTCTCTTCTCATTGGCCTCCATCACCAGGTACGTGATACCCCCCTTCCAGTTCAGGCCAAATTTCAGCTTTCAGCACTATCATACTTTGAGTGACATTTGCTTTGAGACAGATAGAGCTTTCTTTTGGTGGTATTTGATCATGACTGGGTTCTTTATTTTTTGCTATATAAATGAAAAAAATACAGAAAATTTGGAAAAAAAAACTTTTTTGCTTTGTTTTTGTTATAAAATTTTACAAATAAATAATTTTTCTTCATAACTTTAGGCCAAAATGTATTCTGCTACATTTGTGGGATAAAAAATAACCCAAAACAGTGTATATTATTTAGTCTGTATGAAAGCTACAGAATCTACAAACTATGGGATATATATTTGAAAATTGATCAATTGAGACCCTAAATCGGGTAATCAGGATGCTGGTATGGTGGTGACCAGAGAGCTGATAAGGGGTATGGTGGTGATCAGAATGCTGATATAAACTGCCTTTTATTCCCTCCATCAGCTCATCCCTCACAGCTATTACCTTTTGTATCACTCAACCCTTTGTCTTAGATTGTAAGCTCTAATGAGCAGGGCCCTCTGTTTCCTCTTGTACCAAATTGTATTATAACTGTAATATCTACCTTCATTTTGTTAAGCGCTGCACAAACTGTTGGCACTAATAATAACAATAATCCTGTATAATAATAAAATGGGGTATGGCGGTGATCAGGACACTGGTATGACATATGCGGTGATCAGGATGCTGGTATGGGGTATGGCGGTGATCAGTATGCTGGTATGGGCTATGTCAGTGATCAGGGAGCTGGTGTAGTGTATGGCAGTGATCAGGGTGCTGGTATGGCAGGTGATCAGGGTGTTGTTATGGGGTATGGCAGTGATTTGGATGTTTGTATGGGGTATGGCGTGATTGGTTTGGGATACAGTAGTGATCAGAATACTGGTATTGCGGTGATCAGAACATTAGTATGGTGTATGGGGTGTTTTTGTGCTCACTGGGACAGGTGACAGGGGTACTAAATTGGGGCACTGAGGTGGCTGGCACTGCAGATTGTGAGTGTACATGCAGCCGGACAGGCTGCTGTACACTCACAGGCTGCAGGGTCGCATCTCTCTGCTCTCGCACATTCTTTGCATGAAGATAAAAAAAACCTTCTGTACGCTCCTCCTCCCACAGCCCCCCTAATACTCATCTGAGCCTCCTCTCGATCCAGCAATGTGCACGGGATCCTCAGCTATCCCGGATCTCTCTCTCCTTATTGGCTGAGACACAGCAGCAGGAGCCATCGAGTCCCACTCTCACCAATCACAGCCTGTGAACCAAGGAGGAGAGAGCTGGGGCGGGGCCGAGACACGGCTCTATGTGTTTTATGGACACATGGAGCAGGACTTGAGAGCGAGCATGCATCAGTGCCCCCATAGCAAGCAGCTTGCTATTGGGGCATTGATCAAGAAGGAGAAGCCAGGAGCACCGACGGGAGACCTCTGTGCAAAACCACTGCACAGAGCAGGTAAGTATGACATGTTTGTTATTTAAAAAAAAAAAGAAAATGAACCTTTAATATCACTTTAAACACACTTTTTTATGTGAAAATATCAGTTTTGCTGTAAGTAGCTTGTATACATCGTAGAGATGTGCCACATCACAGGGCATATCAGGGCAACCATGAAATGAAATGGTTAAGAATTTCAAATGTTTTATTTTGAATAGCATAATGAACATTTTTCTCCTGCAGCCACTGAATGCAGGCAGGAAGTGTCAAGGTCCTACCTTTTCCCAGAGGTTATGCTGCTCCATGTGCTGGCATCCATCTTGGGTTTCTGCAGAGCATGGTGGGAGTCTTTTATGCCTTCAGGCCTCTGCAGTCCATCCCCCAGAGGGGTGTGGTTGATCACATATAAGCCTGTTGTCCGCACGTGCTCTTTGCATTCGTGTCTTGTGTGTTAGTGTTGCAACAGCTCTTTTTATACTCTCGTGACTCTTCTGGAATCTGACTCGGCTTTTGACTAGACCATTCTCTGCATTTTCCTTTGATCTGACCTCCCGTTGCTGAACCCGGCCTGTGACCTGTTATTCTTGTCTACTGTTCTGTACCGTTTGTCCCGTTGTTGTCGACCCGGCCTGCCCAACTACGCTATTGTCTGATCTGGTTCCTACCAGCTACACGCCATTGGCGGCGGCCATTACCGCAGCTGGGGTGTCTCAGGGGCCGCGACCTGGTTCCTGGCTGCATCAAGTCCATCCCCACCATCAGGGGCCCTGGTGAAGGGCAGCCTGGGACTTAGACTCCGCGCCCTGAGGGACTCCGGTCTGTGAGTGGTGGTTGTCGTCAGTCAGTGCCTGCCTGTCCGTTCCACAGCTCCTGCCCTGACAGGAAGGAGAGGAGAAGAAGCCGGCTTTCAGCGGTTGCAGGAGAAAAATGGAGATGATCAGTTCCTGTATATGCCACCACCATAGCCCCTCCTATCAAAGTGTAAAACAGAATATGACAGGGAGGCCTCACTAGCTCCCTGGAGCATGGGGCGGGGTCATAAATGTGACCCGACGCTACCCCAGTGGTTGGGTGGGGTATAGTAAAAACACATCTCAACTATGGGGTTTTAGCAACCCCCAAACTGCAAACATAAACGAGCCCTTACTGTCCTGATCCCCCTTTAAGGCTTCTTTCACACTGCGGCTTTCCTGTGGGTTAGATGCACTTTGCCATAGACTTCTAATATATCTTGCAGGTACAGTACACTTTCTGAAATTACATCAAAACATCTGCATTCAAGAGTTTTGGTGTGCTTTAACTAATTGCCGACCGCAGATAACCGAATGACGGCTGCACTGCGGCCGGCCAGTTCTGGGTGGACGTCATATGACGTCCTCCCAGAACGCGCTCTCCTGCGCGTCCCCTGGGGCGCTCACCCGGCGATCTCCGTGATCGCTGTGTCCTATGGACACAGCTGATCACGTGACGTGGTAAAAGGCCAATCACAGCGGCCTTTTACCATGCAATCAGCCGTGTCCAATGACACGCTGATCACCGGGAAAATGCAAATGCCGGTTCTCGGCTGCACTTTCCTCACGCTGTCAGATCGTGAGGAAAGTACTGCCGAAAACCGGCAGTTGCCAGAGCGGGGATCGGCACCGATCATCAGGGTCACTGATCACCAGTGCCCTGATGATCGGTCCCCAGCAGTGCCACACACAAGTTCCACCCACCTGTGCCCAGCAGTGCGCCCACCTGTGTCCAGCAATGCACCCACCTGTGCCCAGCAGTGCGCCCACCTGTGCCCAGCAATGCACCCACCTGTGCCCAGCAGTGCGTCCACCTGTGCCACCCAGCAGTGTCACCACCTGTGCCCAGAAGTGCCACCTACCTGTGCCCAGTAGTGCCACCCACCTTTGCCCACCCACCTGTGCCCACCAGTGCCCATCAGTGCAGCCCAGCAGTGCTGCCAGTCAGTGCCACCAGTCAGTGCCCAGCGGTTGTGCCAGTCAGTGCCCAGCAGTGCCGCCAGTCAGTGCCCAGCAGTGATGTCAGTCAGTGCTACCTATCAGTGCTGTCTATCAGTACCCATTATCAGTGTCGCCTATCAGTGCCACCAATCAGTGCCACCTCATTAGTGCTGCCTATCAGTGCAGCCTATCCGTGCCACCTCTTTAGTGCCGCCTATCAGTGCCGCCTATCAGTGCCCTTCAGTGCTGCCTATCAGTGCCACCTATCAGTGCTCATCAGTGCTGCCTCATCAACGCACATCAGTGAAGGAGAAAAATTACCTGTTTGAAAAATTTTATAATAGAAACAAAAAAACTTTTTTTTTCTTTCAAAATTTTTTGCACTCTTTTTGCATATAGCACAAAAAGTAGTGTCCAGCAGCGATTAAATACCACCAAAAGAAAGCTCTATTTGTGAGAAAAAAATGATAAAAATTTCATATGGGTACAATCTTGCATGACCGCGCAATTGTCAATCAAAGTGCGACAGTGCTGAAAGCTGAAAATTGGCCTGGTAAATAACGGGGTATAAGTGCCCGGTAGGCAAGTGGTTAAAAAGCACACCAAACCTGCAGGATATAAAAGTCTATGGCACAGTACAGATAACCCACAGGAAAGCTGTAGGTGCACTGCGCTGCACCCATGGATCTATGTGAAAGCAGTCTAATAACCATTTTTAAAAGTGCTAATATGTCCATTGTAAAACTATGTTATGTTTAATAAACTGACCTTTTTATTTTCCAGCTTCTGCTGGCATTGCTAGGCTCCTAGAAAGGTCCCAGGAGAATTGCACTTGGTATCACTCCACCTGGGACAGGAGTCGGAGCTACAGAGGAACTATCGGCTTATGCACCTCCTGTTCCCTCCGTTGCTACTTGCTTCCTCCACCATTGGCACCAGCTCCATGCACTCTAATGCTCTGGCATGGCAGATCAGCAACCTGAGGCCCCATTCATACCTGAGAAACTTGTAGCTCGAAGGTCAAAAATGCTTGAGGATAAAAGAATTAATTATTCTCAATAGAGATAGTTCATATCTACAGCCAAATACCTGAAGCTCATACAAGTTCTGGAGCTGTTTTTGTCGCTCAATTTGGGCAGATTTGTGCATTTTTGACACTTTTTTAATTCCATAGAAATTAATGGAAATGTGTGAATCGCATGTTTTTGTGCATTTTGTGTGCATTTTGCCTCGATTTTCTGCTCAAATGAAAGTTAACTCCCAAAAGAGAAATGACAAAATATTTCCCAGGAAATGCACAGGTCTCCAGTTTGTTTAGCAGACAGGGGGAAACAGGCATGGGACAGTTGGATCCGGATAATTTAATTAGGATGGTGATGCAGCACCCCTGCCTGTACGATTTAAAAGATCCGTACTACAAGTCCCGAGCAAGGAAGAGGAGGGTATGGGACCAGATTGACAGCCATGTGTTCCCAAACTGGGCAGACTTCAATGGCACTGTGAAGGATGATAAAGGTAAGGTAAACCCATGCAAACCCAACCACCCCCCACACCCACCCAAGTGAGATGATATGCCATTTTATTTATTATTTAATTTATTTATCTATCCATGTTTAAGAAATATCACTTACTACACCCACCCACCACCCCTCTCCTCTACCTGTGCCCTGCAGCAGCTGACAGCAGGAGGGATAACAAGGCTACATGGGGACACACAAGTAGATAGGTGTCAGCATGTCACAAATACATAGTGACACTCTCTGACCAATAGTACTGGATACTGTATGGATGATGTAAACAAACCTCTAGATATATTTAAAAAAATATCAATAAAGCATTTTTTATTATTCAATACAGCTTAGAATATAATTTTATTAATCAACAGATACAGGGTAACAATTTACATGTTTGTCAAAATGTTAAATTATTCATTTGCTTCCAGCTGCCATGGGACCTGTCCTATTGGAGACATAAAGTAGGATGCAAATTGATCCCTAATATGTGTACCTTGTCTGCTGCCCCAAACCCAAGTCCAATGAGCTCTTTTCATATTGTGTACTAATAAATCTTCAAGGAGGAATCCATTGCGCGGCCTAACAAAGTTGTGCAGGGCACATGCAGCGTTAACAGCACAGATTGCATTTTTCATGTTCAAGACTATGGGAGTGTGCAGAAGCTGCCATTTGTTAGACAAAATTCCAAATGCACATTCAACAACTCTATGTGCTGTTGTTAGCTGATAATTGAACACTCTATTCTGCACAGTTAGATTGTGACTCGAATAGGGCCACAGCAGATGTTCACCCAGGGCAAAGGCCTCATCCCCCACAAAAACACTGAGTAGAGGAAGGCCATTTGTGCCCAGGAGAGGACTGCTGTCAGAAAGGTCCAGCCTATTTGTATGCAGCATCTGTCCAAATGAAGAATGGCCAAAAATGCTCGAGCCAGAGCTGCTCAACATGATCCAATATTAATATAACAAAAGCCATAATTTGCATCAGCCACTGTCATTAAAAAAAAATGAAAAATATTTCATGTAATCAAAGTATTGGCTTCCACTGGCCATTGGCTTTATAATCCCCATGTGTTTCCATCAATCACTCCAACACAATTTAGGAAATTTCAGCATTGCCAGAAAACTTCAGAGATCTGTGACCATTCTTCTGTTTTAGTTTTTTTTTCATAACAACATCCTTCAACGCATTCCAAATAGCAAAACAGGTGTCACAGACTATGTAACTTGTTATAGATTTTCCAACCAGAAAGGCATAGTGTAGACTAACCAATGATTGTCAAGTTGCTAGGTACCTAAAAAGAAATAAATTGATATTTTTTCGGTTTTGAACAGTAAAGCTTCTGAAAAGCAAGTGGAAGAGTCTGTGGGATGCCTACATTCAACACCAATGTCAGCTAAGGGAGTCTAGGAGTGGATGTCCATGCCAAAGACTTGGAATTTCTTCGACCAATTGTGGCTTTAGGGAGGTAAGGTATCATCTGTACATATGTCATTAAAAAAATTTAGCACAATGTCTACTCCATCATTCCTCTCTTCCTGTGAAGACCTATCGTAAGTCGCTTGCTTTACACATGATAAATGCGGCAAAACAGTGTATTCCTGTTCATTGGCGATCAGCCCATATTCCCACCATGCGAGAGTGGATTCTTAGGATCAATAAGATCGCGGAAATGGAGGAGCTGATCTCAGTGGCGAAAGAACACCCCGAGCGATTCAGGAAGACATGGGCATGTTGGACTCACTTCCTATCTACTGAGACTTATCATGGCTTAATGAAGGAATGAGCGAGCAGATTTGGTAAACTGGAGAACCTCTAGATCTTTCACCCCAGGAATAATTCCTTTACTGGACTTTAAAGAGATTATAACCTTAATTTAAGACAGCATCTGTTATGACCAGGCCGATACTATGTGATGTGATTGGTTTAGTTATACTTATTTAATTCTAATCCCCAACTCCCCCCCCCCCCTTTTTTTTTTTTTTTTTTTTTTTTTTTTTTTTTCTCCCCCCCTATTTATATGTCTTCCTTATCCCACTCCTCCTCACTCTGATATTACTTCCCATACTCCTTTTCCATTTCCACTCGAGTCTCTTTCTTTTCTTTTCTTTCTCGTTTTAGCTACCCTTTTTCTCATATTCTAAATAGCAATATTATTTACAAGGATCAGAACACTTCTAGATGTACAAGTGTGATAATACTTTAGAAAATTAACCCACGATTTTTGGATACGGATATAGCAGACATATGTGCATTGAGATAATTCGTTTGTCTTGCGCCTCATAGTCTTGCTGCTTGAGCTCTCTCTACATAGAGACTACTGTATACCATATTTATCGAACATTACAGATGGTAAATATTATTACTATGGTTATACTTTTTGCATATGCTTTATTGTGGGAATTGGATGCATGTTGCTCTAAAATCTATTCTAACGTCCTATTCCCGTCTGCGATACGGGAGAACATATATGAAGATGTGCACGGACTGCGATCCGTATCTGTCTATGATCTGTTTTGTCTTTCTTACTTCAATAAAACTTTTTTGGAAAAAAAAAAATAAATAAAAAATTTAAATATCAACTTCAAACAAAGATTTTCTATTTTCAGTACAAAAAGCTGATGGGAGGATATTACTGAAAATGAGGATTTGGATCCAAATGCATAGGTGTAGCCTCAGGGGTTGCAGGGGTTGCATCTGTGACCCCGTCCATGCTCCAGAGGGCCTAGGCGCCGCTGCAGGTCCAATACAGTGATCCTGCACTGAATGCACAGCCACCTAGTGTAACAGATAGTCGGATCACTGCCATTATGACTGCCCTAGTTAAGCAACAAAGGTCTTTTTGAGAAGCCTCCAATCAAGTCTTTCTACTACTCTGTCAGGGCTTCTTGTGAGACTTGGTGCCATTGCTCTGCCCTCCTTCCTGTGCACTCCAAGGAGCTGACAGGTCGGCACATTAGTCCAGGATTTCAGGAATGTTTGCAGAGAGAGCTGGACTTACAACTTCCTTTTTGAACACAGGGATCCTCGGTGTGCAATCCAGTGAGACAGCATCAGCTTTAACTCTTGCCAGTCTGAGCAGTAATTAGTGCAACATCTCAGCCACATTTTTGGGGACAGTGTGCAAGTGCAAGAAGGCAATGTGTAGGGGTAGGGGGATGGAGGCCAGTGTGTACATGGAGGGGGCAATGCGTAGGAAGGGGGTTATGTGTACAGGGAGGGGGTAAATTTTGGTAAGAGGGGGCATTGTGTAAAGGGAGGGGATATTATGTGCAGGAGGGGATACTGTGTACAGGGAGGGGGGTAATATGTACAGGATGGGGCATTGTGTCAGTAGGGGGCACTGTGTTAAGGGAGGTGGGGTAAAATGTAAAGGAGGGGGTAATATGTACAGGAGAGGGCACTGTGTACAGGTAGGGGGTAATATGTACAGAAGGGGATAATATATACAGGGAGAGAGTTTTATGTACCGGATGGGGCATAGTGTACAGGGAGGGGATAATA